>NW_022681471.1:96837345-96927134 GCF_009764315.1 Trachypithecus francoisi
AGATCGTGCCACTGCACTCCAGCCTGGGTGACAGAGCTAGACTCTTTCATAAATAAATAAATAAATAAATGAAAGGCAGCAAAAACGTAGGAAAGCTAAAGCAGGAGCCAGGCCATATCCGTCACATTAAAGAAAAAGGGCAACAGGGAGCCACTGAAACAGTGATTCCTACCCAGAGGTGTGCCCCAAAGTCACATGGGGAATGCTTGCAAACTACACATTCCCAACCCACAAGCCAAGCCAACAACTCAGAATCTCCAGAGATTGAGCTGGAGCCTATGTGTTTGGCAAAGGCACCTCCAGAGATTCTGATGTGCATCCCTCATTACAAACAATTGCATTGCAGTGTTAATTGTTGAAGCTGCAGACAGCGCTATGGGGGTTAATTGTGCCATTCCTTCTCTACTTTCGTGTCGATTTGAAAATTCTGTAACCCCCAATCTTGTTTTGCAATTGTTCTCAGTAGCAAAATATTGGAAACAACTCCAAATGTCCAGCAATAATAAAAGATTAAACATATTGTGGTTGGCTGCCACGGTGGCTCATGCCTGTATCCCAGCACTTTGGCAGGCCGAGGCGGGCGGCTCTCCTGAGGTCAGGAGTTGAGATCAGCATGGCCAACAGGGTGAAACCCTGTCTCTACTAAGAATACAAAAATTAGCCGGGCATGGTGTCAGCTACCTAGGAGGCTGAGGCAGGAGAATTGCTTGAACCCAATTCAAGGCGGAGGTTGCAGTGAGACGAGACTGCACCATTGCACTCCAGCCTGGGTGACAGAGCAAGACTCTGTCTCAAAAACAAACAAACAAATAATTGTGGTGTTCATGAAATGGAAATTATACACAAAGAAAGCTCAAAAACAGGCAAAGCAAAATTTAGGGCTGTGTATCTGGGGATTAAACTAAAGCAAGGAAGGAGTATGGCTGCCCCTAGAAGAAGGGGTTAAGATTAGAAAAGTGTATCTTTTTTTTTTTTTTTTTTGAGATGGAGTCCTTCTCTGTAGCCCAGGCTGGAATGCAGTGGCCCGATCTCAGCTCACTGCAACCTCTGTCTCCCAGGTTCAGGCGGTTCTTCTGCCTCAGCCTCCCCAGTAGCTGGATTCAGGCGTGCATCACAACACCCAGCCAATTTTGTATTTATTTTTATTTTTATTTTTATTTTTATTTTTTTTTTAGACGGAGTCTCGCTCTGTCGCCCAGGCTGGAGTGCAGTGGCCGGATCTCAGCTCACTGCAGCTCCGCCTCCCGGGTTTATGCCATTCTCTCGCCTCAGCCTCCCGAGTAGCTGGGACTACAGGCGCCGCCACATCGCCCGGCTAATTTTTGTATTTTTTTAGTAGAGACGGGGTTTCACCGTGTTAGCCAGGATGGTCTCGATCTCCTGAACCTCGTGTCCACCCGTCTCGGCCTCCCAAAGTACTGGGATTACAGGCTTGAGCCACCGCGCCCGGCCAATTTTTGTATTTTTATTTTTATTTTTATTTTTATTTTTATTTTTTTTTTAGACGGAGTCTCGCTCTGTCGCCCAGGCTGGAGTGCAGTGGCCGGATCTCAGCTCACTGCAGCTCCGCCTCCCGGGTTTATATGCCATTCTCTCGCCTCAGCCTCCCGAGTAGCTGGACTACAGGCGCCCGCCACATCGCCCGGCTAATTTTTGTATTTTTTTAGTAGAGAGGGGTTTCACCGTGTTAGCCAGGATGGTCTCGATCTCCTGACCTCGTGATCCACCCGTCTCGGCCTCCCAAAGTACTGGGTTACAGGCTTGAGCCACCACGGCCCGGCCATTTTGTATTTTTAACAGAGATTGGGGTCGCCATGTTGCCCATGCTGGTCTCGAACTCCTGACCTCAAATGATACACCTGCCTCGGCCTCCCAAAGTGGTGGGATTACAGGTGTTAGCCACCGTGTTCAGCCAGGAAAGTCTCGCTGATGGGCCTCTGGGATGCTGGCAAAGCTCTGCTTCTTGGCCTGGGAGACAGTTATTAATAGGCTGGCATTTGTGTTATAAGTTATATGATCAGCTTGGCACCGTGGCTGACGCCTGTAATCCCAGCACTTTGGGAGGCTGAGGTAGGAGGATCACTTGAGCCCAGGAGTTCAAAAGTAGCCTGGGCAACACAGCAAGACCTAGTTTCTATTAATACTAAAAATAAAAATAAAAAAATTAGCGGAGTGTGGTGGTGCACACCTGTAGTCCCAGCTACTTGGAAAGCTGAGGTGGGAGGATCACTTGAGCCTGGGAGATCGAGGCTGCAGTGAGCTGAGATCACACCACTGCACTCCAGCCTGGGCAACAGAGCCAGACTCTGTCTCAAAAAAAAAATTTTTTGGCCGGGCGCGGTGGCTCAAGCCTGTAATCCCAGCACTTTGGGAGGCCGAGGCGGGCGGATCACGAGGTCAGGAGATCGAGACCATCCTGGCTAACACGGTGAAACCCCGTCTCTACAAAAAATTCAAAAAAAAACTAGCCGGGCGAGGTGGCGGGCGCCTGTAGTCCCAGCTACTCGGGAGGCTGAGGCAGGAGATGGTGTGAACCCGGGAGGCGGAGCTTGCAGTGAGCTGAGATCCGGCCACTGCACTCCAGCCCGGGCGACAGAGCGAGACTCCGTCTCACAAAAAAAAAAAAAAAAAAAAAAAAAAAAAAAAAAAAAAAAAAAAAATTTTTTTTTAGGCCAGGCGTGGTGGCTCACTCCTGTACCCAGCACTTTGAGAGGCCAAGGCGGGCGGATTGCCTGAGCTCAGGAGTTCGAGACCAGCCTGGCAACATGGTGAAACCCTGTCTCTACTAAAAATACAAAAATTAGTCTGATGTGTTGGTGCGCACCTGTAGTCCCAGCTACTCAGAAGGCTGAGGCAGGAGAATTGCTGGAACCCTGGAGACAGAGGTTGCAGTGAGCCGAGATCACGCCACTGCACTCCAGCCTGGCAACAGAGGGAGACTCTGTCTCAAAAAAATAATAATAAAATAAATTAAATTATGTGATATGCCTTTTTCTGCATTTAAAAAAAAACCTGACACTGCAGGGTTTATTTTAGCAGAAGAATAATAAATCTGATTTGCCCTTTGGGAAGGTGGCTCTGAATTCTGGGTAGAGAACGGATGGAATATGAGAGCCCTCAGGACAGCTGGACCAATTCTGAGGCTGCTGCAGCAAGTAAGGTGAAGGCATCGATGGGGGCCTCAACCAGGGTGGCGGCAGGCAGTATAGGGGAGCAGGCATCTGAGGGGAGCTTGGACAATGGAGCCAACTGGAGTTAGCATTTTGGGGTGTTAATGAGGGCATAGGGGCCATGCAGGAAGTCAAGGGAGCCTGGGCTCAGCTTTTTTGAGCTGTGTAATCCTTTTCTTACTAACATCATCCTTTTCCTTTTGTGTCCTTTTAGTCTATGCAGGGGGCTGGAACCAACATACCTTTTACCTCCTTTTCAAATCATTTACATTAGGAGAAGACAAATGTGCTTCAGGAACCACAAAACCATGGGGTGTAAGCAGATAGCAATTATGCACCATTAGCAGTGTGGAGAAGAACTGATCCAGGCCAGGCCAGGTGGCTCAGGCCTGTAATCCCAACACTTTGGAAGGCAAAGGTGGGAGGATCCCTTGAGCCCAGAAGTTTGAGACCAGCCTGGTCAACATAGTGAGACCCTGCCTCCACAAAAAATACAAAAATTAGCCAGGCATGGTGGTGGGAGCTTGTAGTCCCAGCTACTGAGGAGGCTGAGGGGAAAGGATTGCTTGAACCCAGGAGGTGAAGGTTGCAGTGAGCCAAGATCATGCCAGTCCACTCCAGCTTGATGACAGAGCAAGACACTGTCTCAAAAAAAAAGGCCAGGCATGGTGGTTCACACTTGTAACCCCAGCACTTTGGGAGGCCGAAGCAGGTGGATCACCTGAGGTCAGGAGTTCGAGACCAGCCTGACCAACATAGAGTGAAACCCTGTCTCTACTAAAAAATACAAAAATTAGCTGGGCGTATGGCACCACCTGTGTCCAGCTACTTGGGAAGGTGAGACAGGAGAATCCATTGAACCCCAGAGGCGGAGGTTGTAGTGAGCCAACATCAAGCCACTGCACTCCAGCCTGGGTGACAGAACAAGACTCTGTCTCTCAAAAAAAAAAAAAAAAGAAAAAAGAAATCAATTCATAACACAATGCCAAGCTCACAAGTGTTCGCACAACATGCTTGGGAATTTATCCAAAGAGAAGGCCGGGCACAGTGGCTCACGCTTGTAATCCCAGCACTTTGGGAGGCCGAGGCGGGTGGATCACGAGGTCAGGAGGTCGAGACCATCCTGGCTAACACAGTGAAACCCTGTCTCTACTAAAAATACAAAAAACTAGTCAGGCGAGGTGGCGGGCGCCTATAGTCCCAGCTACTCGGGAGGCTGAGGCAGGAGAATGGCCTGAACCCGGGAGGCGGAGCTTGCAGTGAGCTGAGATCGCGCCACTGCATTCCAGCCTGGGCGACAGAGCGAGACTCCCTCTCAAAAAAAAAAAAAAAGATAATTTTTTTTAAAGACTTACCAATTACCCAACTCCAACAACTGTCAACTATGATCAATCCTGTTTCATCTGTACCCTGACCCACTTCCCCTCTATTTGGAAGCAAATCTCAGACATCATTCCATTTCATTGGTAACTCCTGGGCTCAAGCGATCCGCCTGCCTCGGCCTCCCAAAGTGCTGGGATTACAGGCACGAGCCACTGCACCTGGCCCCAATTTTAATTAGAAAAAAATTTAAACCGCCCCAAAGTTGCAAGATAGACAGCCCAGGGGATGAAGCCAAGGTGCATAGGGGTTTATTTTTCTCATGTAATAAGAGAGCCAGAAGAAAACAGCTCAGCTGGGCACTGGTGTCACCGTGTCATCTGCATGTAGATTCACTGAAGTCTCCATCCCACCAATCTCAGCGTGCGGTTCTCATCTTTGTGGTCACAGACCGGTTCACACACTTTTGGGCATCACATTCCAAGTTCTAGGAGAGAAAAAAGAACAGAGCCAAAAGCCTCTTTCTTTTTGTGAGACTTTGTTTGGGAAGGGGCACCTGCCCCATGGACTCCCACCTACTACTCCCACCTACTCCCATTATTACATTGACCAGAACTGGGAGGCAGGTCTCTCCTGGGGTGCGAGGCTGAGGAGCCAGTATTCTTAGAGAGGCACATTGCCATCCCGAGCCAAGTTGGGGTTCTGTTAGGAAGGAAGGAGTGGAAGGGAATATCTGTTACAGAAGGGTGAGAGAATGAAGGCGGAGGGGCAGCTGTTTCTGGAGTCTAGGCTGAAGGAAGCATGGAAGAGCAGCTGACATGAGCAGTGCTCAGAAACAATGAGGCAGCCTTAGGTCCTGACTAATAGAAAGGTGGCGAAATGAAGAGCAGTCAGGGTGGCTCTAAGCTTCCTCCCATGGGAGAGTAGTGGAAGGATTGGGGCAGGGTTTGGGTTTTTTGTTTGTTTTGTTTTGAGACAGAGTTTCGCTCTTGTTGCCCAGGCTGGAGTGCAATGGTGCGATCTCGGCTTACTGCAACCTTTGCCTCCCGGGTTCAAGTGATTCTCCTGCCTCAGCCTTCCAAGTAGCTGGGATTACAGGCATGTGCCACCACGCCTGGCTAATTTTGTATTTTTAGTAGAGACGGGGTTTCTCCATGTTGGTCAGGCTGGTCTCAAACTCCTGACCTCAGGTGATCTGCCCACCTTGGCCTCAAAGTGTTGGGATTACAGGCTTGAGCCACCGCACCCGGCCAGGGTTATATTTTTTTGTGACAGTCAACTATTATATGTCCATAGGAACCATGGAATCATCAACTCTTCTATTTTTTATGAGATGGAGTCTCTCTCTGTTGCCCGGGCTAGAGTGCAGTGGTGCAATCTTGGCTCACTGCAACCTCCACCTCCTGGGTTCAAGTGATTCTCCTGCCTCGGCCTCCCATGTAGCTGGGACTACAGGCACCTGCCACCATGCCTGGCTAATTTTTGTATTTTTAGTAGAGACAAGGTTTCACCATGCTGGCCAGGCTGGTCTCAAACTCCTGACCTCAAGTGATCCACCCACCTCGGCCTCCCAAAGTGCTAGGATTACAGGTGTGAGCCACTGCACTCGGTCATGAAGTGACTCTTTGAATAGATCACGTCTTTTTTTTTTTTTAAGACGGAGTGCAGTGGTGCATCTCGGCTCACTGAGAACTTCGCCTCCTGGGTTCACGCCATTCTCCTGCCTCAGCCTCCTGAGTAGCTGGGACTACAGGTCACCCGCCACCATGCCCGGCTAATTTTTTTTGTATTTTCAGTAGAGACGGAGTTTCACCATGTTAGCCAGGATGGTGTCGATCTCCTGACCTCGTGATCCACCCATCTCGGCTTCCCAAAGTGCTGGGATCATAGGCGTGAGCCACCACACCCGGCCTGAATAGATCACTTCTTAATTGTATACAGCAAGTATGATTCTTCTTACTTCATAGCAAAGAAAGCAATGCCCAGACATAAAGACATTAACTGAAGGTCCCAGTCAGTGAGGTGGTAATCTCTTGCTCATGAATAGAGAGCATTTTACTTTTAGAAAGTAAAAGTGCTTTCATGTTAGATCCTTTCAAGGCAGGAAGACAGCAGGGGAGGCTGTCTGATGAGCTCATGATATGGGAGCCAGGAATAACGTGTCTACCTGGAGTGCGCTACATGTAGTGACCAGGAGCCAGTGGAAGCACAGACTGTCCTTGACCTGTCCCTCATCAGCTGGGAGTGAGGTGGCCAAAGAAGAATCATGAGCCTCAGCAGCTCCTGCCCCACCTCCCATAGGGAAGAGACTAGCCCAGAGCCCTGTCAGGGGATGGATGTCTTTTCTGTAGCGCTTCCTTGGAACTCTATAATTAGAGTAGTTCGCTAGGGATGTCAGGGAGAGTCTCTCTGGAGAAGTGACACTTGAGTTGAGTCCTGAATGAGGAGGAGACAGCCATGTGAAGAAAGGAGGTTCCAGCAGAAAGGATGAATTTGGCATGGTTAAGGATTGAAAGGTGGCTGGTATGATAGGAGCACAGTGGATGAGGGAAGGTTGGCAGGAGTCTTGTATAGTAAGTCATGATGGAGGCAGGCAGACCAGGTAAACAGGCTGTTCCAGTAGTTCAGATGAGGAAAGAAGTTAACTTGGCTCAGCCGGGCGTGGTGGCTCACACCTGTAATCCCAGCACTTTGGGGGACCAAGGCGGGCCGATCACCTGAGGTCAGGAGTTTGAGACCAGCATGGCCAACATGGCAAAACCTCATCTCTACTAACAATGCAAAAATTAGCTGGGCGTGGTGGCACGCGCCTGTAATCCCAGCTACTCAGGAGGCTGAGGCAGGAGAATTGCTTGAATCCAGGAGGCGGAGGTTGCAGTGAGCCGAGATTGCGCCATTGCACTCCAGTCTGGGCAACAAGAGCAAAACTCTGTCTCAAAAAAAAAAAAAAAAGAAGTTAACTTGGCTCAGGATTTTAGCAGTGGTGATGGTGCAGTGGGCAGGTGTGGAGATAGAACTTAGGAGATTCAATGACAAGTTGTATGATAAAGAAAAAAGGAATGACTTATATCAGCTTTGACCTGAGTGACTAGGTGAAAGAAGATGACATTTAATGAGATGTGGGGGGACCCTGGAGAAGGCAGGGAAAGGGAAGAAGAAAGTACAAGTATCTCTTGCTATCCACCATCCATTCCATGCTTTTGTTCAGATGCTGAGGAATATTGCATTATTTGAACATTAGATCATCTATGAAAATACTTAAGTAGGCCCAGCATGGTGGCTCATGCCTGTAATCCCAGCACGTTGGGAGGCCGAGGTGGGCAGATCACCTGAGGTCAGGAGTTCAACACCAGCCTGGCCAACATGGTGAAACCCCATCTCTACTAAAAATAAAAAATTAGCTGGGTGTGGTGGCACGCACCTGTAGTCCCAGCTACTCGAGAGGCTTAGGCAGGAGAATCACTTGAACCTGGAAGGCGGAGGTTGCAGTGAGCCGAGATCACGCCACTGCACTCCAGCCTGAGCAACAGAGTAAGACTCTGTCTGAAAAAAAAGAAAAAAGAAAAAGAAAATACTTAAGTATATTAATAAATCTAGAAAGGAAAAAAATAAAACTATCTCCATAAAGACTGAAAGACATGTGACAAATTAATTCCTATTATTTGTTTGCTTGCTTTTGCTTTGTTTTGTCTTGTTTTGAGACAGTCTCACTCTGTCACCCAGGCTGGAGTGCAGTGTCTGGATCTTGGCTCATAGCAGCCTCCACCTCCCGGGTTCAAGAGATCCTCCCATCTCAGCCTCCCAAGTAGCTGGGATTACAAGTGTGCACCACCACACCCGGCTAATTTTTATATTTTTAGTAGAGACAGGGTTTCACCATGTTAGCCAGGATTGTCTCAAACTCCTGACCTCAAGTGTTCTGCCACCTTGGCCTTGAAAAGTGTTGAGATTACAGGCATGAGCTACTGCACCTGGCCTAAATTCCTTTTTTTTTTTTTTGCGACAGAGTTTTGCTCTTATTGCCCAGTTTGGAGTGCAATGGTGTGATCTTGGCTCACTGCAATCTCCACCTCCCAGGTTCAAGCAATTCTCCTGGCTCAGACTCCCAAATAGCTGGGATTACAGGCATGCGCCACCACGCCTAGCTAATTTTGTATTTTTAGTAGATACCAGGTTTCTCCATGTTGATCAGGCTGGTCTCGAACTCCCAACCTCAAGTGATCTGCCCCCCTCAGCCTCCCAAAGTGCTGGGATTACACTCATGAGCCACCAAGCCCAGCCCAATTCCTATTCTTAATAAAAACTAAAAACATGAATAGATTGATACTCATAAGATTTTTTCTTTTTTGAGATGGAGTCTCTCTCTGTTGTCCTGGCTGGAGTGCAGTGGCACAATTTCAGCTCACTGCAGCCTCCGCCTCCTGGGTTCAAGAGATCTTCCCACCTCAGCCTCCCGAGTAACTGGGATTACAGGCGCAAGCCACCATACCTGGCTAATTTTTGTAATTTTTTTTTTTTTTTTTTTTTTTGAGACGGAGTCTCGCTCTGCCGCCCAGGCTGGAGTGCTGTGGCCGGCCGGATCTCGGCTCACTGCAAGCTCCGCCTCCCGGGTTCACGCCATTCTCCTGCCTCAGCCTCCCGAGTAGCTGGGACTACAGGCACCGCCACCTCGCCCGGCTAATTTTTTGTTTTTTTAGTAGAGACGGGGTTTCACCATGTTAGCCAGGATGGTCTCGATCTCCTGACCTCGTGATCCGCCCGTCTCAGCCTCCCAAAGTGCTGGGATTACAGGCTTGAGCCACCGCGCCCGGCCTAATTTTTGTAATTTTAGTAGAGACAGGGTTTCACCATGTTGGCCAGGCCTTGAACTCCTGACCTCAAGTGATCTGCCCACCTTGGCCTCCCAAAGTGCTGGGATTACAGGCATGAGCTACCTTGCCTGGCCTCCTCTTAACATTTTTAACATTATTCCAGCATCATGCCCAAATGGGGAAACACCAGAAGAATTCACCATTATTATTTAACATTGTACTGGTGATAGAAATGTACTGGTGAAAGAAAATAAAGTAGCAGTCTAAGAATTGAAAAGGTGTAAGTAAAACTATCATTATTTGCAGGTGATATAATTGTGAACCTGGAAAAGCCAAGAGAAATAACTGAGAAACTACTATAAACAATATGAATATTATTTATCTATTATTTATTTACTTTTGAGACGGTGTCTCGCTCTGTTGTCCAGGCTGGAGTGCAGTGGCACGATCTTGGCTCACTGCAACCTCTGCCTCTGGGTTCAAGCAATTCTTCTGCCTCAGCCTCCTGAGTAGCTGGGACTACAGGTGCGCACCACCACGCCTGGCTAATTTTTGTATTTTTTTTTTTTTTTTAGTACAGATGGGGTTTCACCATATTGGCCAGGCTGGTCTCGATCTCCTGACCTCGTGATCCACCCGCCTCAGCCTCCCAAAGTGCTGGGATTACAGGCATGAGCCACCATACCCGGCCTAATATGAAAATTCTTACAGTAAGGTAGCAGAAAATAAAATACACCAGAAATCAATTATTTTCATATATACAATTACCAGTTAGAAAATACAATGGAATATACTTCATTTATAATCACAACGAATAAGATAAAATACCTAGGAAAGGCCAGACATGGTGGCTCATGCCTGTAATCCCAGCACTTTGGGAGGCCGATGCGAGTGGATCACCTGAGGTCAGGAGTTCAAGACCAGCCTGACCAACATGGTGAAACCCCATCTCTACTAAAAATACAAAAGACCTAGCTGGGCATGGTGGTGTATGCCTGTAGTCCCAGCTACTCGGGAGGCTGAAACAGGAGAATCGCTTGAACCTGGGAGGTGGAGGTTACAGTGAGCCAAAATCATGCCACTGCACTCCAGCCTGGCAACAGAGTGAGACTCTTGTCTCAAAAATGAAAATAAAAAATAAAATACCTAGGAATAAACTCCACATGAAATATGCATCTGGCCGGGTGTGGTGGCTCATGCCTGTAATCCCAACACTTTGGGAGCCTGAGGTGGGTGGATCACGAGGTCAGGAGTTCAAGACCAGCCTGGCTAACATGGTGAACTCCCATCTCTACTAAAAATACAAAATTAGCTGGGCATGGTGGCTCATGCCTATAATCTCCATTACTCAGGAGGCTGAGGCAGGAGAATCTCTTGAACCTGGAAGGCGGAGGTTGCAGTGAGCCGAGATCTCACCACTGCACTCCAGCCTGGGCAACAGAGCAAGATTCCGTCTCCAAAAAAAAAAATTAAAAAAAAGAAAAAAAGAAAAAACATTAAATCATTAAAAGAGATATTATCCAAAGCCACAAAGATGGGTGAAGGCACTTAGGGAGAGACTGGAGTCAGAGAGGCTGGTCAGTAACTGAACCCCGAGGGTCTCTAATATTTGTGATATATTGTCTAATATTGGGTTGTGAGGAAGAAGAGGGCCAGGCATGAGAGGCCAAAGAGGAGGAGAACCAAGAAGTGCGCGCGCATGGAAACCTAGGGACTAAAGCGTGTCCATGAGGATGTACTAAGTGTACAGTGCTGCTGAAAGACCTAGTAAAACAACAAAGAATAGGTGACTATGACTTTTTTTATTTTATTTTTTTGAGACAGAATCTCACTCTGTTGCCAGGCTGGAGTGCAGTGGCACGATCTCAGCTCACCGCAACCTCCACCTCCCGGGTTCAAGCCATTCTCCTGCCTCAGCCTCCCGAGCAGCTGGGATTATAGATGCCAGCCACCAAGCCCAGTTAATTTTTTGTATTTTTAATAGAGACAGGGTTTCACCATGTTGGCCAGGATATTCTTGATCTCCTGACCTCGTGACCCACCCACATTGGCCTCCCAAAGTGCTGAGATTACAGGCATGAGCCACCATGCCCAGCTGACTTCATTGGGATGACAAAAGCTGATTATAATAGAATAAAAAAAAAAAGCCACTTCATTGGGATGACAAAAGCTGATTATAATAGAATAAAAATAGGCCGGGCGCGGTGGCTCAAGCCTGTAATCCCAGCACTTTGGGAGGCCGAGACGGGCGGATCACGAGGTCAGGAGATCGAGACCATCCTGGCTAACACAGTGAACCCCGTCTCTACTAAAAATACAAAAAATTAGCCGGGCGAGGTGGCAGGCACCTGTAGTCCCAGCTACTCGGGAGGCTGAGGCAGGAGAATGGCGTGAACCCGGGAGGCGGAGCTTGCAGTGAGCTGAGATCGGCCACAGCACTCCAGCCTGGGCGGCAGAGCAAGACTCCGTCTCAAAAAAAAAAAAAAAAAAAAAAAAAAAATAATAATAATAGAATAAAAATAAGGCAAGGAAGTAGACACAGTGGGTTTGAGGTCTTGCAGGAAGCAGGGGGAAGTACAAAAAAAAAAACAGAGCAGCAAGCTGCAGAGGGACATGAGATCAAGAGGGCTTGATGGATGATATTGGGCTGAGCACCGTGGCTCATGCCTGTAATTCCAACAGTTTGGGAGGCTGAGGTGGGAGGATTGTTTGAGCCCAGGAGGTCAAGGCTACAGTGAGCTGTGATGGTGCTACCGCACTCCAGCCTGGGTGACAGAGTGAGACCCTGTGCCTCAACTGTGCCCCCCACCAAAAAAAAAAGGTGGATGATATTAAGGGAGTGAGCCAGCAGAGTGGGAAATATAGATGATGCACGAATAGATGACAGACAACCACAAGCGCTAGTTTCCTGAGAAACAAATAGAAGATTTGGCCTTAAACAGAGGCACTAGGCTGGGCGTGGTGGCTCATGCCTGTAATCCTAGCACTTTGGGAGGCCAAGGCAGGTAGATCGCTTGAGGCCAGGAGTGCAAGATCAGTCTGGCCAACATGGTGAAACCCCTGTCTCTACTAAAAATACAAAAATTAGCTGAGCGTGGTGGCGCATACTTGTAATCCCAGCTACTTGGGAGGCTGCAGCAGGAGAATCACTTGAACCTGGGAGACAAAGGTTTCAGTGAGCCGAGATCATGCCACTGCAGGAACACTCCATACCTCCTCCACTAGGAAGAAACGGAAAGCTTCTTTTTTTTTTTTTTTTTTTTTTTTGAGACAGAGTTTTACTCTGCTGCCCAGGCTGGAATACAACATCATGGTCTCAGCTCACCGCAACCTCTGCCTTCCAGGTTCAAGTGATTCTCCTGCCTCAGCCTCCCAAGTAGCTGGGATTACAGGCATGCACCACCATGCCCAGCTAATTTTTATATTTTCAGTAGAGATGGGAATTTCACCATATTGGCCAGGCTGATCTTGAACTCCTGACCTCAGGTGATCTGCCCACCTCGGCCTCCCAAAGTGTTGGGATTACAGGCGTGAGCCACCATGCCCAGCTGAAAATTGAAAGCTTCTAAGGGAAGAAAAGGCACACATATGGCTGGAGTGACACTACTTCCTCTCTGGGCTTTAAACAGAGCTATTTCCAAAATACATACTTTACTTCTAGTACTTAACACATCTTGCAACACATTTATTTTGACTGCTTAATCATTAAGACATAGTAAGTCTATAGCTGTGTCCACTCTATTGACACTACTATTCATTAGTTATTTTATCTACCTTAGTAGAGAATACAGTCATAGGAACCATCCAGTCTTGATGCGCTTCTGTAAGGAAGATAAAACAATTGTTTCTAAAACAATTCAGAAAGATAAAACCCTACCTCCTGTAGAATGAGATAAAACCTAAGAGTTGTATCCCAACTCCTCCGAAGCAGGAAATGAATAGGATGACCTGGGTTACTCTGCTGCCAAACTTTAGGTAAGACTCACCCTCCTCCCATTCTTCTTTTTATTATCACCATTAAATCTAAATTCTCCTGTCTCAAAATATTCCTTCTTGCTTGGTAAAAAACCAAAACAGTACACTTTTTCTTTCTATTTTTTTTTTTTTTGAGATGGAGTCTCAATTAGCCAGGCATGGTGGTGCGTGTCTGTAATCCCAGCTACTCAGGAGGCTGAGGCGGGAGAATCACTTGAACCCAGGAGGCAGAGGGTGCAGTGAGCCCAAATTACGCCACTGCACTCCAGCCTGGGCAACAGAGTGAGACTCTGCCTGAAAAAAAAAAAGAGAGAGATGGAGACTTGCTGTGTCGCCTAGGTGCTCTGTCTCGATGGCACGATCTTGGCTCACTGCAACCTCTGCCTCCCGGGTTCAAGTGATTCTCCTGCCTCAGCCTCCCGAGTAGCTGGGATTACAGGCACCCACCATCATGCCTGGCTAATTTTTGTATTTTTGTAGAGACAGGGTTTCACCATGTTGGCCAGGTTGGTCTCAAACTCCTGACCTCAGGTGATCCACCCACCTCGGCCTCCCAAAGTGCTGGGATTACAGGCATGAGCCACCGTACCTGGCCCACTTTTTAAAAAATAGCTTTAGCATTTCATTTGATATACTTATACCTTAACTCACTCCAAAATTTGGAGGCAACTTTTTTTTTTTTTTTTTTTTTGAGACGGAGTCTTACTCTGTCGCCCAGGCTGAAGTGCAATGGCACCATCTTGGCTCACTGCAACCTCTGCCTCCCAGGTTCAAGGAATTCTCCTGCCTCAGCTTCCCAAGTAGCTGGAATTACAGGTGTATACCACCAGGCCCTACTAATTTTTGTATTTTTGGTAGACGTTTCTATCATGTTGGCCAGGCTGGTCTCAAGCTCCTGACCTCAGGTAATATGCCCACCTCCCAAAGTGCTGGGATTACAGGCATGAGCCACCACGCTCGGCCTGGAGGTAACTTTCAGATGTCCATGCAAGAAAATGAAAAGGTTGGAAAAAAGAAAAGAAGTAAAAAAGATTCAACCATGGGTATTGCTAATAAATGCAGTAAGACTTCATTCCTGTGGTGGGCAAAAGTGAAATCACATAGTTTTCCCAGTGTTGCTTCTAAGAAAACATGTTTCTTAGACGCAAAGCATATTTGTGACACTGATACCTGGGATAAATTTATACCACGGGTTCTGTTAACACTGTAGATTTCTTCAAAATTCCTGTATAGGCTGGGCACAGTTGCTCACGCCTGTAATCCTAGCACTTTGGAAGGCTGAGGTGGGTGTATTACTTGAGGTCAGTTCGAGACCATCCTGGCCAACATGGTGAAACCCCATCTCTACTAAAAATGCAAAAATTAGCCAGGAGTGGTGTCGGGCACCTGTAATCCCAGCTACTCAGGAGGCTGAGGCAGGAGAATTGCTTGAACCTGGGAGGCGGAGGTTGCAGTGAGCCAAGATGGCGCCATTGTACTCCAGCCTAGGCGACAAGAGGCAAACTCCATCTCAAAAAAAAAAAAAAAAAAATCCCTGTACAATAAAGAGGACTGCAAATTGAGCATGGCAGCTGCTTCTATGCTCCATATGAAAGGGAAGACTCTGCCCAAGTGTGTTCCAATTAAAGAATTTCTACAGGAAGTCACAGCAGCAGCATTCAAGGACAAGGTTCCCTGATGAAAATTGACATGGAAATTTTAAGCGTTATTAAAATCCTGGGACATTAAAGTAATTAAGTTGAATGCATGCTGAGAATTAATATTCAAGTAACTCCAAAGTACTCTCAAATGAGTTTTAAGAAGATGAAACTGAAAAGGTAGAAAATTCCTTCCAAGTTTGAGATTAGCTGAATACTGCATTTTCTGCCCAGTTATTAACTTACTTAATTGACTACTAGAAAGCGTCTATCTCTGTCCCAGATAGGAAACCTTCCAAAAGGTGCTTACAGACTAAGAATGCTTACAGACTCATGCCTGCATGAGTTATGGTTGTCTTCAGCAGGAGGGTTGGTCGTTCTCAAATACCTAAGGCTGCCATGACTACACGCTGGACTCCTGAATATTCCTGCATGCACTTTCTTCACAAAATGTGGCTTTTCATAGAGGCACTTGCTCCACAGAGGAGCACGATCCTAGGATGAACAAATAGGAGAATCTCATGTTAGAAAGCACTAGGTAATCTTTACTGTTGGTTGGATATTCTAAGTTCACAACATAAAAATAAGTTTAGGCTGGACGTGGTGGCTCATGCCTGTAATTCCAGCACTTTGGGAGGCTGAGGTTGTAGGATCGCCTGAGCTCAGGCATTGGAGACCAGCCTGGGCAACATAGCGAGACCTTGTCTCTGCTAAAAAGAAAAATACAAAAATTAGCCAGGTGTGGTAGTGTGTGCCTGTAGTCCCAGCTATGCAGGAGGCTAATGCAGGAGGATTGCTTGAGCCCAGTGACAGCAAGACTGGACACTGTCTCAAAAAAATAAAAATAAATAAAAAACAAAAAGTTTTGAACCCAACATAGTAAAGATGTCGATTCTCCTCAAAACTGATCTATAGGTTTAGCAGCATTACCATCAGAATCCCAGCAAGTTTCTTTGTAGATAGAAAAAAAGCTTATTCTAAAATTTATGTGGAAAGGCAAAGGAACTAGAAGAGCTAAATTACTTTTGCAAAACTATAATAAAGTGAGAGGAATCACTCCTACCCAACTTTAAGACTTACTATATAGATAAAAATAATTGAGGCCAGACGCAGTGACTCACGCTTATAATCCCAGCACTTTGGGAGGCCGAGGTGGATGGATCACCTGAGGTCAGGGTTCAAGACCAGCCTGGCCCACATGGTGAAACCCTGTCTCTACTAAAAATATAAAAATTATCTGGGTGTGGTGGTGCGCACCTGTAATCCAAGCTACTTGGGAGGCTGAGGCAGGGGAATCGCTTGGACTCAAGAGGTACAGGTTGCAGTGAGCCAAGATTGTGCCACTACACTCCAGCCTGGGCGACAGAGCAAGACTCCGTCTCAAAAAAAAAAAAAAAAGAAAGAAAGAAATACTGGCCAGGCGAGGTGGCTCATGCCTGTAATCCCAGCACTTTGGGAGGCCAAGGCAGGTGGATTACCTGAGGTCAGAAGTTTGAGACCAACCTGGTCAGCATGGTGAAACCCCATCTCTACTAAAAATACAAAAATTAGCCATTAGCGGGCGTGCTGGTGGGCACCTGTAATCCCAGATATTTGGGAGGCTGAGGCATGAGAATGGCTTGAACCTGGGAGGCAGAGGTTGCAGTGAGCCAAGATCACACTACTGCACTTCAGCCTGGGTGACAGAATGAGACATTGTCTCAAAAAAAAAAAAAAAAAAAAAAAAAACTGACAAATTGGACTACATCAAACTTTTTTTTTTTTTTTTTTTGAGACGGAGTCTCGCTCTGTCGCCCGGGCTGGAGTGCAGTGGCCGGATCTCAGCTCACTGCAAGCTCCGCCTCCCGGGTTTACACCATTCTCCTGCCTCAGCCTCCCGAGTAGCTGGGACTACAGGCGCCCACCACCTCGCCCGGCTAGTTTTTTGTATTTTTTAGTAGAGACGGGGTTTCACAGTGTTAGCCAGGATGGTCTCGATCTCCTGACCTCATGATCCGCCCGTCTCGGCCTCCCAAAGTGCTGGGATTACAGGCTTGAGCCACCGCGCCCGGCCTACATCAAACTTTTAAATGTTTGAGAGCAATTAAAAGTATTTGCTCTGCAAAAGACCTTGTTAAGATGAAAAGACAAGTTAGATTGAGAGAAAATATTTGCAAATTGACAAAGACTTGTACTTAGAATAAAGAATTCTCAAAACTCAACAGTAAAAAACTATCAATTTTAAAATGAGCAAAAGACATATATATTTTACCAAAGAGAATACAAGGATGGCAAATAAGCATATGAAAAGATATTCAACATCACCAGCCATTAGAGAAATGCAAATTAAGACAATGAGATATTACTTTACACCAATTAGAACGGCCAAAATTTAAAAATAATGACAGTCCTGGTGTGGTGGCTCATACCTGTAATCCCAGCACTTTGAGAGTGCTGGGTGAGATGGGAGGATCACTTGAGCCCAGAAATTCAAGACTGGCCTGGGCAACATAGTGAGACCACATCTCTAAAAAAAAAAAAAAAATTAGCCGGGCATGTTGGTACACACTGTGGTCCCAATTACTCAGGAGGCTGGAGTGGGAGGATGGCTTGAGCTTGGGAGATCAAGGCTGCAGTGAGCCATGATAAGGCCACTGCACTCCAGCCTGGGCAACAGAGTGGGATCCTGTCTCAAAAAATAATAATAGTAATAATAATACAATACTAAATGCTGGTGAGCATGCAGAGAAATTGGATCTGCCCTGCATTGCTGGTAGGAATGTAAAATGGTACAGCCATTCTGAAAAATGGTTTGGCAGCATTTTAAACTAACACATACTTAACATAGGACCCAGCAATTGTACTCCTGGGCATTTATGCCAGATAAATGAAAACTTATGTCTACATGAAAACCTGTATATAGGTTCATATGTAGCTGAATGTTCATAGCAGCTTTATTTGTAAGTCACAGACTGGAAACAAGTCAAATCTCCTTCAACGGCTGAAGGGATAAACTACGGAATATCTATACTATTCAGCAATAAAAAAGAACAAACTGGGCGGGCATGGTGGCTCACACCTATAATCCCAGCACTTGGGAGGCCGAGGTGGACGGATCACCCGAGGTCAGGAGTTCGAGATCAGCCTGGCCAACATGGTGAAACCCTGCCTCTACTAAAATACAAAAATTAGCTGGGTGTGGTGTCGTGCACCTGTAATCCCAGCTACTTGGGGAGAATTGCTTGAACCCTGGAGGTAGAGGTTGCAGCAAGCCGATATCGCGCCACTGCACTCCAGCCTGGGTGACAGAGTGAGACTCCATCTCAAAAAAAATATTTTTTGATCAGAGTCAAAATAACCTAGTCTCAAAAGGTCACATACTGCATTTATGTAACAATTTTTAAATTACATTTTAGAGATGTTAAACAGACAAGTAGTTGTCAGGGGTTAGGGACAGGTTAGGGAAGCAGGAAGGGGGCTGATAGGATTTAAAAAGAGGTAGCAGGCTGAGCACTGTGGCTCACGCATGTAATCCCAGCATTTTGGGAGGCCGAGGCAGGAGGATCACTTGAGGAGTTCAGTTCAAGACCAGCCTGGGCAACACAGTGGGATCCCATCTCTACAAATAATGTAAAAATTAGGCAGGGGTGGTGGCACACACCTGTAGTCCCAGCTACTCAGGAGGCTGAGGTGGGAGGATTACTTGAACCCGGAGGTTGAGGCTGCTGTGAGCCATGATCAAACCAGCCTGGGCAACCCTGTCTCAAAAAAAAAAAAAAAAAAAAGAAGTAGCACAAGGGAGATCATTGTCATGATGGAACCGTTCTGTGGAGGTTACACAAATCTACACATATGATAAAACTGCACAGAACTACATACACGAGTGCATACAAATGAGTAAAACTGGTGAAATTGGAACAGTGTCTGTGAATTGTACCAATGGCAATTTCCTGGTTTCGTACTACAGTATGCCAGATGTTACCACTGGGGGAAACTGGGTGAAGGGTACAGTGGAACCTCTCTGTGCTGTTTTTGAAACTTCCTGTGAATCTATACAGTTTTATTAGAAAATAATTTTAATTGTATAAAATTTGCTCAGGAAAGATAAAGCAGCAGAAAATCTTTATAATTTCAACTAGAAGCAAAAATTATTATTTTAGCAGTTTCCTTCTGGTCTTCTACGTATTTTCAAAATACTTAAGATCATCTGCACACTGAGATGTAACCTACTTTTTTCTCTACCCACCAGAGCAAGTATTTTCTGTCACTAGTAATTGTAAATGGCAGCTTTATATATATGTGTGTGTGTGTGTGTGTGTGTGTGTGTGTATAGACTTTTTTTTTTTGAGATGGAACCTCACTCTGTTGCCCACACTGGAGTACAGTGGCACAAACTTGGCTCACTGCAACCTCCACATCCCAGGTTCAAGTGATTCTCCTGCCTCAGCCTCCCAAATAGCTGAGACTATAAGCGCTTGCCACCACGCCCAGCTAATTTTTTTTTTTGTATTTTTAGTAGAGATGGAGTTTCACCATGTTGGCCAGGCTGGTCTTGAACTCCTGACCTCAGGCAATCCACCCACCTCCCAAAGTGCTGGGGTCACAGGTGTGAGCCACCATGCCCAGCCAGCAGCTTAATATTCTGAATACAATATATAATATTTTAAAACATTATTTAGCTCCAATTCTAGTTAAAAGGAACATGGTGAGCGAAAACTAAGGCAGAGGCAGAAGCACAGGATTTGTATAGACAGTAGCATGACATTCAGCTACAGGATAAGATCTAGGAAGCAAGTTAAAGCTGCAATGGTAGATTAGAACCACACCATAGGGGCCACATAACAGAATGCCATTAATTTGTTTGCAATATTTTCATTTGGAATATAGAGATGCTTCCACCATGAAGAACCAGAAACATGATCACGGCAATGCTAAGTTTGAAACAGATGACAAAAAGAAGGTGAGAGAACAGTGGACTCCACACCTAAGCCTGCTGTATCAGAATTGCCTGGGGAGCTTTAGGAATAAAAACACAGGCAAAAACCAAAACCAAAACCACAGATTCCTGAGAAAACCCCAGAGGTGGAGGATCCTGTTAAAGAGTTGCCCTAGAATCATTTCTCAGGTACTTTATGTTGCAACACCAAGTTGGAGAAACACAAAAGGAAAATGGCTAGGTTCCAAGAGAGGAAAGACTAATCTAAATTAATCACTACATCTCCCAGTGCCAATACGCAGACACCAAATCAGGTTTTGATTGCACCCTAAGTCAACCCTCGCCTTGCACTAAAAGATCCCATCAGGTGATTGAGGTCTGGAGGAGAGGTTCAGGGACCATTCTGCATACCACTAATGTTGACTGTTAGGTAAATGAGGTGGGCTGTTGTGAATAGAATGAGTGGAAAAGGAAGTGAATGGAGGGTTTCCAGCGAAAGATAGGAGGCGCTTTACTTCTCTCCAAAAATGAAACATCTTCAATGTAACAAGGAAGACAGTAAATATCCAATAAACCATGATTTATCTGCTTCACACAGTAAAATAAGGACGAAAACTAGATATACATCCACAGAATGCCTTAGAATATAGATGTGCCACAGTACTGATAGCTTGCCTAATGATCCTTTGAAGAGGGGGGAGGCAATTGGAGATGTGGCTGGTCCCCTAGAGAGGAGATATTACCAGTGCCTCATTTTATGTATGTATTTAGTTTGTCCATTTGCCAGTTGATGGACATTTTTGTTTCCACTTTTTGGTTACCATGAATAATGCTACAAAACATTCACATACTTAGCATTTTCATTTTTCCTGGGTAGAATCCTCCTAAGAGTGGAATTGCTGACTTTATCTCGTTTTGAGACACCTATTTCCTGCTCTTAAATCGTATTGGTCCGTTTTGTTTTCTCCCATAATAAACATCTTTCAAGTCACAAAATACCCTTTCATAATATAATTAAACAGTGCTTTGTCAAAAAAGTCGTTTCTCAGAATTATCCTAAAGAAAACCCAGTCAAGTGTATGTAGAGAAAACTGAGGAAAAAGAAATCAATGAAGAATGAGGAAATTAGGCTGGACGCGGTGGCTCACACCTGTAATCCCAGCACTTTGGGAGGCCGAGGCGGGTAGATCACGAGGTCAGGAGATCGAGACCATCCTGGCTAACACGATGAAACCCTGTCTCTACTAAAAATACAAAAAATTAGCCGGGTGTGGTGGCGGGCCCCTGTAGTCCCAGCTACTCGGGAGGCTGAGGCAGGAAAATGGCGTGAACCCGGGAGGCGGAGCTTGCAGTGAGCCAAGATCGTGCCACTGCACTCCAGCCTGGGCAACAGAGCGAGACTCCATCTCAAAAAAAAACAAAAGAGTAAATTAAAGAGTAGTCATTATAGAAGGGACAGCCACATTGGAAACAATGACACTAAACATGCTGAAAAATAGATCATAAACTGAAATGAAGATATGAAGCAAAGCAGGTTTAAATATACCCATAATTGTATTAAAAATAGAATGGAACAGAAGAAAGCAAAACCCAAAGATAGTCTTATAACTTTTTTTTTTTTTTTTTTGAGACGGAGTCTTGCTCTGTCACCCAGGCTGGAGTGCAGTGGCCAGATCCCCACTCACTGCAAGCTCCGCCTCTCGGGTTTACGCCACTCTCCTGAATCGGCCTCCCGAGTAGCTGGGACTACAGGCGCCCGCCACCTCGCCCGGCTAGTTTTTTGTATTTTTTAGTAGAGACGGGGTTTCACCGGGTTAGCCAGGATGGTCTCGATCTCCTGACCTCGTGATCCGCCTGTCTCGGCCTCCCAAAGCGCTGGGATGACAGGCTTGAGCCACCGCGCCCGGCCTTAGTCTTATAACTTTCAATGCCCTGTACCTACAGTAAGTAGATACCTCTGCATTCTGGAGTAGTGAGGCCCTATCAACAATGTATTAGTCACTGCGCTCCAAAGAGCAAGCCTGTGGCCATTCAAGCAGGTCACTTAGAGCATAGAAGCAAGGGAAACATTTTAAGCATGGTAGACATAGCTCCTACAAAGCCATTTAAAAATCTTGAAATTCAGCCAAGAATCCAGGAAACACAAAGAGTGCACAGGAGTGACAACTGCATTTAAGTGTAATTAAAATTAAACCAGCTTAATGTAGTAAGTAAACGTACTGAATGTGTCACCATAATCCTAACCATGCTAGACTAGAAATAATCTCAAATTTTGGCAGTTCCCCCAAAGCAGATTGTCATGTTCACTCCTCATCATTCACATCATAAAGGGGAACTTGAACTCTTCTTTAGCATCCAATTTCACTCCACAAGTCACTTTCAGCCATTGACTATTCAATGGAGCCATCCTAAACCTTTCCATGTTTGACTAAATTGAGACCCAAGTATGATCATCTTTTCTATCTTCAAAATACACATGGCCATATCTCAAAATTCTGCTCCAAAAACTTAGGCTTGAGTTCATGACCAGAAAAAGGTTAACTATCCAGAACCGTATTTCCTTACAATGCAAAAAATTCTTAATCATACTGCAAACCTTCAACTAGTGAAACAAAAGCTGAATACACGTATTCCTTAGGTTGAAACATACC
The DNA here is from genome assembly GCF_009764315.1 of Trachypithecus francoisi. Classification (NCBI taxonomy): domain Eukaryota; kingdom Metazoa; phylum Chordata; class Mammalia; order Primates; family Cercopithecidae; genus Trachypithecus; species Trachypithecus francoisi. The sequence continues at coordinate 96,859,825 of NW_022681471.1, forward strand.
AAACTGCTAGTACGACAATCTAATCAAACACCTATGCAATTGAGGTAGCAGCCTATTGCAGCATTGTGTATGGTAAGCATAGATGTCTATTACCTGTTTTTTCTTTTTTTAGAGGTAAGGTCTTGCTATATGTTGTCCAGGCTGGACTTGAACTCCTGGGTTCAAGCCATCCTCCTGCCCCTCAGGTTCCAAGTAAGCTAGCACTCACTATAGGACCATGCCATCATCATACCTGACCCAAATACATCCTTGATTCCTTCCCTAAGTACATACTTACCATCACTTGGACTACTGACACACTTGACTTTTATTGTGCTCATTCTTTCACTGTTCAACCATCCTTCATATCGGATACTTCAACGAACGGCGAGACTCTCACCCATGTAAAATTGTTGAAAGTATAAGCCAATTTCTAGTACATGCTGTACATCAGTAAAGGCCTTTTAGATTTCCATCTATTACAAAAATCCTGCTTCACTGTATTTCAAGCTAACACCATCTTCATCTTTCATTGCAAATACTTATGAGAGTCATTCTGTATCTAAGAGGCATCTCAAAAAAAACAGCACTGGATGACAACCAAAAAAAATAACATTTTACAATTTTCAGGCAAGAGCACTTTATTTTTACCTCTGAAAATAAACCACAATTGACAACAACAAAGGAGACTGTGCAGTTCAACTTTTTATTTTAATAAAATCAGAATATGCACAGCACATGCAGTGCTAGCATCTAAACTAATACAATAAGCAATTACTAAAGCTACAGTGACTTGAGGTTCAATCTTTACATTCAGCAAGTTTAAATCCTTACATTTTTGAAACCTTATGAACTGAAAATATTGCTTGCTGATAAAACTTGCTCAAATGCTATTGCTGAATGTACAAGTCACTGATTATGCCAATACAACAAAGATAACCACATGTTTGAGGATTGCAATGTGCCAGACATTCACTGAAAAAAAAACAAACAAAAAAAAACACACAACTAAACAAAATTCACACAACAAACATCTGAGAATCTGGACACTTCACATCAGTGTTTTGAAGTGTTTCATTAATATCTTAAGACAAGTGTATCAAAACCTTGGCATGATTTAATTTCAAGTCGCCAATTTTGTTTTTACTAACATCAGAAAGTTATGGCTACACTGCCAACGCCGGGTCTGCTTAATTTGACTTAAGAGTTTAATATGACTTAACATTAAAAGCTCACACTACCCCGAAATATATAATTTCACGCATACGGTGACATTCAACATTCAAGTGCCAGTGTTTTTGTACTGTCTTTTGGTCAAGTTTCTTTAAACTTTCAAAGAATCACTTTTAGGCTTACAAAAATAAATATTTGTCAAAATGTTCAATAAATATTACATAAAACTAGCAGCAAAAAGTATCTAGAAATCTGTCGTGTGCAAATAGTTTTCTTCTCAACTATCATTCCCATGGTCCCAAATAAATTTTAGAATCTAGTCCCATCCCCTTCCTAGACAAGCTGCGTTCAACAATCTCCAAGAGACAAAGTAAGATTGGAAGTTTAAGGACACGCACACAAGACATATATATAAAATTCTCTGAATGTGCAATAAAAGAAGTACTTTGTAAAAAGTTATGGGCAAAATGTACAAGGGCCTAAACCTAGACTAATTGAAATAGCACCATAACAAATGACCTCAATACTGTCAAGTGCACCTACTTAATAAAAGTTTTAGAACAAGGCACAATACACTTGAAAATCTATTGCACTTTAGGAAATTTTTGCCGTCTTCCTATGCCACTGTAAAAAGATGGAGCGTTTTCATCACTGCATTCTGGCCACAAAATTAGCACAGAATTCAAAGTGGCAGAGGCATTTTAGTGGTGGACAATGCTCATCTTTGGCCAGATTTAGCATAAACAGACTATAAATACAATGGAAACCTATGCAACTAAAACTGACTAAAACTGCACTGTAGAGCAGAATTGACACCTTGTGCAGTTATGTACATATTTCCAACCTGTGTGATCTCAAAGATTTCAGTTTGTTACTCTTCTGGAGCCATTTTACAAAGTCTATAGTAAGCCAGTTTAACATCTCAACGCAGCTTGAACAGAGTAATGTGAATCGGCATTTAAAATAAAGCCTGCTGCATTTAATTCTTCCTGTTCATACCCTCTTGACCAAAAAACATCAACACTAGCATGCGTTATTAGACCAAAAATCATCCAAGGCCCTAATGAGGGCTGGTCATTGCTGTGGTCAGCCATTCTACCATTTCAATTTCATTTATGGCAGGCATTTAAAAAGTCTAAGTAGATGAATTCTCCTAAAAACCTATTTCAAGTTATCAGACCTTTAAACTTTCCCTGTAATAGTATGCCCACATTTGGCTAGCTCATTAATTAATGATCTGCCTAAACGTTGAAAGAGGAATTGCTGTATTTACTTGCATTAACTTTGAAAACAGTGCTTTGAATGTATGCATGTATTCATACATCACCTTATCATGACTGGAATGGCTTAAAGACTATCAGTTCTAAATACCTATCCAGGATAGAGTGAGCAAATCAGAACTTTAACTTAATACAGTTTGCCACATTAGAAACTAATTCCATTAATATGCTTCAAGACATTTGTTGTTTGTTTTCCCCCAATCTGCAAGTATCAAAAAAAGCCCTAATGCAGGCTACCGCATAAGTTTTTCCTTATATTATTTATGGATGAATCGATGATTCCTGTTAAGTTGTATCACACCTGTGTGCCAAGGTTTGATTTTAGCCCAAGTTCAGTAAATTTATTTTGTCAAAACAATTGGTATCTTGAGCATTACTGAGCCAACAGGACATCAAAATAAAAAGTTGTCTAAAGTTAAAGGCACAGTACATTAACAAACAAATGATCCTCAGTCACAAAATTATAAATGCAGTTTGGGATGGGGGTAGGCGGGAGGGGAGTTAATCCAAACTACAGCAATGAAGTCTTCAAACCACCTTCTGAACAGGGCTGCTGATTGTTACTTTCATTTCTTCTTGTGACCTTGAGCTCCCTTAAAAAAAAAATTTCAGTGGAGAATCACAGCTGGTAATGTACTGCGAGTTCTTGAAGCTACACAAGGTATAGTCTGGCTAAGTTACATGTGGTTTCCATATTAGCTTGTTTGGCAGGGTGACCTACTGCAAAGCAGGCTCAGTTACCCCACCAGTCAACCCCTGGGAGTTATAATTTCCTCCATATCCATCACTGTTGTAAAAGCCTCCATAGCCACCTAATGAGAGATTTAAAAGAGAGATAAATTAATGAGTTATCCATCATTAATATAATCCTTCCCTTAAGTACTTTGCCATCAAGTTTCTATAGTGCTGATCTTAAATGGTTTAATTAGGCTTTGAAAAAGATGACTAAACAGAAAAAAACCTTCCCAAAGCTATGAAGTTACAGATTAACAATACCTCCACCGAATCCTCTGCTGCTACCGTGGCCACCTCCGCCACTGCGGCTGCTGCTTGCGCGGCTGCTGCTGAAGCTGGAACTGCTGGCACCACTACTTTGTCGGTAGTCTCTGGCACCAAACCTCCACTAAATCTGCTACTATAAGAAAAAATTTATGTTGGTTCACATGAAGATGAAATTCCACTGAAGTAACCCAACTCTTACATACTTCCCAATAACCAATTTCTGATTTTTGCATTCAAACAATTCCCCATCCAGCCATATTTTCCAACATTAGAATGGAGTGTCATCCATTCTAACATAACCCTTTACCAAAGAATCTAGAAAGCCTAAGATGATTAAGCTTTTTAAATATTGAAGTTAACCGTGGACATTATGCATGCAGAGGAACACTAGAAATTGTAAGTGAACACCTATTATACCATCTATACCTCACCTCTTAGAACGTCCACGACTGCTACCCTTGTAGTGGTGTTCATAAGCCATGTTTTCTAACCAAGATGGCACTTCTTGTTTAGCTTCAACAAGAAGATCCAACAAATCCTTAGTAATATTTATGTTCCTCTCGTTAAAGAATGAGGTTGCCAGGCCTAAAAGAGTTCCCAAAAAAATATATAAACAAACGTCTTCCACAAAGTAACTTGCTACCGTTCTTACTTTCCTATGCAGAAATATTTAAAATATTACAATCTAGTATTTAAACAAGTGCTTAGAGCAAAATCTTTGTCACTTTCATTGTTAAAAAACGTATTTTAGATCCTAGCAAGTTCTTTGCTGCACGCATCACAGCTAAAAACATGAAACCATCAAGTAATCAAATACTTACCAAGGTTTCCTACACGTCCTGTACGACCAATGCGATGTACGTATTCTTCAATATCACTTGGCAAGTCAAAATTGATGACATGTTTCACATTTGAAATGTCCAGTCCTCTTGCTGCTACCTGGAAAATAACTTATATGAGATATGGCCCACTTAAAAGAAAAATACTTGAACATGCTCAACTTGAATAAAAGAAAGATGTTTATACATACTGCTGTAGCCACTAGAATTGGGCTTTTTCCTGAGCGGAACTGGTGAAGGGCCTCTTCCCTATCCCTCTGAGAACGGTCTCCATGGATACTGGTACATGCGTATCCTTCATGGTATAAGAAATCCTCCAGAGAATCTGCACCCTTTTTGGTCTCCACAAACACTAAGGTCAGTGAATCCTTGCCTGTCGTTGAAAAATTACAGTTTTTGTCACTAATATGGCTTAGTTCTCTTTGCACTTATGTATGCACAATTTTCATATGTCAATTAAAATACATATATATCTTCTTAAAAATGGGCTTTTAACAGCATGTTTTAAATTGAAGAGGAAAAGTAATAAAGGTAATCCAAATACATTTAAGAGATGGGGGTCTCACTATTTTGCCCAGGCTGGGAGTACATTGGCCATTCACAGGTGCAATCATGGCATACTACAGCCTCAGCCTGCCAAGTAGCTGGGACTACTTGCATGTACCACTGCACCCAGGCCAAATGGATCACCACCAGAGCAATGAAAATTATTCATAATTTTAGCTGGGTGCAGTGGTACGTGCCTGTAGTCCCAGCTACTCTGGAGGCTGAGGCAGGAGGATTGTCTAAGTCTACAAGTTCTGGGCTGTAGTGTACTATGTCTATCAGGTGTCCACATTAAGTTTGGCATCAACATGATAACCTCCCGGAAGCAAGGGAGCACCAGGTTGTCTAAGGAGGGGTGAACCAGCCCAGGTCAGAAACAGAGCAGGTCAAATACTCCCATGCTAATCAGTAATGGAATCGCGCCTGTGAATAAACCCTGCACTCCAGCCTGGGCAACACAGAGAAACCCCCATCTCTAAAAAAAATAAATTCATAATGTTGGCCGGGCGCGGCGGCTCACGCCTGTAATCCCAGCACTTTGGGAGGCCGAGAAGGGCAGATCACGAGGTCAGGAGATCGAGACCATCCTGACTAACATGGTGAAACCCCGTCTCTACTAAAAATACAAAAAACTAGCCGGGTGCAGTAGCGGGCACCTGTAGTCCCAGCTACACGGGAGCATGGGAGGCTGAGGCAGGAGAATGGCGTGAACCCAGGAGGTGGAGCTTGCAGTGAGCCGAGATTGCGCCACTGCACTCCAGCCTGGGCAACGAGCGAGACTCCGTCTCAAAAAAAAAAAAAAAAAAAAACATGATGTTACCTGTTGCATTTAGGAGGTCAAGCAGAAATGACGTTTGTCTGATTCTTCCACCCAAACTACTTTCTGTGTGATGTTTTCAGAGGTAGAGCCAACTCTTCCTACAGCCAAGAAGATATATTCATCTAAGAAATCACGAGCCAGCATCTGAAAGAAAAAAATTTTTTTTATTACCTGAGATAAACAAATTTCTAAATAAATAAAATTTGCAACATCCAACAGTACCTGTATTTCCTTAGGAAAAGTAGCACTAAACATCATAGTGTGGCGGACACCCTTTGGAGGCATAGTATCTTGTTCAACTATTCTACGAATCTGAGGCTCAAACCCCATATCCAACATCCGATCAGCTTCATCTAACACCAAGTATCTGTCATGTCATGAGAAAAAAAACAAACCTGAGTTTAGAATGAGGAGAAATCAAGATGGTTTTAGTATGGCTGTTAGTATAATTACAATTGTATAAGTTATTACAATTATACATTCATTAAGGTGGTGCCTCACACTGCGTAATTTTACAGACACAGCACAGGATTCTTGCCACTACATAAATCATTCAAAATTACACAGCCAAATTAGCCCATCCTAGTTGATTGTCCCACGAGCTGATCATTCTAAGCCTCCACCAAGATGTTACTACTGATTTTTCAACATTAAAATTACCATGAACAAGCTTTTTGTAAAAGTTAGATGTCTGAAATACATCACTTCTCAATCTTAAAATTTAGACAATGTTACACCACCACAAACCTAATGGCCAGTAACTTAATACTGCATCCCATACATTTAAAAATTAACATAGTTAGCCAAGCACCAATGGCTCATGCCTGTAATCCCAGCACTTTGGGAGGCCAAGGCAGGTGGATCACCTGAGGTTGGGAGTTTGTGACCAGCCTGACCAACATGGAGAAACCCCGTCACTACTAAAAATACAAAATTAGTTGGGCGTGGTGGCACATGCCTGTAATCCCAGCTACTTGGGAGGCTGAGACAGGAGAGCCACTTGAACCCGGAGGTGAGGTTGCAGTGAGCCAAGATTGCGCCATGGCACTCCAAGCCTGGGCAACAAGAGTGAAACTCCGCCAAAAAAACCGAAACAAAACAAAAAAAACATACTTGCAAAAGTCTAATCCAATCTTTCCTCTTTCCATCATATCCACTAGACGTCCTGGAGTGGCTACTAACAAATGGCATCCACGTTCCAAGTCTCGAATCTGCTGACCAATATCGGCACCACCATAAACCACGCAAGGACGAACTCTAGATCGGTATGAAAACTGTAAGCAAAAAAACGTTATGAACTTCAAGATCAAAATGTTTACATGTTCATAAAACATTTAATTAGAATCAATGAAAAAGCTAATAATCACTGAACTCATACTTACTTTTCTGGCTTCCTCGTAGATCTGTACTGCCAACTCTCTCGTTGGTGCTAATACCAAGGAGATGGGGTACTGTTTGCGGCGCCCATACCTTCCATTTTCCTAAGAAATAAATTAATTTTTAAGTTAACTCTACCTACCCTGTTTGAAAAGTTCATCACAACATAATTCCCTTTTGTAATTTATAGATTACAGATTACACTTGAAAACTGTTTTTCATTCAACTTAAGTCTTAGCATCATTTAGAAAGCCCTCTCAATGGCCCCCTAAAAAGTTCTACAATAATTTCCCATTTTATAAAGAAACATCTACCTTCATGGCCCTCAAAGCCTCGCCTGGACCATCTGAATAAATCTGACTCAAGATGGGCAAGAGAAATGCTGCAGTTTTTCCAGACCCTGTTCAAAAACAAACAAATCCTGCTCATTAATTTTAAACAGACATTGGTAGATGACAGTGTTTTTTAACTGCCCTATTACTAGTAATTAGTACTTTTAGTTTATGATTAAGTTTTCCAAAAAGTGGCTTCTTTGGTCCATCTCTAAGAGGAGTCAGCAACCTGAGACTATTTTTGTAAATAAAGCCTGCTATTTTTATAAATAAGCTCTTACAGAATACAGCCATACCCAATAATTTATGTATCATTTATGGCTTCTCTCATAGTCCAATAGCAGCGCTGAGCAGCTGCAAAACTGCATGGCCCATAAAAAACAAAATATTGTCTAGTCCTTTACAGAAGAAATATGATGTTTCAACTCTTACGAGCTGAGCTTACCTGTTTGGGCACAAGCCATCAAGTCTCTTTTCTCTTTGATAATAGGAATAGCATGCTTTTGCACTGGAGTTGGGCGAGTATAACGAGTAAGCTCAATGTTTCCCATGATAATTTCTCCCATCTCAACATCACTGAACTGTGAAGAAATTCAATGGGGTTAGAAATGCTATCTAAAGCTATTTCTGTTTTATACTAATAATGGAAACAACCAACAGCTGATTTGTAACTCAGCTTATAGTTTAAGAAAATTACCATATTATATTTTGAGAAAAAACAACCCCCAGGCTTACTGCACATTGGAGAAGACTTTGGGTTTTCCTATGTTTGACCCATTTTCTATTTTAGGTAATAATTATTCATAATGGTGACACTGAACTCAACTCCTTTTCCACAAATCCATGAAGCCTTTGGTCTACATGACTTTATGAAGCTCATCTCACATTCTATGTACCATGAAAACATTTACACCTCCCTGTGTCTTGAAAAGTCAAGTAAAAATACTTACACTTTCAATATGTGGAGGACAGTTGTTGCCTGTTGCCTCAACTGAATGTCATCATATTTCTCAAAATTAATCCCAGTGTTGCCTCCAGAAAAGAGTTCCCTCAAATCAAAAGATGGATAAGTTCATTTGTTATACTATAATGCTTCATCACAAGTAACATACACTTCAAAAACTTACTGTTCCAAGCGTTCACTTGGTGGGAGTGGTTTTGACCAATCATCTTCATCTGATTTGTCACACCAGCGACTGTTTCCACCACGTTCAAATTTGCCAAAGCCACTTCTGTCACCACGGCTGCCAATGCCGTCATAATCACTCCGTCCACGATCATCAAACCTGAACAGCACAAGCAATTAATCAGAATCATATCATTTAACCATTATCAGATTCTTATCCCTACTCTAGAACTGTATCTGGAGACTTAAGTTATGGTTAACTATAAGGATGTCAAAAATCCAATTCTGAGTTATTTGACAAATAAGGCTCTCTAACCAGCATCATTTACATAACCTCATTTTCTAAAATCAGTAATCTTTGTATTTCTATAAAGTCGTATAGCCTAAAAAGCCTCACAGATGACAAAATTAAGAATAAGATTTTATTTGAAACTGGCAAACAGCTCACAACCTTCATTTAAAGTGCTCATCCAATATATTTAATGGTAGGGAAAAGAAGAAAATAGCACACCAAATATCAATCGTCCTAGTTATAATAGGATGTCACTTAAAGGACAATTCACCTGTGTGACTTTGGATAAAAGGTAAAAAATAATCCTTACCTGAACTAAGATGTTATTAGAATTTTAGGCCTGTTTGCGAAAAATCAGGACACAGGACTAACGACAGCTATTAGGCACATGGGGTCAGTTCACCATAGTTGTGTAATCAAAAATACAAGGTGTTTAGAAATTGTTATAGAGTCCACAAAAATCCCAACCAAATTAGGTTGTGTTTTAAGTGGAACATATAAAACTCGAGAAAAAGAATAACTCATTTCATTATGCCAATGAGTATATTCCTATTTTCATCTAATTTCTAAGAGGAGGTTCAATGTAGTAAAAGCCTCTTACAGCTAAGCAAATACAATGACTAAACAGACATAATGCTTGACATCCAAATGGGTGGTCAGGATAAGGACTTACTAAACTGTTATTACACATACACATAAGGTGGTAAGACAAGAAATCACTTACCTTCCCCTTGATCCACTTCCACGATCACTGAAGAAGCTAGACTTCCCTCTTGAATCACTACGAGATCCAAAACTGCTATACGCATCCTTATCTTTGCTAGAACTCCACCCTGAACTGTCTTTATCGTAGAAACCTTTGATTAAAAGAGCACAAATCCATTTTATTATTAATTAGAAATAGGAACCATGTTAAGGTATTATCAATCTTTCTCAATTTGAAGGCCTCCACTGACTATCTTATCTCTGTGGGCTCGAGGTTCAATCTCAAGATATTCCTACCATGGCCCTATAAGAGAACCAAGATTTAGAGCTGGCTTACACCAGGACAAAGTTTTTCTTTAATTTTCCCCACCAGAAAATATTGTCCACTGGCCAGGAATGGTGGCTCACGCCTGTAATCCCAGCACTTTGGGAGGCCAAGGCGGGCAGGTCACTTGAGGTCAGGAGTTCGAGACTAGCCTGACCAACGTGGAGAAATCCCCTCTCTCTAAAAATACAAAATTAGCCGGGTGTAGTGGCACATGTCTGCAATCCCAGCCACTCAGGAGGATGAGGCAGGAGAATCACTTGAACCCGGGAGGCGGAGGTTGCAGTGAGCCAAGATCACGCCATTGCACTCCAGCACGGGAAACGAGTGAAACTCTTGTCTCCAAAAAAAAAAAATTTTTTTACTCTACACTAAATCAAGCAATCTGACTTGTTTTTTTTGAATGAATACTACCTCTAAGCGGTCAATAGCTTTGCCTATAACACATTGATTATGATACTGTTGTATGACCATCACAATTTAATTTCCATTCATTTTATAGGTGTGAATGGGTATACTAGGAAACAGTTACTATTGTTTCCATGTTTCTTGGAGGTGGTATTCATTTAGAACATTCTTAGACTGTTTTGATGACAGCAGGAATACCTGGGAAAAAAAAAACCCTCATCACTATATATTCTCAGTATAGACAAGGTCCTGGGTACGGCTATAAATATCCAGGTAAGGGGATGACAACATGTAAATTAGCCCCAAGACAGATAGAGGGTTTAAACACAAGTAGAGTGTTTAACTAGCTTCAGCACACCTTATTAGTCAGAAACAGTTTCTGAATTCAATTACTTTCCTTCTGCCTTCTACCTCCTACTGTTAGGCCAGTCAGGTGACCAACAGCCTTTGCTAACAAGAAATAGTTGAGTAAGAGTGTGAGATCTCTTCCAGCTCTAAAACCTCTATGATACTGCCATACACACGAGGGTCAATTCTAGCTAGTATACTAGGAATACTGAGAACATCCATGATGATAAAGACAAATTCCACAGTAACCTCCCCTAAAAAGAATATAATGCCAGCTGGCACGGGGGCTCACGCCTGTAATCCCAGCACTTTGGGAGGCTGAGGCGGGCGGATCACTCGAGGTCAGGAGTTCCAGACAAGCCTAGGCAACAAGGCAAAACCCCTAAATACTAAAACATACAAAAATTAGCCAGGCGTGGTGGCGCATGCCTGTGATCCCAGCTACTTGGGAGGCTGAGGCAGGAGAATCACCTGAATCCAGGAGGTGGAGGTTGCAGTGAGCCCACGCCACTGCACTCCAGCCTGGCAACAGAGCGAGGCTCTGTCTCAAAAATAAATAAATAAATAAATAAATAAATAAATATAATAATAATAATATAAGAATATAATGCCAAAGTGATCTTCCCATAGAAATAACACAGACTTTATATACATGCATCGCCAGGACAGTGAAGGTAACAGACTACATATGGATGGAGGAACAGCAGCAAACCATGTGCTCCCCTATGGACTCTCCACTCTTCCTATCTGCCTTCTTTATACAGTATCTTCCCTCCTCATCTTTAGTTTTCCTGACTTTCCCCTTTTCCTCCAATTTTGGAAGGTCTAATTTTACAGAATATAAAGCACCCCAACAGCTGTCTCATAATATGAAACATACACTAGCTGTTATCTATCGCTACATTACAACCGCAATGGGAAAGACGCCAGATAGTGTAAAATACATTTTGGACAAAACCCTTCAAAAGCAGCAAGGCAAGGAGATGAAACCAGAGAATCACTCCCAACGCTGTAATTTGTTAACTATTCTATGATAAGCCCATCTTCATTTCTGGCAACTGTGCCAAGACAGAAATAACCAGGTTGTTATCATTATGCAGCTTGGTTTACACAGTAGGGGCACCCACCTCTTCCAAACTAAAACCATGCTGTGAATGATTACTAACAGATTCAGCACAAGACTAGCGAAACTGTACAAAACCATGCCCTTGGCGTCAGAACAGTTTGACACAGGAATGCCGAATTTCCCACTGTGTAACATTAGATGAGTTTTTCCAACGTTATTAAGCTCTAATATTTGAACCAGGTTGACAGAAGCATAGAAGAACACAATGTTTAGACTTCCCCCAAATGCCTCATTTTCCTTAGGCTTTGACTAACTTCTAAAGGAGGCAAAAAATTAGACCAACGAAGTTACTTGTGGGGACCTACCTTTAGTAGCTTCTCGGTTCCTTAAATGAGGAGGAATATAGCGCCCTTCTAAAAAAAAAAAAAAAAAAAAAATATATATATATAATATAAAAAACTAAATGCCAAAAACCCTTTCATTTAAATTTCTGTTACTAAAAACTGATTCTGGAAATTAAAATCTCCAGCCTTCCAGTCTGATTACCTACCTGGACATTGGAGAGGGGAGGAAAAAAGAATCTAATTTTAAATGGGTTATTGCTTCATAAGGAGAACTATGAGTTTGATAAAAAAAAAAAAAAAAAAAAAAGCTGATTTGGAACCTAATAGTTGAAATCCACAAATTGAGCACATTTAGTCACTAGTGGTCATTTAATGTGATTTTTTTTAAAGGCCTACTAGATTTAAGAGAACTGTCATAAAAACTAAGAGGATCACTTACAGCATTAAGCATTACTGTAACAATTTAAGATTACTCATGTAATAAATCTCACAATCTTTTGTTTCTATGCCAGTAAGTTGCAAAACATACAACAAACATACAAGGAAAAGCTGCAAAGGGGAGTTAATTTCAAGGAATTGCAGGTTTTAATTTGGGGCTTGCTGAGTTTAGCTGATGGCTGCTCTGTATGCAGGCAGGAATACAGCCTAAACTATGGATAAGCAAAAAAAAGCAAATAATATAAACCCAAATAAAGTCAATTTGCTTTATAACTAGTAACATGTCATTTAACTTTCTTTTTCTAGACTGAATTAAACGTTTTTAAAAATCTCCATTAGGACAATCAGTTCCTAAAAGATTCTTAGCATGACAAATAAGGTGAAAGTTAAAGCAAACACCAATTTTGTGCCCAGTGAGGTTGTTCTTGCCTAAAAATGAGGACACATCACAGCCCATACTCACGTTTGTTTTAATAAGTAGAAAGAGATCTGAGCTAAATAAGGGTCTATTGCCTTATTACCTCATAATAACCAACAAGATCCCCTACCTTAACACTAACCTCTAACAAGTCTCTAAACAACCCCTTAAAAGAAAAAAAAGCGGCCGGGCGCGGTGGCTCAAGCCTGTATCCCAGCACTTTGGGAGGCCGAGACGGGCGGATCACGAGGTCAGGAGATCGAGACCATCCTGACTAACACGGTGAAACCCCGTCTCTACTAAAAATACAAAAAACTAGCGGGTGAGGTGGTCGGCGCCTGTAGTCCCAGCTACTCGGGAGGCTGAGGCAGAGAATGGCGTAAACCCGGAGGCAGAGCTTGCAGTGAGCTGAGATCCGGCCACTGCACTCCAGCCTGGGCGACAGAGCGAGACTCCGTCTCAAAAAAAAAAAAGAAAAAAGCAACTTTTCTAATGCCTTTTTAAAAGAAATGACACATTTGAAAATCTAACCTAACCACCAATCCAGAATTCAGTATAGTCTTCTGTTCTTCAGGAGAAAGGAGCAGCTATAACCGATGAAGTGCATGTTCCCTTATTTCAATTTAATAAATATAGTCAGTTAACAGGGACACATCCCCATCACCTCTAAACTGGGCTCAGGATTTATAATGGACGAAAACTCTTCTAGAGATAATTTGATATAATAAGTTCCTTTCAATGGTTAACTGCTTTTACTCAAGAGAGCCAGCTAGAAAGGCAACAACACTGGCCAGGCGCCGTGGCTCATGCCTGTAATCCCAGCACTTTGGGAGGCCAAGGCAGGCAGATCACCTGAGGTAGGGAGTTCGAGACCAGCCTGACCAACATGGAGAAACCCCATCTCCACTAAAAATACAAAGTGAGCTAGGTGTGGGGGTGCATGCCTGTAATCTCAGCTACTCAGGAGGCTGAGGCAGGAGAATCGCTTGAACCGGAGGCAGAGACTGCAGTGAGCCGAGATCACACTATTGCACTCCAACCTGGGCAACAAGAGCGAAGCTCCATCTCAAAAAAAAAAAAAAAAAAAAAAAAGGCAACAATGCTTTAGATTGACCACTAAGTACTACATAATTCTGTAACACAAAGACTACATAATTCTTTAAGCAGTAAAAACTGAAAAGCAAATTTCTTAAATTTTAAATAAGCCCAATGAAATCTTAAGACATAAGCTCTAATACTCAATAAATTCATAAGATGTTTTACTTACTGCTGGCTGTACTTCCTCCACTCTGATTATCTGAAGAGTTCAGGTCTAGGCCAGCAAACTAGAAGAGAGTGAGATGGTTAGCACCCCATGTGCTCAAATACTGTATTAAGAGAAAACTAGTCCCGCCCTCTAGCATTTGCTAGCACTGCATTCAAGTAGTTGGCCAGTCCACCTCACAGGGCTGATACCAACTCTTAATGAGAAAGTGACTAAGAATGCTTTCAAGTCTGTAATGCTCTAGGCAAATGCAAAATAGTACTATTGTATATACTACAGAAGGCGACACACCAAGATGCTTGTGCTATTTAGAAACTGTCCAAATTTCATTTATTCATTCAAAACAAATTTTCACTGCAACATGTTCCATAGCACAGGCTCCCTAATCACCAAACTAAAGCTTACACTGAATCTCTCAAAACTATTCTTCAATGTCAGATAAGGGATTCGTTTTAGTGCCAGTCATAAACATTTCCAACGCCAACTTTCTGTAATACCTGGTATTTTAAACCTAAAAAGCACACCTGAAAAATGTCAGGACAAATTTTGAATTGGCCGTTCTTTAGTTCCTTCATCCCCAAATATTGCCCACGTATTTTTTAGTCGGGTAGTACTCTTAAGAACAACAACAAAAAGAGCAATATACCAACCACTTACAGAACACTATGTTAAGCACAACACTGAAGTAGTTTGACTGATAATTCGTTTGGTTTTTTGAGTCTCCCTCTGTCACCCAGGCTGGAATTCAGTGGTGTCATCTCGGCTCACTGCAATCTCCGCCTCCCCTAGTAGCTGGTATTACAGGGGTGCGCCACCACGCTAGGCTTTTTGTATTTTTAGTAGAGACGGGGTTTCGCCATGTTGGCCAGGCTGGCCTCCTGACCTCAGGTCAGGTGATCCACCTGCCTTGGCCTCCCAAAGCGCTGGGATTACAAGCATGAGCTCGGCTTGAAGTAGTTACCTGTTTATTACCCCATTTTAACAGAAGTTCAAAAATGACTTTGAATAAATGGTACAACTGGCATTCAATGCTCTTAGAGTAGGACATTTTAGTGCCTTTCATCTCTATTTCTACCCATCCCCCTTACACTGCTATCTCATATGCCTCAACATTCTAGAAAAAGGTTATATGCTACCTTCGTAACGTTGTATAACCAGGAACTACTCACAAGTAGTTGGTGGAAAAAACTGTACATGCGAAGTGTTTCATTTTTCTCAAAAAAGCCACAAAAGACCAAGTCACACAGTACCGTTGCCAACCTGTTTGCAAAAGATACACTATATACCATGTTTACAAATCTTGTGTTTAAAGCTCAGTATGATACTGCCAAACTGCATGCATCATCAATGGAGTCACTGAAAACTGGAAGCAGATGGGGAGTGTAAGACTTCAGGCACCTAATTTCCAGAATTTCTATGAGCAAAAACACCACCGCGCTTTCTCTTGCTACCGTTAATACTTTAAAGCACGGCAGAACCACAAACTTTCCTTTTGCACTTGTTATAGTACAATTTTGCTTTTTAAATAAGGTTCACTGCTGCCTAGAATCCTTAAAAGGACACTATAGCTAAATGGAAAATGGTAAAACTGGGAATACTCTGTGCTGCTGGTAGATTGTTAAAATGTCTGTGTTTAATTCAACATATGAAGTGTCAGCAATTAGAGGATTTAATATAATTGGTTCATTAACAGGGAGAAAATGCTCCCAAAGGAACAGATCAATTCCTAAAAAATATTACATATGACTACATTAAAATATGTATTCAATTAATTTGTGCCACTAAACTTCGTCTCAGGATTATTCCGGAGTTTGTGAAATCAACTCCTAATCATAAGTGTATTTAAAGGCTCCGCATAACCCACACAAGAGCTTATCTGAAACGTGGTGCCACTGTTGCGGCGGGATGCAGACTTCCTGCCACCAAAGCCCAAAACATTCTCTCAGATCACACGTTCTCCTCTCGTCTGCCCCTAAACCCTTAGAAGGGAATTCTGTCTAAAAGACTCGGGGGCCTCGGACCCATTGCGAGATTCTACTCCACAGGCAGCAACAAGTCAACAACAAAACTATTTACTTCCCCCCTAAGCCGGGTGTTTTTCCAATGGCGGATTCCTGGATCAAAGTCACTAACATGAACACACTCCCACAACCCGCGAGGACCCCTCCACTCCAGAACAACGCGGGGCTCCCGGCTAACTCGCCACACAGGGACAACCTTGGCCAAGCAAGGAGGAGAAAGGGCCTCGCTGGCTCCCTAACCTCCCCGCCGCGTCTAACCTCTGTCTCCAGAGCCCAGCGACCCATTCCTGCCTCCCCTCCCCGCCCCCACTCCTCCCCAATCTTCTGCGTCACAAAACTTTCCACTCCGGAAACGCAGCCTCCCCGGCCGCGGCGCCGGGCCTGCGGACCCTGCGGACCCTGGGCTGAAGCGAAAAGGTCTGCGGAAGGAACGCGAGAAAAACAAGACGCCCATTCCATCCTCCTTTCCAGGCCCTCGCCCGCCCCGGACCCGCCGTCTCCCGGGAGTGAGCCACAGCGCCTCCCGTGCGGCACCACACAAAAGAGGCCGCCGCCATTACCCCGAGCGAAGGCCACCCCCTCCCCGCCGCGCCGCCCCCTCCCCGCCGCGCCGCCCCCTCCCACATTCCTGGGCCGCGTTCCACCCCTTGCTCGCAGGCACGCAAACACCAGATGCCGCCGGGTCCTCCAGACGGGAATCCAGGCTGCGCCAGCCGTGAAGGCCGAAACCCTCCAGGCCAAAAGGGTCTCCAGTCGCGTCCCGCCGCGCTGCGCACTCCCGCAAAACTCCCCCTCCCCGTCACTAATCCGTCGGGGTTCGCGCATGCGCGTCCCCGCGAGAGCGCGCGCACTCCCTCCCCCTCCGCCCGCCTGCGCACGCACACACAAAAGCCGCCATTGTGCTCGTCCCGGGGACAATACAGCGGGCCGAGACCGGGCCCGGGCGACAGCCCCAACCAACGTTCCTGTCCCTCCATAGCCCCGGGGCACTCACACCCGCCAGCCCGGGGCACCCAGGAAATGAAAAGTAAGGGTCCCGGTTAGCGCTGCGCCATTAGCCAGGTTAGGTCAGAGGAGGGATTCACGCAGCAGCCAGCCCGGTGGGGTCCTTGCGGCTCACCTGCTGGTCCAGCCCGAGCGCATTTTCCACCGCCACATGACTCATCCCTGAAGAGTACCGAGAACTCGGAGTCTTCCGCTGCTAAGCGAGTGTGTCTGTTCCACCGCGAAGGCCCTCTCACGGGAGAACTGCGGCTCTGGAGCGCACCGCGCGGCCACGGATCTAATATACCCGCTTGAAAGCCCGCTACGTCAGCACGTACAACGTGTGCCCTCCCTCTCGCACCGCAATCCCGCGTCGCGGCGACTAATCCCCGGCTACTGCGCGCTCCCTCAGGTCTAACCTCACGGGATTTCCTACTTAGTCCCGTCGCCCCTAGCAGTCCTGCCTTTGCGCTTAGGGCGCCAAACGCTGTCCGAGTGCTCCCGAGCTACACTTCCCGTGCTCTCCGCTAAAACCCTAGTCTCAGCCTCGGAGGTCTCGAGATCTCGCGAGAACTTACGTCTCCCGCTTACCACCAGCTAAGAGGCCTGGAAATGTTAACCTAGGCCTCTTCGCTCCCCTTTCCAACCCTATGCACTCAGCTTTCGTTTTTCGTTTTTTTTCTTGGGTTTTTTTTTGTTTTTTGTTTTTCCAACACTGGCCTTCACTCTTCTTCCCCTCTCAGTTCCCGGCTTGGAGATGTGGTGGGATTTCTCCGGTCTAATCTGCCCTCGGTCTTCCGCGTGTAGCCTCCCCGAAGTCGGAGCTAGGCAGACAGTCCCGAAACCGAGAGGGCGGCAGGCCACGTGACCGCAGGTGTCGCGTGCGGTGGCCATTTTGTGAAGCAGGAGACGGTGGCTTGAATATAGAGTGCTTAGGACGGGGGGGCGGGGAAGAGGAGGAGAGAACAGAGGGAAGGGGAGGAGGGGGAGGGAAAAGAGGGGAGCGGAGGAAGGGGAAAGGAGGAGGGAGGAGGGTAGGATGGCGATCGGGGCGGGAGTCGGGGGGAAATGGAGGGGAGCCGGCGGCGCGCTGGTGGCCCGACACCTCCCAGCGCGGTTGCCTAGGCAGCGGGGGCGCCGCCTAGAAACACACAATGGCCCCTCCCGGCCAACCCCCCGACGTGTGCGCGCGCGTCCCCGCCCCCCGCGGTGAGGGAACAATGAGAGAGTCACGCGCTGATCCAGAGCCGCCGCTGGCGCGCCCTCCCGGGACCCCTGCCCTCCGCAGGAATGCGGGCTACATTTGCCCCTAGCTTCTTCCCGCGGGGCACCCAGCTGCTTAGGGCAGGTGAACACCGGCGTTGCGGGGAGCCCGCGGGTGGCGAACGGCTCTTCTAGGGCCCAAGGGTGTCGGGAATGTTTGTAGCCGGTGCAACCTGGGCCTGCCGGAGGGGCTGCAGCGGGGTTACCGGCCTGGGCTCGGGGTGACCCTCAGGCCGCTGCAGTGGATGAGAAACGGGAGGAACCAGGTTTCTGCCGTCGGAGGAACCTCTTCCTGTGGCCCCCCCCAGGCAGGCCACCCCAAGTCCCGGCTTCGGTGCCGCAGGCCCTTAAATACAAGAAGATGTGTTTACTAGTGGATTCCTGGCTTTGAGCAGGCGCACGCACATCCGTGGTTTCTTATGACCGCTTTCCCCTCTCTCCTGACCCTCAGCCCGACGGAATTAAATAAAACGCAGTGGTTTCCACCACCCCCCAAAGGGTCTTCTGCTGCCAGGATTCAAATAGTTCGTGCTCATCACATAATTTACTATACACAAAACTTCTCTCCCTTCCCAATTTTTAAAATCGAAATGGAAATTCGAACGAGATAGGGAGAGAATATCACACTGTCGGGGGCAAGTGGTTTAACGGCTTTGGGTCTAAATTTCCTCATCTATAAAAGGAGTCTGCTACATTCCATAACCCTGTGAAAGACCCAACTCCTTTTCGTAACTAGTATTTTCTAACGCCCCTTTTACCTATACTGAAATAACAAATCATAGGTAATACTATGTAAACCTACAAACACAATTTCAAAAAACATGACCTATTAACAAACGGAAGCGGCCGGGCGCGGTGGCTCAAGCCTGTAATCCCAGCACTTTGGGAGGCCGAGACGGGCGGATCACGAGGTCAGGAGATCGAGACCATCCTGGCTAATACGGTGAAACCCCGTCTCTACTAAAAAATACAAAAAACTAGCCGGGCGACGAGGCGGGCGCCTGTAGTCCCAGCTACTCGGGAGGCTGAGACAGGAGAATGGCGTGAACCCGGGAGGCGGAGCTTGCAGTGAGCTGAGAGCCGGCCACTGCACTCCAGCCTGGGCGACAGAGCAAGACTCCGTCTCAAAAAAAAAAAAAAAAAAAAAAACAAACGGAAGCAAAATGATTATAATAAAACAACGTATTATAATATGTGAATACCGCCGCACAGCTACACTAACTAGTGGGAAGATACCTGCCCAGTAGAGCCACAAATGCAAACTGGAAAGGTGTTTTGATTTCACAACTCGAGTTCCATGTACAGCATTGCTACTAGGAACCTCATTTTCCACAATGTTGAACTATTAATAATGTTTAAATAAAACAGTACAGTCTTCCTTCAATTGAAACAGTAGTTGGCCGGGCGCGGTGGCTCAAGCCTGTAATCCCAGCACTTTGGGAGGCCGAGACGGGCGGATCACGAAGTCAGGAGATCAAGACCATCCTGGCTAACCCGGTGAAACCCCGTCTCTACTAAAAAATACAAAAAACTAGCCGGGCGACGAGGCGGGCGCCTGTAGTCCCAGCTACTCGGGAGGCTGAGACAGGAGAATGGCGTGAACCCGGGAGGCGGAGCTTGCAGTGAGCTGAGATCCGGCCACTGCACTCCAGCCTGGGAGATAGAGCGAAGACTCCGTCTCAAAAAAAAAAAAAAGAAAAGAAAAGAAACAGTAGTTGCATTTGTGGAAAATTCAGAATATATGGAAACTGGGCAAATATACTTTGTGTTCATATGTAAAACAGTGTTAGTTCTAGGCTTAGATGATAATGAACTCGTTTTTCACCAACATCAGTGTCCAATGGTTCAATTCTTTGCTCTATGGGACTGACCAGCATCACAGAACATCCTAGCATGCCTGGCTCCTGCCCACTAAATGCCAGTAGCCCTCGCCAGTCATTGTGATGACCAGAAATACACAGATTTCTACAATGCCCCTTGGAGAGTCACTAGGTTTAATGATATTAGGGTCCCTTCCTGCCCTGAGATTCGTGGATTCTCATGGAGTATTGGTGAAGGACCTCGGTTTTGTTTCAGTTTCGTTTTCCTATGAACCAGGGTAAACATGAGTCAGGTTCAAAAACTGTGAGTTCCGATAGCTCTTCAAAATGCATATAGCAACAATGGGATGCACTGACTACCCTGGTTCTGGGCTTTGTTTTACTTTTCAGTAGAGCCGAGTACAGGGTACCGCCATGGGAGTACCTAAAAGAATTAAAATATACAGCAGTTCCCTATTTTCAATTAACCCCTGCTGATAGGCATACTCGGTTCAAACCAACAGGGTATTTTGTTAATCAATATGTT
Source organism: Trachypithecus francoisi (assembly GCF_009764315.1). NCBI lineage: Eukaryota > Metazoa > Chordata > Mammalia > Primates > Cercopithecidae > Trachypithecus > Trachypithecus francoisi. Next base: position 96,880,521 of record NW_022681471.1, read on the forward strand.
ATAATTGAAATATCCAATTGGAGAGGAAGCGGGAAAACATACAAAGCTTTGTCTTCAAACACATTCACTGAAAAAGAATGATGTGCACACTTGAGGCAGCTAAATAAATGAGCCAACTTTCACAGCACTCCAAATGACTTTTCCATTAAGCAACATTTGCATATTTTCTCCACATGGCAGTTATTTGCAAATTTTATTTGAAGTGACCTAAAAAGGGTTAGAAATGGCTGAAACCAGGGAAATTTTTTTTGCACGCTCCCTTTCTTAATGTTTCCAGGCATTTTAAGTGCCCATATTGAAGCAAATGAACTTCCTGCAACACCGCCCCTTCTCCTCCCGCCCCACTTCCATACCCATTCCTGGAGGTAGCGCAGTGAACCAGAGTCTAGGAATTGCAACTCCTCTAACTAGCAGTTCAGCTCCCTGCTTACAGGCACCAGGCAACCGTGTTGACAGTGCCCCGGCTTCCTTATCTATAAAGTTGAAATACAAGTAGTCTCTGCTTCCAAGAGTGTTTGTGAGTCAAGGGCTTGTGCATGAATTGAAAGTGCTTTGCGAGGCAGGGCGTGGTGGATAATGCCTGTAATCCCAGCACTTTGGGAGGCCTAGGCACGCGGGATCACTTGAGTCCACGAGTTCCGGCGTGGTGGCGCGCGCCTGTAATCCCAGCTACTCTGAAGGCTGAGGTGGGAGAATCGCTTGAGCCCAGGAGGTGGAGTTTGCAGTGAGCTGAGATTGCGCCACTGCACGCCAGCCTGGGCGACAGAGTGAAACCCGTCTCAAAAAAAAAGGGGGGGGAGGGGAGGAGAGGTAGTGTTTAAGATTTTTTTTTTATAGTGCTTTGCAGGAAGTAAGAGCTTAGTACCAAGTGGCTCTGTATCCACATACACGTGTCTAGCTCCCATCCTCTCAACTCCCCTAGTAGAGTAAGTTGCTCTGGGCACTGGGCTCCCACCGTCTCCACTGTTCAAACCTCCATTGTAATTCCGTGTGGTACTGCAGCTGTGTGTGAGCCCACAAAGGACAGGAAGTTTGTCACACCTCTCTATGCAGAATGGAGACTGAGGTAGACTGAAATCACATTATCGCGATGCACATAAATAATGTGCCCAAGTAACCTAAAACCTGGGACAAAGATAATTAGACTATTCCGAAGCTAGAAGAAAAGGAGTTGCAAAAAGGATTCCAAGAGATAGGTACCCTAAAGCCTTTAGTAAATTTCATGATTGCCAGTCATTTTTCTGCAAGGTCCAGGGGAAGGGCCTCCTGGGTCCAGCTGATCCATACTTTTTTAGGGTGGATTTGGAATAAAGTTCAAAGACATGGACCTTCACTATAATGAGAAGGATAATTATGTGTGTGGAGGTAAATGCAGTTCCCTACTTACTCTCTCTGGTTTGGGTTTTTTTTGTTTGTTTGTTTTTTTGAGACGGAGTCTTGCTCTGTCACCCAGGCTGGAGTGCCATGGCGCGATCTTGGCTCACCACAATCTCTGCCTCCTGGGTTCAAGCAATTCTCCTGCCTCAGCCTCCCGAGTAGCTGGGATTACAGGCATGTGCCACCAGGCTCGGCTAATGAGCCACCACACCTGGCCTTAGACAATTATTATACTCCCAAACAGCAGATCCGGCATGGAATCTGCTTTCCTTTGACAAAGAAGACAAGATCAAAAACAAAATTGTATCAAAGGGCATCTTTTCTACCGCTAAAATTGCTAAAAATATTTTCAAACAGCAAAGCTCAGTGCACTTCTGCCTTTGTTTATGCAAAGTGACCGAAGACTGAAGTCTTGGAAGTACAGTGAAGGGGGTTGGGTCATATGCCCTCAGGAGGCCAAGCTGCCTCTTAGGTAGTAGGAGCATTTTTAGCAATCACTCTCTCATGCGATGCAGAACTTAAAGCCTAGCCATACCTCACAGATAGGGCTGGGGGCTGCATAGCAGTCCTGTGTTGGAATTATATATTCTACTTCAAACCAATTTACTCTCCCCTACACCTTCCTACTTACAGATTATTGCTGTTATTGTCCTACAGACCTTTCTTGATGTCTATTAGATTTAATCTTTTTTTTTTTTTTTTTGAGATGGAGTTTCGCTCTTGTTGCCCAGGCTGGAATGCAATGGCACGATCTTGGCTCACCGCAGCCTCTACCTCCCAGGTTCAAGCAATTCTCCTGTCTCAGCTTCCCGACTAGCTGGGATTACAGGCATGTGCCACCACACACGGCTAATTTTGTATTTTTTGTAGAGACGGGATTTCTCCATGTTGGTCAGCTGGTCTCGAACTCCCGACCTCAGGTGATCTGCCCGCCTCGGCCTCCAGAATGCTAGGATTATAGGCGTGAGCCACTGCGCCCAGCCTAGATTTAATCATTTTTTTTTTTTTTTTTTTTGAGACGGAGTCTTGCTCTGTCGCCCAGGTTGGAGTGCGGTGGCCGGATCTCGGCTCACTGCAAGCTCCGCCTCCCGGGTTCACGCCATTCTCCTGCCTCAGCCTCCCGAGTAGCTGGGACTACAGGCGCCTGCCACCTCGCCCGGTTAGTTTTTTTTTTTTTGTATTTTTTAGTAGAGACAGGGTTTCACCATGTTAGCCAGGATGGTCTTGATCTCCTGACCTTGTGATCCGCCCATCTCGGCCTCCCAAAGTGCTGGGATTACAGGCTTGAGCCACCGCGCCCGGCCGATTTAATCATTTTTAAAGCTTTTAAAACTTTTTCAAGGTTTTAACTTTGATTTATTTAAATACTTTTTTTTTTTTTTTTTAAGAGACAGGATCTCCATCTGCTGTCCAGGCTGGACTGTAGTGCACTTATAGCTCTCTGCAGCCTCAAACTCCTGAGCTAAAGTGATCCTCCAGCCTCAGCCTCCTAAAGTGCTGGGATTACAGGCATGGGCCCACCACCCACACTCAGCCCTTTAAAGACATCTTTTTTTTTTTTTTTTGAGACGGAGTCTCTCTCTGTTGCCCAGGCTAGAGTGCGGTGGCACAATCTCGGCTCACTGCAACCTCCGCCTCCCAGGTTCAAGCGATTCTCCTGCCTCAACCTCTCGAGTAGCTGGGACTACAGGCACATGCTACCACACCCAGCTAATTTTTTGTATTTTTTAGTAGAGACAGGGTTTCACTGTGTTAGCCAAGATGGTCTCGATCTCCTGACCTCCTGATCCACCCGCCTTGGCCTCCCAAAGTGCTGGGATTACAGGCATGAGCCACTGCGCCTGGCCCAGAGACATCTTGCTATAACTGTCCAACTCAGTGTCCTCTCAGAAATACAAACTGAGCACAGTGGCTCATGCCTATAGTCCTAGCTACTTGGGAGGCTGAGGCTGGAGGATGACTTAGCTCAGGAGTTTGAGGCTGCAGAGAGCTATAAGTGCACTACAGTCCAGCCTGGACAGCAGATCGAGACCCCATCTCTTAAACAAAGAAAAATTAAAAAAAAAAAAAAGAGGCCGCCGCGCGGTGGCTCACGCCTGTAATCCTAGCACTTTGGGAGGCCGAGACAGGCGGATCACGGGGTCAGGAGATCGAGACCATCCTGGCTAACACGGTGAAACCCGTCTCTACTGAAAATACAAAAAATTAGCCAGGCGAGGTGGCGGGCGCCTGCAGTCCCAGCTACTTGGGAGGCTGAGGCAGGAGAATGGCGGGAACCTGGGAGGCGGAGCTTGCAGTGAGCTGAGATCCGGCCACTGCACTCCAGCCTGGGTGGCAGAGCGAGACTCCGTCAAGAAAGACAGAGAGAGAGAGAGAGAGAGAGAGAGGGAGGGAGGGAGGGCGGGAGAGAGAGAGAGAGAGAGAGAGAGAGAGAGAGAAGAGAGAGAGAGAGAGAGAGAGAGAGAGAGAGAGAGAGAGAGAGAGAGAGAAACTGGGCCAGTCATGGTGGCTCACACCTGTAATTGCAGCTTTGGGAGGCCAAGGTGGGAGGATCCATTGAATCTAGAAGTTTGAGACCAGCGCGGGCAACATAGCAAGCTGCCATCTCTACAAAAAATGAAAAATTAGCCAGATATAGTGGCATGCACCCGTAGTCCCAGCTACTCAGGTGGCTAAAGTGGGAGGACTGCTCGAGCCTGGGAGTGCGACACTGCAGTGAGGCGTGATCATGCCACTGCACTCAACCTGGGCAACACAGGGTGAGAGCATGTCTCAAAAAAAAAAAAAAAAAAAAAGCCGGGCGCGGTGGCTCAAGCCTGTAATCCCAGCACTTTGGGAGGCCGAGACGGGCGGATCACGAGGTCAGGAGATCGAGACCATCCTGGCTAACCTGGTGAAACCCGTCTCTACTAAAAAATACAAAAAATTAGCCGGGCGAGGTGGCGGGCGCCTATAGTCCCAGCTACTCCGGAGGCTGAGGCAGGAGAATGGCGTAAACCCGGGAGGCGGAGCTTGCAGTGAGCTGAGATCCGGCCACTGCACTCCAGCCTGGGCGACAGAGCGAGACTCCGTCTCAAAAAAAAAAAAAAAAGGCCAGGTGCAGTGGTTCATGCCTGTAATCCTAACACTTTGGGAGACTGAGGCGGGCAGCTCACCTGAGGTCAGGAGTTCAAGACCAGCCTCGCCAACATGGCGAAACCCCATCTCTACTAAAAAATACAAAAAAAAAAAAAAAAAAAAATTAGCTGGGCGTGTTGGCGGGCGCCTGTAATCCCAGCTACTCAGGAGCCTGAGGCAGGAGAATCACTTGGACCTGGGGACAGAGGTTGCAGTGAACCGAGATCACACCACTGCACTCCAGCCTGGGCAACAAGAGCGAAATTCTGTCTCAAAAAACAAACAAACAAAATGGATCATTTGTCCCGTAGAACTTTCCAATCTCTCCCCCAAATCTCACCCTTTGTGTGTCTACCAGAGTTTTCTTCTTGAACACAGTCCTGTTGTGCCATTTCCCTGCTCGAAAACCTCTGACACCTCCCATGGCATTCAAGGTCATTGCAGACCTAGCGCCCATCCAGTCAGGATGGCTCCTGTCCTCCACGGTTCCCCACCCCTGTTGTGCACTTTGCCCCCTTCTGCCACCCCACCCCAAGGGTGCACTTTTTGCTCCTCCACTGGACTTCTCACGATTCCTTGAGCGTGCTCAACATCTCCCCACCTCTGTACCTTTGTTCACCATGTCCCTCCCAGCACCTGTGCTTCCACTTTCTGATCCCTGCGTACACACTCAGCCAATGACGGTTAATTTTAATGTGTCAACTTGACTAGGCCATGGTACCCAGATATTTGGTCAAATATCAGTCTAGATGTCACTGTAAAGGTATTTTTTATTATTTATTATTTTTTATTTTTTGAGATGGAGTCTCAGTCTGTCGCCCAGGCTGGAGTGCAGTGGTGCAGTCTTGGCTCACTGCAACCTCCACCTCCCAGGTTCAAGTGATTCTCCTGCCTCAGTCTCCCGAGTAGCTGGGATTACAGGTGTGCACCACCACACTGGCTAATTTTTTAATTTTTAGTAGAGGCGGGGTTTCACCATGTTGGCTAGGCTGGTCTCAAACTCCTGACCTCAGGTGATCCACCCACCTCAACCTCCTAAAGTGCTGGGATTATAGGTGTAAGCCACCGTGCCCAGCCGTGTAAAGGTATTTTTTAGATGAGACTGATATTTGAATCAGTAGACTGAATAAAGTGGGTTAGCCTCCATATTGCAGGCAGTCCTCATCCAGTCAGTTAATGACTTTAAAACACTGAGGTCTCTCTAGGAAGAGGGAATTCTGCCTCCAGACTCCCTTCAGACTGAAGACTACAACATCAACTTTTCCTTGGGTCTCCAGCCTGTCAGCCAGCTTGTCCTGAAGATTTTGGACTTGCTAATTCCACTATCATGTAAGCCGATTCCTTAAATACAAACATTCTTTCTCTCTCTACCCATATACACATACCCGTGGATCCTATTGGTTCTGTTTCTCTGGAAGACCTTGACTAATACAGTCTTTGCGCTCCTATAACCCTCTTTCTATTTCCATCTTTGCCTGTCTTGCATGGTATGTAATCAGACACGGCTCGGTTTTGTTGTTTTTTTTTTTTTTTTAGACAGAGTCTCACTCTGTCACCCAGGCTGGAGTGCAGTGGTGCGATCTTGGCTCACTGCAGCCTCTGCCTGCCAGGTTCAAGCAATTCTCCTGCCTCAGCCTCCTGAATAGCTGGGATTACAGGCCTACACCACCACGCCCAGCTAATTTTTGTATTCTTAGTAGAGACTGGGTTTCACCATGTTGGCCAGGCTGGTCTCAAACTCCTGGCCCCTGGTGATCCTCCCACCTCGGCCTCCCAAAGTGCTGAGATTACAGGCATGAGCCACTGCGCCTGGTCCACAGGTCAGTTTCCTCCATAGCTACACATCCACTGAGGGCAGACCATTTCTCCTTGTCTGCACACTCCATGGAGCCTAGTGCCTTTTTTTTTTTTTTTTTAAGACACAGGATCTCACTCTGTCACCCATACTGGAGTTGCAGTGGCATGATCATAGCTCATTGCAACCTGGAACTCCTGGACTCAAGTGATTCTCCTGCCTCAGTCTCTTCAGTAGCTAGGACCACAGAGGTGCACCACCATGACTGGCTAGGTTTTAAAATTTTTTTTTGTAGAAACAGGGTCTCACTGTGTTGCCTAGGCTGGTCTTGAACTCCTGGGCTCAAGCGATCCTCCAATCTCAGCCCTTCAAAGTGCTGGGATTATAGGCATGAGCCACCTTGCCTGGCCTCTTAAAGGTCCTGCTCCATCAAGAAAGGAGATGCCCCAAAGCACAGGCAGGAGAACTAGAGAAAGGGAGAGCTTGAACAGCATCAAGGGAGAAGGAGCCAACCCAGAAAGGAAACCCATGGCAGGGGTTACCAACGCAGATGCCTCCAGGGCTGGACAGGTCATGTGGGTGGAGGAAGCAGCAGAGAACAGATGAGGGTGGGATGGGGTGATCGGCATGGGTGCCCCATGAAGGGCCAGCCCCTTATTTCCCTATGGGAATATAGGTACAGTGATGCCAGCTTTTTCAAGAGAGGCTGGAAATCCAGATTTTTGTGTAAAATGTCCCAGTTTGTAACTGTTGGCAGCTAATTCCGATTATTTCAGTGCACTGTTTGTGTCTAGAAGGCTTCAGGGCTACTGGTACTGTCCTGTTTTTCAGGCCGGGTTGGTGGGTACATGCGTGTTTGGTTTTCCTGTATTTTTCTTGCCTTGTAGAAACATAAATATCGGCCGGGTGCGGTGGCTCACGCCTGTAATCCCAACACTCTGGGAGGCCAAGGTGGGTGGATCACCTGAGGTCAGGAGTTCAAGACTAGCCTGGCCAACATGGTGAAACCTCGTCTCTACTAAAAATACAAAAACTAACCACGTGTGGTGGTGCATGCCTGTAATCCCAGCTACTCGGGAGACTGAGGTAGGATAATTTTTTGAACCCCGGGGTGGGGGCAGAGGTTGCAGTGAGCCGAGTTTGCGCCACTGCGCTCCAGCCTGGGTGAAAGAGCAAAACTCCGTCTCAAAAAAAAAAGAAAAGAAACAGAAATATTTTAAATATCATTTCATATGTATTCAAAATTAAGTTGAGAACTCTCAAAACCCTTTCTGTGAGTTCAGTTTTGCCGGCAGACCACCCATTTGCACCCCCTGCTGTGTGTTAGTTTATTGCTTTGCAGCACTTGTAGATTAAATGAGATTTGTGGCTATACACTTTCACTTGAATATTAATCAGTTAAGTGTTACTTTGTGCTGAAAATAGAAAAAGTCAGCAGTGCTGTTTCTTCTACAAGAATTGTTCTGTGAAAGGAAAAATGCTGCAGCTCACCAACTGCCGCCCACTCTTTCCTCTCTGGAATATTTTTGAACCTATCATGTGTTACCTTTCACACAACTTGATATTGAATATAAGAAGAAATATTAATCATTCTGCATAAACCAAAGTCTGACTTCAAACGTACACATGATTTTGATAAAGTCTGTATGTGTGTATATGAAGGCACAATTTGCATCTCAGAATCTAAGAGACATCTAAATACTGGCACCAAGGATATATAGCTGTCTTTGGTTCCAAAGTTGTCCAGCACATATTTTGGATGAAGTAACTATGAGTCACTTGCAGCCTGGAACAAGTTACTTCACCATTCTGTGCCTCAATTTCCTTACTTATAAGTTTCTAGGCTGGTTGCAGTGGCGCACACCTATAATGCCAGCACTTTGGGAGGCTGAAGTGGGAGGATCACTTGAGCCTGGGAGCTCGAGACCAGTCTGGGCAACAAGAGGAGACCTCATCTCTATAAAAAATAATAATAATAAAATAAATAAATAAAATACATTTCTACATATGTGTGATACATTATTTTATCTAGGTGGCAGAAGTAAACTACAGAGGAGGAAGTACCAAATCAAATCAAATTATTTTACTCATTCAAGAGATATTTATGGGATGAGTGCGGTGGTTCACGTCTATAATCCCAGCACTTTGGGAGGCTGAAGCGGGTGGATCACCTGATGTCAGGAGTTCAAGACCAGCCTGGCCGACATGGTGAAACCCCGTCTCTACTAAAACTACAAAAAATATTAGCCGGGTGTGGTGGCATGCACCTGTAATCCCAGGTACTTGGGAGGCTAAGACAGGGGAATCGCTTGAAGCCGGGAGGTAGAGGTAGCAGTGAGCCAAGATCGCGTCACTGCACTCCAGCCCGGGTGACGGAGTAAGACTCCATCTAAAAAAAAAAAAAAAAAAGATGTTTATTGAACACCATGCTAAGTAAGTAAGGGCTCTGGGGAAGACAAAAAAGTTTAGGACGTGGCCTCTACTGTCATGGAATTGGAGAGACAAGACACACGCACAAAATATTGACACAACATGAGGCAATATGTATTGCTGGCCTTCTAGACTGTGAGCTCCTCTACGGCGGGGCCTGCATTATATTCATCTTTGTAAATGTGGAGCAAATGAATGAATAGTACCAAAAGCACAGTAGCTATTCTAAGGAGGAAGATGCCATCGTGGACTCAAAAGTTCGTGAAGCGGTCCTTCCTGTGACTGACGTCATCGGGAGATTTGCTTTCCTTTTCTCCGAAAGGAGAGGAAATTGAAACTGAGTGGCTCATGATGGAAAGAGGGGAAGTCTAGGGGTAGGGGAAGTCTAGGGGTACAGGAAGCCCCTGGGTGAAGTCAGAGGCTAACGTGGGGTTCAGAGCGACCGTGGCCGTCGGCCTGACCATCTTTGTGCTCTCTGTCGTCACTATCATCATCTGCTTCACCTGCTCCTGCTGCTCCCTCTACAAGATATGCCGCTGACCGCGTCCAGTTGTGACCACCACCATGTCCCCCACTGTGGTGCATGCCCCTTACCCTCAGCCTCCAAGTGTGCCACCTAGCTACCCTGGACTACCAGGGCTACCACCCCATGCCCCCCTCCCCCAGCCAGGAATGCCAGCAGCACCCTACCCAATGCAGTACCCATCACCTTACCTGGCCCAGCCCACGGGCCCGCCGGTCTACCTGGAGACCCTGGCTAGAGGAGCAGCTGCACCCTACCCCACCAGCCAGCCTCCTTCCAACCCGGCCTACATGGATGCCCCAAAGGCAACCCCCTGAGCATGCCCTGGCCTCTCTGGCTGCCACTTGTTCATGTCATGTGTGTGTGAGTGGTGTGCAAGCACGGTTCCTTACACCCCGTGTGTGCTGTGTGTGTCCTGTCTGTATAGGTGGCTTCATCTGATGCCTACTAGGTGGGGAGTGATCCTTGCCAGAGTGGGCTGGGACCAGACTTTGTTCTCTTCCTCACCTGAAATTATGCTTCCTAGAATCTCAAGTCAAACTTGAAGAATGGGGTGGTGGGGGCACCCTGGGAGGTGGCCCCTGAGAGGTGGGGGCTCTGCAGGGCACATCTGGAGTTCTTTTCCAGCTTACCCTAGGGTGAGAGAGTGTGGCCTGTCACACTAGGATGGCGCAGCTTTCTGTGAGTGTTTTGCAGATGTGTCTTGATTTCAGCAGCATAGCCAGCTGCCACTTGAGGCCATAGTTTGTCCCCAGAGTTGAGGGTACCCTTTGCAGAGCCAGAGACATTATGCAGGTAAAGCTTGGGATCTGACCAAGTTGGGCTTTGATCCTTTAGGCCAATGTCCCATTGCTCCCTGGAGCCTGTGTCATGCCCACTGGGGGTCAGGCAGCCTCCTGATGCCAGAACACCTCAGGCAGAGCCCTGCTCACCTGAGAGCTGTCTGCCTGGACTGTTCCTGTCCCCGCATCCTCCCTGGGACCACCTGGAGGGCCACATCCACACCCAGCCTAGCTGCCCACAGGGAGCTCTCCTGCCCTTGCTGGCCCTGCCCTTCCCACAGGTGAGCAGGGCGGCCTGTCCACCAGCACACTCAAACCCCTTTCCTGCAGTGTTTTCGTTTGATTTTAGCCAAACGTTTTGTCTATTTTCTGGGTTTTTTTTGGTTTTTGTTTTTTGTTTTTTTTTTTGAGACAGAGTCTGGCTCTGTTGCCCAGGCTAGAGGGCTGTGGCACGATCTCGGCTCACCGCAACCTCTGCTTCCCAGGTTCAGGTGATCCTCCTGCCTCAGTCCCCCAGTAGCTGGGATTACAGGCACGTGCCACCATGCCTGGCTAATTTTTTTTTTTTTTAGTAGAGATGGGGTTCCGCCTTGCTTGCCAAGCTGGTCTCGAACTCCTGACCTCAGGTGATCCACCTGCCTCGGCCTCCCAAAGTGCTGGGATTACAGGTGTGTTTTCTGTTTTAAAACATGATAGGTGGCCGGGCGCGGTGGCTCAAGCCTGTAATCCCAGCACTTTGGGAGGCCGAGACGGGCGGATCACAAGGTCAGGAGATCGAGACCATCCTGGCTAACCTGGCCAGCCTGACCAACATGGTAAAACCCCGTCTCTACTAAAACCCCGTCTCTACTAAAAAATACAAAAAACTAGTCGGGCGAAGTGGCGGGCACCTGTAGTCCCAGCTACTCGGAGGCTGAGGCAGAAGAATGGCGTAAACCCGGGAGGCGGAGCTTGCAGTGAGCCGAGATCGCGCCACTGCACTCCAGCCTGGGTGACAGAGTGAGACTCCGTCTCAAAAAAAAAAAAAAAAAGGCGGGAGCGGTGGCTCAAGCCTGTAATCCCAGCACTTTGGGAGGCCGAGGCGGGTGGATCACGAGGTCAGGAGATCGAGACCCTCCTGGCTAACACGGTGAAACCCCGTCTCTACTAAAAATACAAAAAACTAGCCGGGCGAGGTGGCGGGCGCCTGTAGTCCCAGCTACTCGGAGGCTGAGGCGGGAGAATGGCAGGAACCCGGGAGGCGGAGCTTGCAGTGAGCCGAGATCGCGCCACTGCACTCCAGCCTGGGCGACACAGCGAGACTCCGTCTCAAAAAAAAAACAAAAACATGATAGGTGATGTGAGACTGAAACCCCTGGGTTGTGGAGGGAAATTGGCCTGGAGGAGAAGAATAACCTGGCTAATGTGAGAGTTTCTGCTTCCCCTGACACCGGCTTCATAAAATATGCAACTCCTGTACCCCAGTCCATCCAGTGTGTTCTGGCAGCAGGGACACCTGGGCCAAGGGGCTGTCTGGACCAAAGATCTGGTGTGGGGCCCTGGATGGCAGCTCTGGCCCAGACATGAATACCTCGGTGTTCCCGTCCCTCTGTTACTGTTTCACCAGAGCTGTCTCATGGAGGGAAAATCGACAAGACAAGGTCCTGATTAGACATGGGGCTGAAATGCATTCTCAGGTTTTGAGCCTCAAGTATTTATTGCAACGAAAATTTAAGGGCCAGGCGTGGTGGCTCATGCCTGTAATTCCAGCACTTTGGAAGGCCGAGGCAGGAGGATCATATGAGGTCAAGAGTTCGAGACCAGCCTGACCAACATGGTAAAACCCCATCTCTACTAAAAATACAAAAATTAGCCGGACATGGTGGCAGGCGCCTGTAATTCCAGCTACTGGAGAGGCTGAGGAAGGAGAATTGCTTGAACCTGGGAGGCGGAGGTTGCAGTGAACTGAAATCGCACCATTGCACTCCAGCCTGGGCAACAAGAGCAAAATTTCATCTCAAAAAAAAAAAAAAAAAATTTAGTATGGGCACGGTGGCTCACGCCTGTAACCCCTGTCTCTAACTAAAAACACCAAAATTAGCCGGCCATGGTGGCATGCACCTGTAGTGCCTGCTACTGGGGAGGCTGAGGCAGGAGAATCGCTTGAACCCAGGAGGCAGAGATTGCATTGCTAGATATTGTACTACTGCACTCCAGCCTGGGCTGCAGAGTGAGACTCCAACTCAAAACAAACAAACAACAAAAAAAAAAAAAAAAAAGAAAGAAAGAAAGAAAAAATTTAATCAGTCCTATATAAGCAAGATCAGGGCTTACACTTAAAAAAATTCTTGGTGGAGAACTGCAGCCTAAAATCAAAGTTTCAATCCCCTTCTTACTGCTGGATCCCTTCCTTCCTCCCAAATGTGTCATTAGACACACTTTTCTAGTTACCTGGGTAGAGAGGATCCTTCTCTACTTGGAATATAGGCCACTGGATAATAAATCTTATCTTGCCTTCCTCAAAGAGTCAGTGCAAAAATGAGACAGCTTGTCATGTGAGGCAAGTCCTTTAAGCTTCTCAGATGAACGTTGCTATATTAGGACCAAGGACTGTTATGCAACAAGACCTATCTACACCTTTCCTTGACACCTGAGCTTCACAGCAAAGATCACTTGTTGAACTAACAGTTGTCACTGTATTTTTGAAAAATGATCACTTCTAGGGGTGAATCCTCCATAAATTTCACAAGATCTCAGTTTGGGTATTAGCCATTTTGGCATTTGGGAAAAGAATCTTGCAGAAAATGAACCAGTGGTAATCATGATGAAAATAATAGCTGGAAATGTTTTTATAGAATACACTATAACCTGTATATAGCAAGAATAATACTAAGATTTCAACTGGTTTATAACTGACAAGCAAGGAATGGCCTTCCCCACTTCCCTGGCCAGAGCAGGTGCTCTGTCTTGAACTCCCACAGCCTGCTTTCCATCCCTTACCACACTTCCACGGAAGGCATGTGCTCGGAAGTCTCTGTCCCGACCAGGTGCAGTGGCTCACACCTGCAATCCCACAACTTTGGGAGACCAAGTCAGGCGGATCACCTGAGGTCAGGAGTTCGAGACCAGCCTGGCCAACATGGTGAAACCCCATTTCTACTAAAAATACAAAAATTAGCCAGGTGTGGTGGTGGGGGCCTGTAGTTCCAGCTACTTGGAAGGCTGAGGCAGGAGAATCGCTTGAACCTGGGAGATGGAGGTTGCAGTGGGCCAAAATTGTGCCACTGCACTCCAGCCTATGTGATAGAGTGAGACTCTATCTCAAAAAAAAAAAAAAAAAGTCTCTGTCCCCACTAGACTGTGAACACTTAAAGGCAACTGTATTATATTAATTTTCAGATCACTAGCACCTGGGACTGAACCTGGAGCATACTAAGTACTCAATAAACGTTGACTGAATGGGTAGATGAAATTTGTACATGCCGTTACTTGGCATGGATTAAAGGGCAGGCCAGGAGATGATAATGATTATTATTATTTTCATAATTTTAATTTTCATTATTTTGACACAGGGTCTCGCTCTGTCACTCCAGGCTGGAGTGCAGTGTCATGATCCCAGCTCACTGCAGCCTCCAACTCCTGGCCTCAAGCGATCCTTCCACCCCACCCTCCCAAGTAGCTGGGACCACAGGCACATGCCACCACAGATGGCTAATTTTTTTTGCCCAAGCTGGTCTGGAACTCCTGGACTCAAGAAATCTACCTGTCTCAGCCTCCCAAAGCGCTGGGATTACAGGCCTGAGCCACTGAACCTGGCCTGAGATCATTATTATTTTTTACCTTTAAGGAAAAACCACATCAAAATTAAAAATTACTCTGCCAAAGACCCTGTTAAGAGGATGAAAAGACAAAGACTGGAGAAAATATTTGCAAATCACATATCTTACAAAGGTTTAGTATCTGGAGTATATAAAGAACTCGCAAAACTTGTCAGTAATATTAGACAGGCATGGTGGTGCATGCCTGTAATCCCAGCTACTCGGGAGACTGAGGCAGGAGAATTGCTTGAACCCAGGAGACAGAGGTTGCAGTGAGCTGAGATTGCACCATTGCACTCCAGCCTGGCAACAAGAGCAAAACTCCGTTTCAAAAAAAAAAAAAAAACTTATTAGTAATAAACAATCCAGTTAGAAAAAGGGCAAAAGACATGAACAGATATTTCCCTGAAGAGGATATACAGATGGCAATTATGCTCACTGTCATTAGTCATCAGGGAAATGCAATTAAAACCACAATGAGATATCACCACACACCTATCAGAATGGCAAAAATAAAAAATAGTGACATCAAATGCTGAAGACGCAGAGAAACTGGATCACTTGTAGATTGCTGGTGGGAACGTAAAACGGTACAGCCATTCTGGAAATGGTTTGGCAGTTTATTTGTTTATTTATTTATTTATTTATTTATCTATTTATTTATTTATTTTTGAGATGGAGTCTCACTCTGCCGCCCAGGCTGGAGTGCAGCGGCATGATCTTGGTTCACTGCAACCTCTGCCTCCCAGGTTCAAGCAATTCTCCTGCCTCAGCCTCCCTAGTAACTGGAATTACAGGCGTGTGCTACCACACCTGGCTAATTTTTGTATTTTTAATAGAGGCAGGGTTTCACCATGTTGGCCAGGCTAGTCTCGAACTCCCGACCTCAAGTGGTCTGTCTGCCTCAGCCTCTAAAAGTGCTGGGATTACAGGCATGAGCCACTGCGCCAGGCCTATTTATGTATCTATCTATCTATCTGTCTATCTATCTATCTATCTACTGCTGTGTTGCCCAGGCTGCTCTTGAAGTCCTGGCCTAAAGCCATCCTCCTCCCAAAGTGCTAGGATTACAAGCATGAGCCATGGCAGTTCCTTTTAAAACTGAAAATGATTTACCATACAACCCAGCACTTTCATTTTTGGCCATTTATACCGGAGAAATGAAAGCTTATTTTTACACAGAAACTTCTACACAAAAGCTCACAGCAGCTTTGTGATAGCCAAAGCCTAGAAACTATCCAAATGTTGATCAATGGATGAATGGTTAACCAAACTTTGATACAGCCATACCATGGAATACTACTCAGCAGTGAAAAAGAATGAGCCATTGATACAAACAATAACATGGACAGATCCCCAGGGAATTATGTTGAGTGGGAAAAAATAAACCTCAAAAGGGTACATGTCACATGATTCCATTTATATCACATTCATTGAATAACATAATTCTAGAGATGGAGAACAGTTTAGTGTGGCCTGGGATTAGGGGTGGGGGAAGGGGAGGGGAGTGGATGTGGCTATGAAGGGACAGCCCAAGGGAGCCTTGTGGTGGTGATAGAGTTAAGCACCTTGATGTGGTGCAATCTACATGTGATAAAATTGCATAGGGACACACACACACACAGAAGTGAGCTCCTGTAAAACTGGCAAAATCTGAATAAGTTCTGTGGATTGTACCAATGGCCATTTCCTGGTTTTGATTTTGTACTATAGTTATGCAACTTCCTGTGAATCTATAATTATTTCAAAATTAAAAGTTTAAAAAAGAAACTAGTCAGTATTTGTGACTCGCAACTTTTTTTTTATGCACACTGTCTTTCTCCTTTTTTTTTTTTTTTAATTTTGAGACAGAGTCTCACTGTGTTGCCCAGACTGGAGTGCAATGGCGCAATCTTGGCTCACTGCAACCTCTGCCTCCTGGGTTCAAGCAATTCTCCTGCCTCAACCTCCCAAGTAGCTGGGATTATAGGTGCCCACCACTACGCCCAGCTAATGTTTGTATTTTTAAAAGAGACAGGGTTTCACCATGTTGGCCAGGCCGGTCTTGAACTCCTGACCTCAAGTGATCCTCCCACCTCGGCCTCCCAAAGTGCTGAGATTACGGGGGTGAGCCACCGTGCCCAGCCCATACGTCTCTCTCTCTCTCTTTTTTTTTCTTTTTTTTTTTTTTTTTTGAGACGGAGTCTCGCTGTGTCGCCCAGGCTGGAGTGCAGTGGCACGATCTCGGCTCACTGCAAGCTCTGCCTCCCAGGTTCCCACCATTCTCCCGCCTCAGCCTCCGAGTAGCTGGGACTACAGGCGCCCGCCACCGCGCCCGGCTAGTTTTTTGTATTTTTAGTAGAGACGGGGTTTCACCGTGTTAGCCAGGAGGGTCTCGATCTCCTGACCTCATGATCCGCCCGCCTCGGCCTCCCAAAGTGCTGGGATTACAGGCTTGAGCCACCGCGCCCGGCTTTTTTCTTTTTTTTTTGAGACAGAGTTTCGCTCTTGTTGCCCAAGCTGGAGTGCAATGGCACAATCTCGGCTCACAGCAACCTCGACCTCCTGGGTTCAAGCGATTCTCCTGCCTCAGCCTCCTAAGTAGCTGGGATTACAGGCATGCGCCACCACGTCAGGCTAATTTTGTATTTTTAGTAGAGAAGAGGTTTCTCCATGTTGGTCAGGCTGGTCTTGAACTCCCGACCTCGGGTGATCTGCCCGCCTCGGCCTCCCAAAGTGCTGGGATTACAGGCATGAGCCACTGCACCTGGCCACACTGTCTCTTTTAAAACTGTTTCTTACGTCATGATGTGTGAGAACTTCACAGCCAATAAAACGTGTAGAGCTTCAAATGTGTCTTTAAAGTCTGAATCTTTTGTGATTGTTTCATGGTGGTAATAGTGGGAGTGGATTTCTTTTAAAGGCCCAATACAGGTTCCTTCCCCTTCCTTCCTGAGCATAGAAATCATCATTGCCTTCCTCCTTGGTAAAACTCTTCTGACAAATGTTGGAGTAAAGTGTTTTCTTTTTCTTTTTATTTTATTTTCCTTTTTTTTTTTTTTTAAGTCTAGTCAAGTAAAGCAGTGGGAGTGGAGAAGGAACAAAGAAATCTGTAACTAGTTGTGGTCAATTAGTTGTAAACACCACTGCACTGGGACCAGCCAGGGGTGAAGTGTTTTCTGAGGATCCTGGAAGATTATTATAGTGTCTAGAAACGTAAACCAGTTGACGTTGTACATGCTAGAACATTCTTTTTTGTTGTTGTTGTTGAGACAAGTCTTGATCTGTCCCCCAGGCTGGAGTGCAGTGGTGCAATCACAGCTCCGTGCAGCCCCAACCTCCTAGACTCAAGCGATCCACCTGCCTCAGCCTCCAGAGTAGCTGGGACTACAGGCATGAACCACTGCACCCATGCTAGAGCATCCTTTTTACTGTTTTCCCCAAAGTTTTATTGGCCAATTGTGCTCTTTCATTAACTTATCTTTAATAGCAGGAAAGCCTCCTTACTTGGTAATTAACGATCACAACCTCCTTGTATTCTTTCGTTTCTTTTTTTTTTTTTCTTTGAGATAGAGTCTTGCTTTATTGCCCAGGCTGGAGTGCAGTGGTACAGTCTCGGCTCACTGCAACATCCACCTCCCAAGTTCAAGTGATTCTCCTGCCTCAGCCTCCCTAGTAGCTGGGACCTCAGGTGTGCACCACCACGCTCAGCTAATTTTTGTTGTTGTTGTTGTTTTTGAGACGGAGTCTCACTCTGTTTCCCAGGCTGGAGTGCAATGGCGCGATCTCAGCTCACTGCAACCTCTCCCTCCCAGATTCAAGCAATTCTCTTGCCTCAACCTCCTGAGCAGCTGGGACTACAGGCGTGCACCACCACGCCCAGCTAATTTTTGTATTTTTAGTAGAGACGAGGTTTCACCATACTGGCCAGGCTGATCTTGAGCTCCTGACGTCGTGGTCCTCCAGCTTTGGCCTCCCAAAGTGCTGGGATTACAGGTGTGAGCCACTTTGCCTGGCCTAATTTTTTTTTTTTTTGTATTTTTAGTAGAAACGGGGTTTAACTATGTTGGCCAGGCTGGTCTTGAACTCGGGACCTCAGGTGATCCACCCACCTCGGCCTCCCAAAGTGCTGGGATTATAGGAGTGAGCCACCGCACCCGGCCCTTGTATTATTCCTTGACCTCATCACAAGGACAAGTGATGAAGATTCTCCCAGGTCCTCCGATCTGAGGTGACCCTCTACTGGGTTGGCTGGGGAAGCTGAGAGAAAAGAAAGGCAAGTCCTGTTAGGGGAACTGTTTCTCCAGAAAGACCTGGGAGCCAGCGGCGTGGGGGTGGAATCAGGGCCCTCCTTGTTCTGCGGACCAGCCCCATCTCTGCTCCTGCCTTCCCTGTTGCCATTATTGCCTCTGGCCCTGCAGCCCAGCACTGCTGGGGAACGACTGGAATGAGGTGATCTGTTTCTTGTGCTGCTGCCCACTGGCTTCTCTGGCTTTCACAACTGGACTCCCAGTCACCTTTGTCACTTCTGGGTTCCTCCCTGTGGGAGGCCCCTGGGCAGCACTGACAAGACAGTTTACGCCATACAGGAATTTGCACAACGCCTCAGAAAACCAAATGATTTGTCGCATCCTGTGAGACCAAGCCAGTCAAAGATCTGAAATGGTTGATGTTAACATACAGGGTGTCTGTGAACTCTGGAAATGCACATATCATTACTGTATTTGTTGTTGTTTTTTGTTTTTGTTTTTTGAGACTGAGTGTTGCTCTGTTGCCCAGGCTGGAGTGCAGGGGCGCCACCCCCGCTCACTGCAAACTGCAAACTCTGCCTCCCGGGTTCAAGTGATTCTCGTGCCTTAGCCTGCTGAAGTAGCTGGGATTACATGCGCCTGCCTCCACACCTGGCTAATTTTTGTATTTTTTGTAGAGACGGGGTTTCATCATGTTGGCCAGGCTGGACTCGAACTCCTGGCCTCAAGTGATTTCCCCGCCTCAGCCTCCCAAATTGCTGGGATTACAGGTGCAAGCCACTGCACCCGGCCCACTATTTATTTTCTGAAGATGTTCTTGATGATATCCTATATTTTTGCCTGTTTCCAGACTGCATGGACACCCCATATAGTTAGCTAGGGTGTAACTCAATTACTGCATGAATGGAGCTGTTTTCAGTCTTGCTATTTATAGGATCCCTGTGGGTTACCTGACTCCAAGCTTCTCAGTTTCAGGACTTCTAAGTCATAGATTCATTCATTAGGCAAACATTTTTGAGTGCCATCTGCACCTTACGACAGCATTGCAGGTAGGCGGAGGAAAGCAACTGCTGTTGATTATCAACCTCGTAGGGAGCACTGACCCCCAGACAAATTCTGTGTCTTATTTTTATTTTTGCTGTTGTAATTTTCTTTTCTTTTTTTGGAGACGGAGTTTCACTTTCATTGCCCAGGCTGGAGTGCAATGCCACGATCTCCAACCTCCGCCTCCCGAGTTCAAGGGATTCTGCTGCTTCAGCCTCCCAAGTAGCTGGGATTACAGGCATGCGCCACCACGCCCAGCTAATTTTTTTTTTTTTTTTGTATTTTTAGTAGAGACGGAATTTCACCATGTTGGTCAGGTTGGTCTCGAACTTCTGACATCAAGTGATCCACCTGCCTCGGCCTCCTAAAGTGCTGGGATTACAGGTGTGAGCCATGAGCCACTGTGCCCGGCCATTGCTGTTGTGTTTTTAAGACACAGGGTCTCTCTATGTTGCCCAGGCTGGTCTTGAGCTCTCAGGTTCCAGGGACCCTCCTGCCTCAGCTTCCCAAGTAGCTGGGATTACAGACATGAGACACCTCCCCTGGCTTCAAACTCTGGGTCTTATCAGTTCGTCTAACATAATCACATGCTTCATTCTTCTGACAGGGAGGGATTAGTGAACCTCCGTCACCTCAGTGGCTGTGTTACCCTGACTGACTGAATTTGTGTAATTGTTCAACCATAAGTCTACCAGCCTTGTCATAAGAAACAAGAACAACCCACTGACAACTCATCTGGAAAATGACTTCTCTGTTCAAGTCATTTCCATAGCACAAGAAATCTCCGGCAATGTGCCCAGAAGGTCTTTTGTTACCCAATTCCTTAAGCTAGTCTCTGAAAAACAAACAGACACCTGCACTGCTCTATGTCTCTAGAAGCAACTGGTTCTTAGAAGACACGATAGAGAAGGCCGGGCATGTTGGCTCACGCCTGTAATCCCAGCACTTTGGGAGGCCAAGGCGGGTGGATCATGAGATCAGGAGATCGAGACCATCCTGGCTAACATGGTGAAACCCCATCTCTACCAAAAATAGAAAAAATTAGCCAGGCATGGTGGCGGGCGCCTGTAGTCCCAGCTACTCGGGAGGCTGAGGCAGGAGAATGGCGTGAACCTGGGAGGCGGAGGTTGCAGTGAGCCGAGATCATGCCACTGTCCTCTAGCCTGGGCGAGAGAGCAAGACTCTGTCTCAAAAACAAAAAAAAAAAACAAAAAGAAGAAGAAGAAGAAGAAGACACGATAGAGGCTGGGCACGGTGGCTCACGCCTGTAATCCCAGCACTTTGGGAGGCCAAGGCGAACAGATCATTTGAGGTCAGGAGTTCAAAACCAGCCTGGCCAACATGGTGAAACCCCATCTCTACTAAAAATACAAAAAGTAGCTGGGTGTGGTGGTGGGCACCTGTAATCCCAGCTACTCTGGATGTGGGGAGCCCGGGAGGTGGAGGTTGCAGTGAGCAGAGATCGCACCATTGTACTCCAGCCTGGGCAACAAAGTGAGACTCTGTCTCTCAAAAAAAGAAAAAAAAAAAAAGACATGATACAGAAACATAAGAGATTTTCACTATAGAGACAGGAAACAATTTTTCAGTCAGCTCTGGATCATTGGCCCAGAATTATCTCCAGGTTCCACCAAGGCTGCCCCACCAGACTGCTACAAATAGCTAATATTACCTTGGTTACTTTCCAGGATGAACCTCACTCAAGAGCTCATGGTCTTTATTACTTATTTCTTTTCTTTTTCTTTTTTTTTTTTGAGACGGAGTCTTGGTCTGTCACCCAGGCTGGAGTGCAGTGGCCAGATCTCCGCTCACTGCAAGCTCCGCCTCCCGGGTTTACGCCATTCTCCTGCCTCAGCCTCCCAAGTAGCTGGGACTACAGGTGCCCGCCATCTCGCCCGGCTAGTTTTTTGTATTTTTTAGTAGAGACAGGGTTTCACCGTGTTAGCCAGGATGGTCTTGATCTCCTGACCTCGTGATCCGCCCGTCTCAGCCTCCCAAAGTGCTGGGATTACAGGCTTGAGCCACCGCACCGGCTTTTTTTTTTTTTTGAGACGGAGTCTCGCTCTGTCGCCCGGCTGGACTGCAGTGGCCGGATCTCAGCTCACTGCAAGCCGCCTCCCGGGTTTACGCCATTCTCCTGCCTCAGCCTCCGAGTAGCTGGGACTACAGGCGCCGGCCACCTCACCCGGCTAGCTTTTTGTATTTTTTAGTAGAGACGGGGTTTCACCGTGTTAGCCAGGATAGTCTCGAACTCCTGACCTTGTGATCCGCCCGTCTCGGCCTCCCAAAGTGCTGGGATTACAGGCTTGAGCCACCGCGCCCGGCCTACTTATTCTTTTTCTTTTTCTTTTTTTTTTTTTTTTGAGCCGGAGTCTCGCTCTGTCGCCCAGGCTGGAGTGCAGTGGCCGGATCTCAGCTCACTGCAAGCTCCGCCTCCCGGGTTTACGCCATTCTCCTGCCTCAGCCTCCCGAGTAGCTGGGACTACAGGCGCCTGCCACCTCGCCGGCTAGTTTTTTGCATTTTTTAGTAGAGACGGGTTTCAACATGTTAGCTAGAATGGTCTCGATCTCCTGACCTTGTGATCCCCCGTCTCGGCCTCCAAAGTGCTGGGATTACAGGCTTGAGCCACCGCGCCTGGCCTATTTCTTTTTCTTAATTAAAATCTTTAGACTTCTAACCTAGCAAAGGGCCTGTGAGTAAGATTTAAGGAGAAACGAATTGAGGTCTGAAGGCTTAGTGTGCTAGGAGATTCTTTTTTTTTTTTTTCTTGCTCTTTTTCTTTTATTTTTATTTTTTCCTTGCTCTGTCACCCTGGCTGGAATGCAATGGCAGGATTACATTTCACTGCAGCTTCAACCTCCCAGGCTCAGGTGATCCTCCCACCTCAGCCTCCTGAGTGGCTGGGACCACAGGTGCCTGCCACCATGCTCAGCTAATTTTAAAATTTTTTGTAGAGATAGGGTCTCCTTATGCTGCCCAGGGTGGTTTCGAACTCCTGGGCTCAAGTGATCCTCCCATTTGTGTGTCCCAAAGTGCTGGGATTACAGGTGTGAGCCACTGCGTCTGGCATGCTGGGAGATTCCTGATGTTCCCTCCCACTAAGTAGATTGGGGTGGGTCAACACATCCTCATGGGAGTAGATGAAACTGAAATGTTGGTGAGCTTGGTAGGAAAGCAAGTTTAGGACTTAACCCGAGTTCCAGTTAGCTACTGCTGTGTAAAAGCCACCTCCAAAATTCAGTGGCTTCGAATGACTATTTTATTTATTTGTTTGTTTGTTTGTTTTTTATTTTTGAGACGGAGTCTCACTCTGTCGCCCAGGCTGGAGTGCAGTGATGCCGTCTCAGCTCACTGCAACCTCTGCCCCTGTGTTCCAGCGATTCTCCTGCCTCAGCCTTCCGAGTAGCTGGGACTACAGGCACGCACCACCAAGCCCCGCTAATTTTTGTATTTTTTCGTAGACACAGGGTTTCACCATATTGCCCAGGCTGGTCTCGAATTCCTGACCTTGTGATCCGCCTGCCTCGGCGTCCCAAAGTGCTGGGATTACAGGCATGAGCCACCACACCCAGCTATGTATTATTCTTCACAGTTCTCGGGGATAAACAGGCTCAACTGCAAAGTTCTTCCTTGAGCATCTGTTTGGTTTTGGTTAGATGGTGGATAAAGCCGGACTTATCTGAATCTTTTTCCTCACATGTCTGGAGTGGCTGAGTGGCTGGAAAACAGCTTCCTCACAGCATAACCATCAGAGTAGTTGGGCTTCCCTATGCTGGCTTCCCCTAGAGCGAATGATGTTCCAGGAGATCTGGGTGGTAGCTACAAGACTTCTTAGGACCTAGCCTTAGAAGTCATGCAGTATCAGTCCAAGGGATTCTCTTAGCCAAAAAGCAAGTCCCAGGGTCAGCCAGCATCCAAAGGAATGAATAGCAGTGCATTGTGGGTGGCCTCTTTAGAGATTAGCTCCTATAGTCTAGTACTACAGAGCAAGACACGCCCTAAGTTTCAAACACCAGCCATTAAAGCAGGTCTCAAATCTGAATGGCTGTATACACACAGTGCCTTCTAGCCCTTCCTCAACACTCTAGGTACGGCACCCAAGCTCTCAGGGGTGCTCACAGAACATTCTTCATGCTTAGGGTACTGGCGGGCCTGAGCCTTACTTACCTTCACCATTCTCTCTGCTCACCGCCATCTTTCACCACTTAGGGCACACAGTAATCCACCTTAGACAGTCTTCTTTCATTCGTGTCCACCTTTGCCATTTTTTTTTTTTTTTTTGAGACGGAGTCTCACTCTGTTGCCCAGGCTGGAGTGCAATGGTGCGATCTCAGTGGTGCCGGGGTCCCCAGACTTCTCCCCACCCCCAGCCCTTTGACCACTCCAAGAGCAGGTGCGTCTGTCCTCAGAATATCAATGGACTCATGCAGGTACTCTGATGTGCTGGAGTTGAGTCTTCAGGACAACATCAGCAACTGAAAAGGTGGGTGGAGAAGATCGCTGTGTTCTGGAATCCTGCCCTGAAAGCAGGTATGAAGAGTGAACATTGCAGGACACTTCTGTAGTTCTTTTTTTTTTTTTTTTTTTTTTTTTTTTGAGACGGAGTCTTGCTCTGCCACCAGGCTGGAGTGCAGTGGCCGGATCTCAGCTCACTGCAAGCTCCGCCTCCTGGGTTTACGCCATTCTCCTGCCTCAGCCTCCGAGTAGCTGGGACTACAGGCGCCCGCCTCGTCCCAGCAGCTAGTTTTTTGTATTTTTAAGTAGAGACAGGGTTCACCGTATTAGCCAGGATGGTCTCGATCTCCTGACCTCGTGATCCGCCCATCTCGGCCTCCCAAAGTGCTGGGATTACAGGCTTGAGCCACCGCGCCCGGCCCCACTTCTGTAGTTTCTTAATGAGCTTTGGCCACTTGATGCTTCCCAGGGGACTGGGGACTATGTACTCAGATGACTGTTATTTGGATGCAGCCAGCAGGATGCTTGGGAGTTTGAAAATTAATAGCAGGCAGTCATCATTGAGAAACCTGACTCAATATAGGAAGAGAATGAGAGCAGAGAGTAATGACTGGAGACTGGAGAACCACAGTCACGGGTTACTATCAGAGGCAGGAATTCAGAGACTTGGTGGCAGAAATGAAGAGGAAAGTAAAGCTTCAAACCTTAGTCCCACTGGACCCAAGATTGTGACCTTCGAGGAAGGTCGGGGCGTCGTATATGTGCCCCAGCTGAGGCTGGGGAAAGGTCTTGGGGCTGATTTGTGAATACTTTTATTATAGTTCTCACCTGTGAACTGAAAGCTAGTCGCTCATACGGCGGATGGAAAGGCCACAAAAGTTTCTAAACCAAAAAGTGACAAGATCTGAATCAACTCAGAAAGATAAGACCCCTTGGAGGTCAGAGGGGTAGCAGATAGGAGGCTGTTGGAGTGACGGGACGTGAACTGAGGTAGTGGGGCTGGAGACTCGTTCAAGCTGTAGAACCCAGAGGATCAGGGAGAGGTGGAATTGGATGGGGAGGGTGGTGGGGCTGGAGTCTTTATGAGAGTCTCTGAGGTGGCTAGCCTGGGAGATTGGGTGACTCCATTCTCCGAGACCACAAATACATGAGGCAGAGCTCTGTGGGACGACATAATGAGCTATCGTGGGCTTATTAATGTGAGGAGCCTGAAGACATCCCAGTGGAAATGTCCGGCAGGCATTAGGAAATAGGGATCAGCAGTTACTATGTAGCCAGATGACGTGGCTGCTAAAACAAGGACAAGATGAGGCTGCATTTACAGCCGCACAGTATTCAGGCAGAGGTAGTCATCGACTATTTGCCAGTCAGGTCTTTTGTGGAGTGTGCCTCATTGGCTTTGCTGGCAGTGGGCAGGGAGTGGGCATATTTTAAGACTGACGTTAGTAACCCAGCTCAGAACAGGACCAGAGGGGTGGACCGGGATGGCAGGAAAACTGGAACTTGTGTAACAGACACTAAAAAAACTAGGTGTCAGCGTTTTCTGGAAGAGGAATGGGGTGGAATGATCAGTGTGTAACAGGATATAAAAATGGAAGCTTCTACAGAGACGCCGAGCTACAACAAACGTGAAATTTCAGTCAGGTGCCAAATCGCCATATATAGATTTACAAAAGAAGTTGTTCCCGGGCCTGTTCAGCAACTCTGGAGGGTCTCAGTGAGATCAAAGATAGGAAAGGTCAGGGAGCGAGAAAGGGGAAATAGAGGAAGATATTTAGGGGAAAGGGGTAGTAACTGCAGTGTTGAGACCCCACCAAAGCCCTTAAAATGAAAGGTTATATGGGGAAGGACGTATGTGGGAAGGTTTTACCTCTTAACCAAAAGTCTAATGAGGGATCTGAGCCTGTCTGCTCACCGCCACTCTCCCCACCCTGGCCCCCAAAGCAGGGCTTCTTTACACTTAATTGATTTCTTGGAATGGTCCCCAAGAACAGGAGCGAGGGACAGGAAAGAGTGAAACAGGGGAGGAGGGAAAGCTGATCGAAGTTCCTCACTATTGTAGGTAACTGGGGCTTGCTCTCACTGGGGACTTTCAGGCCGTGTAAACGACTCTCAGAATTCTCTGCCCGAAGGGTGGAACAGGACAGTATTTATCTATGGCTCCAGCCCCACTCGGCCAAGGGTTGCTCTCGGGGTGTTTGCACAAGCTTCAGAATGCTGAGTTGGAGTCTCCCAACCCTGGCAGCCACAAAGAAGCCCCAGGACCAGAGTGAGAGGTGCTCATGATGCTGAGGGAGGTGCCACTGTCTAGAACCATGGGGGACCCTGTCAGACCCACGCTTGACAAGAATAAAGCAGGCTGTGGTGAAGTAGACTGGGGTCGACTCCCACCTGGGACTTCTAAAGGGTAAATGATGGGCTGGGCGTGGTGGCTCACGCCTGTAATCCCAGCACTTTGGGAGGCTGAGGTGGGTGGATCACTTGAGGTCAGGAGTTCAAGACCAGACTGGTCTACATGGCAAAACCCTGTCTTTACTAAAAACACAAAAATTAGCCGGGTGTGGTGGCACACACATGTAATCCCAGCTACTAGGGAGGCTGAGGCAGGAGAATCACTTGAACCCAGGAGGCGGAAGTTGCAGTGAACCAAGATCGAACCACTGCACTCTAGCCTAGGCAACAGAGTGAGACTCTGTCTCGGAAAAAAAAAAAAATTAAATCAAAATAAAAAAAGGTAAATGATGGCTGGCTCACTACCATGGTGACCAAGAGAGGTGAGTGCTGCCGCACTGGAATCACCTAACCCTTCCGGAGCACAATGGGAGAAAAACTTGTCTGTTTCCTTGAACTCCACAGGAGGCAGCCTCCCTAGAGTTGTCTGGGAGGCTGCTCAAGAGGACTTCTGGGGGCTGGGGAGGCCTCAGCATAAAGAAGTCAGAGGGTACTTGCCCAGTGTCCAGGGCTGAGGGAGGTGACACTCATGCCTCTGTATTCACAAGCCTGGGAGATCCCCCAGCCATGAGAATCTTTGAAGAGCCATATAAAACTGCCAGGGGATAGAAAGTCAGCTTTAGACACCTGTCAGGCTCAGAGAGAACCTGGCCAAGGGAGGCCTTGCCCGTTCCCTTACCACTCCACCCTCCACCATTCCCCACCCTCAGAAGCTAGTAGGGGTGGAGGGAAGGAGAAGGAAGTACAGGTGGAGAAATAGGAAGCCAGCCACATCCACTTCCTGCCCACTTCCTGCTGGATGATTCCAACTGGAAGCAGGCCTGAATTGGGGAGAGGAGAAGTTATAAAGAATCTCTTAGACTGGATATTCTAATTATGGGAGAGGCTACATTTTTGCCTTTGAGGAACTATGAGACTATTACCTAAGACTGAGCTGAAAATCACCGGGCCCACTGGAGTATTTATACAGGAATGGAGTTGTTTATTTATCCGCATATTAGAGTTCTCCAGAGAAACAGAACCAGTAGGATTGGGGCACATGATTATGAAGGCTGACAAGGCCCAAGATTTGCGGAGTGACTCAGCAAGCAGGAGACCCAGGAAGAGCCAATGTTTCAGTCTGAGTCTGCAGAGAGAAAAAAACAATGTCCCAGCTTGAAGATAGGAAGAAGAAATTCCCCCTTATTGGGGGATATCAGCCCTTGGTTCTATTCAGGCCTTCAACTGCTTGGATGAGGCTCGCCCATATTAGGGAGGGCCATCTGCTTTGCTGGGTCGATGGATTCAGACATTAATCTCATGCAAAAACACCCTCATGAAAACACCCAGAATAATGTTTAGCCAAATACCTGGGCACCCTGTGGCCAGTCAAGTTGACTCACAAAATTAACCACACATCCACGCAATGTCACATCCAGGCAATGTCCACTGAATGGATTTTATTTTTTAATTAATTAATTAATTTTTTTTTGAGACACAGTCTCACTCTGTCACCCAGGCTGCAGCACAGTGACGTGATCTCGGCTCACTGCAACCTCTACCTCCTGGGCTCAAGTGATTTTCCTGCCTCAGCCTCCTGAGGAGCTGGGATGACAGGCACACACCACCATATCCGGCTAATGTTTATATTTTTTGTAAAGACGGGATTTCACCATGTTGCCCAGGCTTGTCTTGAACTCCTGGACTCAAGTGATCCGCCCACCTCAGCCTCCTAAAGTGCTGGGATTACAGGTGTGAGCCACCATGCCTGGCCCATTGAATGGATTTTAGAGAAGACTCAATAAAAGTAGTGTTTTCATTATGTATGAGTCAACCACAGACAACATTCCAGTAATATTCTTAGAACTAGCTCAGGACCTCCGTGGGGCCTGCTAAACCTGACCCTGACCCTTGGCTACCCAGTCCCTGCCCCTTCACCTTTAGCCAGCCCCCATCTGCCTGACACATGGTTAGTACCTTCCTGGCTCTCAGTTTTAGACTCTGCCCTCTGAACTGCAGACAACATCCCCCACAATCCCTGAAGCAACATCTTCACAGTCAGAATCCTAATGAAATCCCCATTAGACATGGTCTCAGAATCATTCAAGACATGATTCTCCCCCAGTTTGCTGGTGGATGTAACACCCGCTCTGAAATAGCCTGGTGATTACTTTATTTTTTTCTTTGAGACGGAGTCTTGCTGTGTTGCCCAGGCTGGAGTGCAGTGATGCAATCTCGGCTCACTGCAACCTCCACTTTCCAGGTTTGAGCGATTCTGCTGCCTCAGCCTCCCATGTAGCTAGGACTACAGGCATGTGCCACCAAGCCTGGCTAATTTTTGTATATTTAGTAGAGACGGGGTTTCCCCATGTTGGCCAGGCTGGTCTCGAACCCCTCACCTCAAGTGATCCACCCACCTTAGCCTTAGCCTCCCAAAGTGCTGGGATTACAGGTGTGACTCCTGCAGGCAGCTGGGCGTGGTGGCTCACACCTGTAATCCCAACACTTTGGGAGGCCAAGGCAGGTGGATCACCTGAGGTCAGGGGTCAAGACCAGCCTGGCCAACATGGGGAAGCCAGTCTCTATTAAATATACAAAAAAATAGACAGGTGTGGTGGTGGGTGCCTGTAATTCCCAGCTACTCGGGAGCCTGAGGCAGGCAGGAGAATCACTTGAATCCGGGAGGCAGAGGTTGCAGTGAGCTGAGATCACACCACTGCACTCCAGCCTGGGCAACAAAAGCCAGACTCTGTCTCAAAAAAAAAAAAAAAAAACAGGGCCGGGCGCAGTGTCTCACGCCTGTAATCCCAGTACTTTGGGAGGCTGAGACAGGTGGATCACGAGTCAAGAGATCGAGACCATCCTGGCTAACACGGTGGAACCCTGTATCTACTAAAAATACAAAAACAAACTAGCCGGGCGTGCTGGCACGCGCCTGTAGTCCCAGCTACTCAGGAGGCTGAGGCAGGAGAATCGCTGGAACCCGGGAGGCGGAGGTTGCAGTGAGCCAAAGTGGCGCTACTTCACTCCAGCCTGGGCGACAGAGCGAGACTCTATTTCAAAAAAAAAAAAAAAAAAGAAAACTTTCAGGCCGCAATCAGCCAGAGAGGTCCCCAAGCTGAATTCTAGTGGTTAGCTTGGTTGTAACAATCCACAGAACTAGGTTTTCTGGTTTTGTTTTGTTTTTTTCCTTTTTCTTACACAGCTTAGACCAAGGCACCAGACAGCTTCCTTTGTAGCCCAGTAGCTCCAGCACTTGTACATCCTTTCCAGTGGGCACTTCAAGCCAGGATCTTTTTGGCTTTAATCATTTCAGGTCGGATGGAGGAAAGAAATATGTATGAGACTTGGTCTCTGCCTCTGCATAATCTCTACACTGTGTTCTGAGTATGACAACCCAGAGAAAAACAAACTGCGTGCCTACCCCACCTTCTGTTTCAAGTAAGCCTCCCTAAAAGTGGAGCCTGGAACATGGGTTCTTGCACAAGTGGCAGTTATTGAGTGGGGGTGCCCTCAGCAGGAAGCTGTAAGGGAGAGGAGAGAGGAGGAGGAGAGAAGAAGGTTAGCAAGGATGTGGTTCCAGGAGTCTAGCCTCAGGCCTGATCCCACGGAGCTCTGGAGCAGACACTGAACCTCAGAATCTGTTCTGCGCCAAAGCCAGGGAAAGGTGACTATATGCCTCTATACCAATCAGTGGTTGAAGATGCCTAGCTCCAGAGCACCTCGGGTCTGAGTGGCTCCAATCATCTGAGGGCAAACCTCTGTCAAGGATCACAGGTGTGAACCATCAGCAACAGCCACTGGAGCAGTTAAGGGACTGGCAGGCGGAACTGGTGAAGAGGTCCCCGGTTATCTGGGTGATTCTCCCAGAGTCTCTGTGGGCACACGGTGTGCATGCACTGTGGGCATATGGTCCCAGTGGGCATAGTCGAAGTCGCGTGTTCAAAAATCAGATGGAGGCTTTTGGGCAAAGAAGCTGGGAGGGAGAGGGCGCCCCAGGGCTGTGCAGTGGAGCCCAGTAAGGTCCTTTCCAACCTTGTCCTTTTCCAGGCATCTCACTATCCCAGGCACCCTCCTCTGGGCCCTTCTGGTTTGCTTCTCTCACCATGTAGAATTCCCTTTCCACAACCTCCTTTCCTTTCCCCTCTCTTCTCATCATCATCCCAACTTCCCTTTTCTTTCTTCTTCTTCTTCTTTTTTTTTTTTAGACAGAGTCTTGCTCCATCACCCAGGCTGGAGTTCAGCAGCACAATCTCAGCTCACTGCAACCTCCGCCTCCTGGGTTCAAGCAATTCTCCTGCCTCAGCCTCCCAAATAGCTGGGACTACAGGCAAACGCCACCATGCTCAGCTAATTTTTGTATTTTTAGTGGGGGGGGGGGGGTTGCGCCATGTTGGCCAGGCTAGTCTCGAACTCCTAACCTCGGGTGATTCACCTGCCTCGGCCTCCTGAAGTGCTAGGATTACAGGTGTGAGCCTCCATGCCCAGCCCCAACTTCTCTTTTCTTTTTCTCCTTTTCCTTGCAGTTGGCCAAGTGGCTGGAAGTCCATCTACAATGGCATGCTGTCCTGGAACATCTCTCTTCTCTGTCCTGGATTCGGTTCTATGGTAAATGTAGTGCGACCAGGAAAGCAGCTGTACATATTTATGCACACATTTTTATTTGAACATTTTCAAACTTTTTTTCTTTCGAGACAGGGTCTCACTCTGTCACCCACGCTGGAGTGTGGTGACACAATCACAGATCACTGCAGCCTTGACCTCCTGGGCTCAAGTGATCCACCCACTTCAGCCTCAAGTAACTGGGACCACAGCGTGCGCCGCCACCCCCAGCTAAATTTATTATTTATTTATTTATTTATTTGCTTTTTTTTTTGTACAGACAGGGCTTCACCATGTTGCCCAGGCTGGTCTTGAACTCCTGAGCTCGAATAAACCACCCGTCTCAGCCTCCCAAAGTGCTGGGATTATAGGCATGAGCCATCATGCCCAGCCTTTAAAACTTTTTATTATGGAAATTTTTGACATATATCCAAATAGAGAAACAGTAAAATAAACTCCATTGTACTCTTCACCCCATTCCAAAAACTGGCCCAGTGCAGTCACTCACGCCTGTAATCCCAGCACCTTGGGAGGCTAAGGAGGGAGGATTGCTTGAGCCTAGGAGTTCGAGACCAGTATGGGCATCATAGCAAGACCCCCATCTCTACAAAAGTAAAAGTTAGCTGGGCATGGTGGCATGCACCTGTTGTCCCAGCCACTCGGGAGGCTGAGGCAGGAGGATCACTTGAACCCAGGAGGTCAAGGCTGCAGTGAGCTGTGATCACACCACTGCACTGCAGCCCTGGTGAAAGAACAAGACCCTGTCTCAAAGCAAAAACAAAAAAACAAAATCTGATGGCCAATCTTATTGCCTCTATACCTTCACCCACTCCTCCATGCTCAGAATACTTTGCAGCAAATCCCAGGTATCATATCATTTGTAGATTTTTCCAAAGATAGCTCTAAGAGCTAAGGACTTTTATAAAAGAACATAACTGCAGTAGCATTAACACTCACCATAACAATAATTATTTCATATCATCAAGTATCTACTCAGTGTTCACATTTTCCTACTTTTTTTTTTTTTTTTTTTTTTTTAGACAGAGTCTTGCTCTGTCGCCCAGGCTGGAGTGCAGTGGTGCAATCTGGCTCACTGCAACCTCTACCCCCAGAGTTCAAGCGATTCTCCTGACTCAACCTCCCGAGTAACTGGGATTACAGGCATGTGCCACCACACTGTGGAGGAATAAATATTAATTTTTTTTTTTTTTGAGAACGAGTTTCATTCTGGTTGCCCAGGCTAGAGTGCAATGGCATGATCTCAGCTCACTACAACCTCCACCTCCCGGGTCCAAGCAATTCTCCTGCCTCAGCCCCCCAAATAGCTGGGACTACAGGAATGCACCACCATGCCCGGCTTATTTTGTATTTTTAGTAGAGACAGGGTTTCACCATGTTGCCCAGGCTGGTCTTGGACCCCTGACCTCAGATGATCCACCCACCTTGGCCTTCCAAAGTGCTGAGATTATAGGCGTGAGCCACCATGCCCAGCCGGAAAAGTTAAATATTAAACTTGAACTAAATTGAACATAGGCACAAACAATGGTCACCAAGTCCCAGAACAGTTTGCGTGAGCCCCTTGAGGCATTCATCCAGCACTGTTTCAGAGAAATCTCTATTTCAATCTATTCCTATACGTTAGTTATTGAAAAACAACAGACAGGCACAGTGGCTCACGCCTGTAATCCCAACACTTTGGGAGGTGGAGGCGGGCGGATCATGAGGTTAGGAGATCGAGACCATCCTGGCCAACATGGTGAAACCTCGTCTCTACTAAAAACCCAAAAATTAGCTGGGTGTGGTGGCACACGCCTGTAATCCTAGCTACTCGAGAGGCTGAGGCAGGGGAATCGCTTGAACCCAGGAGGCAGATGTTGCAGTGAGCCAAGATCACGTCACTGCACTCTAGCCTGGTGACAGAGCGAGACTCGTCTCAAAAGAAAAAAAAAAAGAAAGAAAGAAAGAAAAAGAAAAACAACAGACAATCGCAAAAACAAGTTGACCCTTTTGTGGTCCTTGAGCCCAGTCACAAAGGACCCTCATGACCGGGTCTCATGCTAAACAACTCGTTACAAAAAGAACTAGGGTCCCAGACTGCACCGAAGCTTCATGAGACCTCTCCTCGTCTGTGCACGGACGAGTGGCCAACTCTGGATCCCAGGCTGTTGCTTCCAGTCTGGTGGTGAGTCCTCCATAGTCTGGTGAGTGCAGTGTCTGACTCTGGAGCCCAGGCTGTTGCTTCCAGTCTGGTGGTGAATCCTCCATAGTCTGGTGAATGCAAATATACATATATATATATATATATATACACACACACACATACACACACACACATATATGTATATATATTTTTTCCTTTTCCCCTTCCCATTGCAATTTGCTTATTATATCATTTGCCTATTATATCTGCATTGCCATTTACGTGGGATACAGGTTGTTTACCCTTGAAGGTATTGTGTGTGTGTCTTTTCTTCTCCCCTCTCACATTTTCCACACAGAACACACACCCAGCTAATTTTTTGTGTTTTTAGTGGAGACAGGGTTTCACTATGTTGGCCAGGCTGGTCTCGAACTCCCAACCTCAGGTGATCCTCCTGCCTAGGCCTCCCAAAGTGCTAGGATTACAGGTGTGAGCCGCTGGCCCCGGCCATCTTACACATGTTTAATAGTTTGTTTGAATCGAGATCCAATAAGTCCATACATTGCATTGGTTGATACGTTTTTTTTTTTTTTTTTTGAGACGGAGTCTTGCTCTGCCACCCAGGCTGGAGTGCAGTGGCCGGATCTCAGCTCACTGCAAGCTCCGCCTCCCGGGTTTACGCCATTCTCCTGCCTCAGCCCCCGAGTAGCTGGGACTACAGGCGCCCGCCTCGTCGCCCGGCTAGTTTTTGGTATTTTTTAAGTAGAGATAGGGTTTCACCGTATTAGCCAGGATGGTCTCGATCTCCTGACCTCGTGATCCGCCCGTCTCGGCCTCCCAAAGTGCTGGGATTACAGGCTTGAGCCACCGCGCCCGGCCGTGGTTGATACGTTTCTTAAGCCTGTTAGTCTGTAGGTTTATCCTCCATCTCATTTTTTTTTTCTTGCAATTTGTTGTTAAAGAAACTGAATAGGCCAGGTGCGGTGGCTCAAGCCTATAATCCCAGCACTTTGGGAGGCCGAGACGGGCGGATCACGAGGTCAGGAGATTGAGACCATCCTGGCTAACACGGTGAAACCCCGTCTCTACTAAAAAAATACAAAAAACTAGCCGGGCAAGGTGGCGGGCGCCTGTAGTCCCAGCTACTCCAGAGGCTGAGGCAGGAGAATGGCATAAACCCGGGAGGCGGGGCTTGCAGTGAACTGAGATCCGGCCACTGCACTCCAGCCTGGGCGACAGAGCGAGACTCCGTCTCAAAAAAAAAAAAGAAACTGAATAGTTGTCCATAAGAGTTTCTCATTGCCTGAATATTGCTTAGTGCACACTCATGGTGCAGTTTTACATGTTCCTCTGTCCTTGATATTCTCTGTAAATTGGAAGTTAGAGTGAAAGCAGGGCTATCCAATAGAGCTTTCTGCAATTATAGAGATGTTCTACAGCTGCATCCTCCAAGATGGTAGCCACTCGTCCTGTGTGGCTATGAGCACTTGAGATGGGGCCAGTGTGACTGAGGAGGTGCATATTTAATTTAATTTAATTTAATAATTTAATTAATTATGTATTTATTTATTGAGACAGAGTCTCAGTTGCCCAGGCTGGAATGCAGTGGTGTGATCTCAGCTCACTGCAACTTCTGCCTCCAGGTCCAAGAGATTCTCGAGCCTCATCCTCCCAGGTAGCTGGGACTACAGGCGTTCGCCACCGTGCTCAACTGATTTTTTTTTTTTTTTTGAGGCGGAGTTTCACTCTTGTTGCCCAGGCTGGAGTGCAATGGCATGATCTCGGCTCACCACAACCTCTACCTCCTGGGTTCAAGCGATTCTCCTGCCTCAGCCTCCCAAGTAGCTGGGATTACAGGCATGCACCACCACGCCTGGCTAATTTTGTATATTTTTTAGTAGAGGCTGGGTTTCTTCATGTTGGTCAGGTTAGTCTCAAACTCCCGACCTCAGGTGATTCACCTGCCTCGACCTCCCAAAGTGCTGGGATTACAGGTGTGAGCCACCTTGCCCGGCCTTTTTTTTTTTTTGGTGTTTTTAGTAGAGATAGGATTTCACCA
Source organism: Trachypithecus francoisi (assembly GCF_009764315.1). Lineage (NCBI taxonomy): Eukaryota > Metazoa > Chordata > Mammalia > Primates > Cercopithecidae > Trachypithecus > Trachypithecus francoisi. The sequence continues at coordinate 96,915,302 of NW_022681471.1, forward strand.
TGTTGGCCAGGCTGGTCCTGAACTCCAGACCTCAAGTGATCCACCCACCTCAGCCTCCCAAAGTGCTGGCTTACAGGCATGAGCCACCGTGCCCGGCCTATTTAATTTTAATTCATTTAAATTCAAATAGCCACATGTGGTTAGTGACTATTGAATTGGACAATGTAATCTAGAGGCTTGAGTAGAGTTTTTTTTTTTTGTTTTTTTTTTTGAGATGCAGCCTCGCTCTGTCACCTAGGCTGGAGTGCCATGGTGCAATCTCGGCTCACTGCAAGCTCTGCCTCCCGGGTTCACACAATTCTCCTGCCTCAGCCTCCCGAGTAGCCGGGACTACAGGCACCTGCCACCACGCCTGGCTAATTTTTTTGTATTTTTAGTAGAGACGGGGTTTCACCGTGTTAGCCAGGATGGTCTCGATCTCCTGACCTCGTGATCAGCCCACTTCAGCCTCCCAAAGATTTCGTTTTGTGTTTAAAACTACTTCATGTGGTGATGGTGACTTCCCTCATCCACCACTGTATTTAGTAACAGAGTGTTTCTTCTAGTCTGCAGTCTGCCCTAGTGGTGTCTACGCTTTTTATGCACTTCCCAATAGGCCACAGGGTGGCACTGCCAGCTTGATCTCCTCTGAGGCGGCCACCAGCACTATGGATGCAATGACTTAGCCAGGACCCAGCTACACAGCAAATTTCCCTCACTGTTTGTTGGACTCCATCATGCTTCCTTCACAAAGCCTGCAAAATCATAAAATTCGAATGTTTCTTCATTTTACAGATGAAGAAAATGAGGCAGGGAGAGGAGCAGACTGATTCTCAACGCTGTGCTCCCCTCCTCAGAGAAGAGCCGGGAACCCATGTGGGGATGGGAAAGAGGTAAAATGTTACACAGCTAGTTAATGGCAGAGCAGAGATGGAACTTAAGTCTGTCTTTTAATGCCCATACCAGTGTTCTTTCTGTTTTCTTCTATCAACACAGTGAATATCATGGTAGATTTGCTGATGTTGAGCCATCTTTGCATTCTTGCAATAATCCTGCTTGGCCATGTTTTAGTGTCCTAACACACTGTTGAATTCAATTTGGTATTATTTTATTTAGGATTTTTGGATTTCTGTTCATAAGTGAGTTCAGCCTATTTCTTTCTTATCTCGTTACTCTACTTTCTTGTTTCAATATCAGGATTCTCCCATCCAAGTACTAACCAGGCCCGACCCTGCTTAGCTTCCAAGATCAGATGGATTTGGGTGCATTCGGGGTGGTATGGCCGCAGACTGAATATCAGGATTCTAATAGCTCCATAAAATGAATTGGGCAGCTTTCTCTCTTTTCTATTTTTTTTTTTTTTTTGATGGAGACTCGCTCTCTTGCCCAGGCTGGAGTGCAATCTCTGCTCACTGCAACCTCTGCCTCCCAGGTTCAAGTGATTCCTTTGCCTCAGCCTCTCAAATAGTTGGATTACAGGTGTGCACCACCATGACCTGCTAATTTTTGTATTTTTTTTTTTTTTTTTGAGGCGGAGTCTCGCTCTGTCGCCCAGGCTAGAGTGCAGTGACGCAATCTCGGCTCACTGCAAGCTCTGCCTCCCGGGTTCACGCCATTCTCCTGCCTCAGCCTCCTGAGTAGCTGGGACTACAGGCGCCCGCCACCGCGCCCGGCTAATTTTTTGTATTTTTAATAGAGACGGGGTTTCACCGTGGTCTCGATCTGCTGACCTTGTGATTCGCCTGCCTCGGCCTCCCAAAGTGCTGGGATTACAGGCATGAGCCACCACGCCCGGCCAATTTTTGTATTTTTAGTAGAGACAGGGTTTCACCATGTTAGCCAGGCTGGTCTCGAACTCCTGACCTCGTGATCCACCCACCTTGGCCTCCCAAAGTGCTGGGATTACAGGCGTGAGCCACTGCGCCCAGCCCTCTTTTCTATTTTCTGTAACCATTTACATTAGGTAGGATTTCCTTTTTTTGAAGATTAGGTAAAACACATCCATGAAATTGTCTGAACCTGGTTCCCTTCCTTCCTCCCTCCTTCCCTCTCTCCCTTCCTTCCTTTCTTCCTTTCTTTTTTCCTTCTTTTGTGGAGGTAGGGTGGGGGCCTTGGGAGAGATTTTTGGCTTTCTGTTTCGTATTTTTAAAAAGAGTTATTGGTTATTCTGATATCCCATTTCTTAATTGATTTAGTTATTGTACATCTAGAAGATTGTCTCTTTCATCTAGTTTTCCAAATTAATTGGCATAAAGCTGTTCATAGCGATTGCATGTGATTTTTCAGATCTCTTCAGTACATTTTCCTCTCCACCGTGCTGACTGTTGTCCAGTCTCGTGCCACAAGGCCTGCACAATGACTTTGTAATCATTATTCTGAATGCCGGCTGCAAATGTGCAGTAAATGTATATTGTCCATTTATTAACAAGACAGGGAACATTAACCAGATATGGAGAGAAAGCCACAGTTCGTAGGGCTTGCAAAGGGCATTTACTTTACTCTCCTCCCCCAACACAAATCTGCATAAAATACTTCTTGGTTTTGTCACTGCTTTACTTAAGAATGTCCCGCTAGCACAGAGTCTCAATTGCTTGGCCGGACTTTCAGGATCCTATGGAGTCAAGCCCTCCGTAAATGACTGTGTCCAGTAACAAACCTAGAGCCAGGGAGAATGCCAGAGACAAGGGCACCTTACAAGGGTGTCTACGGTTAGTTGGGAAGTCAAAATAACACAATGAGGTAAATCTCATGCTAATCTGCAAAGTACTGCTTTAGATACAAACAGCAGGGAGTGATTGGGTGAGGGGAGAGTTGGCCTAGTCCCAGGGGCCAAGAAGGGAATGGCCAGGCAGGAAGGAGCACAAAGAGAGTTTTAGGCAACAGAAACTGCCAGAAGAAAGGCAAAATTAGTGGGACAAAGGTGCAGAGGCAAAAAGCACCGCAGGATCCAGAATGTGAGAGGGGCCTGGCTTAAGAGGCCATCTGATTATAGACGTGGAAGGAGAGAGGGCCCGCCTGCTGGGCTCTTCTGTGTCGATCAGGAACTAAAACTATCCAACGAATTTTTGGGAGTGAGAATCAACAAGATTCACTGATATTCATTCATATAATAATACATTCTTGCCAGGTGCAGTGGCTCACATCTGTAATCCCAGCACTTTGGGAGGGCGAAGTGTGTGGATTGCTTGAGCCCAGGAGTTTGAGACCAGCCTGGCCAACATGGCAAAACCTCATCTCCACTAAAAATACAAAAATTAGCCAGGTATGGTGGCGGATGCCTGTAATCCGCTACTAGAGAGGCTGAGGCAGGAAAGTTGCTTGAAGCCAAGAGGCAGAGGTTGCAGTGAGCCGAGATTGCATCACTGCACTCCAGTCTGAGTGACAGAGTGAGACACTGTCTCAAAAAAAAAGAATACATTCTTGTGGAGACAACCCAAATGTCCATCAGTGAATGAATGGGTAAACAAGTGCGATACAATGGAATATTATTCAGGCTAAAAAGGAAGGACTTTTTTTTTTTGAAACAGGGTCTCACTGTCACCCAGGCTGGAGCACAGTGGCACAATCACAGCTCACTGCAGTCTTGACCTCCCAGGCTCAAGTAATCCTCCCACCTCAGCCTCCCAAGTAGCTGGGACCACAGGTGTGCACCACCACACCCAGCTAATTTTTGTATTTTTAATTTTTGTTTATTTTTTGGAGAAAATAAATTTTGTAGGAAGGAAATTCTGATGCTACATGCTACAACATAGGTGAAACTTAGATATTCTAGTAAGTGAAAGAAGCCAGACACAAAAGGGCACATATTGTGAGTCCGCTTATCTGAGGTCTCTAGAATAGAGACAGAAGTTGGAATAGTGGTTGTCAGCAACTAGTGGGAAGGGGAAAATAGGGAATTAGTGTTTAAAGGATACAAAATTTCAGTTTGGGAAGATGAAAAGGTTATGGAGATGGATGGTGATGATGGTTGCACAACAATGTGAATGCACTGAATGTCATTGAACTGGACACGTAAAAATGGTTAAAATGGTAAATTATGTATTTTTCTATTTTTAATTTTTTTTTTTGAGACAGTGTTTCGCTCTTGTTGCCCAGGCTGGAGTGCAATGACGTGATCTCAGCTCACCGCAACCTCTGCCTCCTGGGTTCAAGCGATTCTCCTGCCTCAGCCTCCCAAGTAGCTGGGATTACAGGCATGCGCCACCATGCCCCGCTAATTTTCTATTTGTAGTAGAGACGGGGTTTCTCTGTGTTGGTCAGGCTGGTCTCAAACTCCTGACCTCAGGAGATCCACCCGCCTCAGCCTCCCGAAATGCTGGGATTACAGGCGTGAGCCACCATGTCTGGTCTAATTTTTTTTTTTTCTTTTTTAAAGACGAAGTGTTGCTCTGTCGCCCAGGCTGGAGTGTAGTGACACAATCTCGGCTCACTGCAACCTCCACCTCTTGGGTTCAAGCGATTCTCCTGCCTCAGCCTCCTGAGTAGCTGAGATTACAGGTGTGCACCACCACACCTGGCTAATGTTTTTGTGTGTATGTGTATTTTTAGTAGAGACAGGGTTTCACCATGTTGGCCAGGCTGGTCTGGAACTCCTGACCTCAAGTGATCCATCTGCCTCAGCCTCCCAAAGTGCTGGGATTACAGGCATGAGCCACTGCACCCAGCCTTTTAAAAAATGTTTTATAAAATTTTACAAGATATTTTAAAGTTGTGTATATTTACCAGAATAAAAAATAAATAAAGACTACATTCTTATGTATAAGAATATTCTTTTTTTTTTTTTTTTTTGAGATGGAGTCTCGCTCTGTCGCCCGGGCTGGAGTGCAGTGGTGCGATCTCGGCTCACTGCAAGCTCTGCCTCCAGGGTTCACGCCATTCACCTGCCTCAGCCTCCTGAGTAGCTGGGACTACAGGCGCCCGCCACCTCGCCTGGCTAGTTTTTTTTTTGTATTTTTTAGTAGAGACGGGGTTTCACCTTGTCTGCCAGGATGGTCTCAATCTCCTGACCTCGTGATCCGCCCATCTCAGCCTCCCAAAGTGCTGGGATTACAGGCTTGAGCCACTGCGCCCGGCCTAAGAATATTCTTATACGTCCTGAGGTATATAGACTAGACTGAACAGTGGTCATTTCTGGAAGGTGAGAGTATAGCGAATATTCTATCATTTCCACATCATTTCTTTATTTCTTTCTTTTTTCTTTAGCTGTCTCCTATAGAAAGGATCTTTCCACATAGTTTGTGGAACTTTTTGGCTTTTTTGTCTGAGACTGAGTCTCGCTCTGTCGCCCAGGCTGGAGTGCAGTGGCACGATCTCAGTTTGCTGCAGCCTCCGACTCCCAGGTTCAAGCGATTCTCCTGCCTCAGTCTCCTGAGTAGCTGGGATTACAGACGTGCACCACTACGCCCAGCTAATTTTTGTATTTTTAGTAGAGATGGGATTTCACCATGTTGGCCAGGCTGGTCTCAAACTCCTGACCACCTCCTCCTCCCAAATTGCTGGGATTACAGGCGTGCGCTACTGCGCCCAGCCTTTCCACATAGTTTGAATGTCTGACAATAAGCATGTAATCTTGCAACAATAAGATAATTAAGGGTGGAAAAAACTAAACAGAGGAGGATGTCATGTGACAGATAAGCATAAAAAGTGCTGGGACTCTGGCTGAAAGCCACCTCAGGGGGGGTTTTCCTTCTTCAGAGCAGAGGCTCTGCTTTCACGTAAATCCCTGGGGATGACTGAGAAGCAGATGAAAGGTTAGGGCTCTGGAGGAAGCTGACCTCCAGGAACCTCTGCCCATTCTCCCCCTTGAGCAAAGGACCTTGGGGGCCGGGAGTGAACACAGCAGATGCACCCCACATCCAGTCTCACCTACCGCCACCCACACTAGGGCCTGGTCAGGGGTCTGAGATGGCCAAGTGCACAGCAGCTAAGACACACACAAGCAGAGGCCCTTGAGAGGTGAGCGCCTTGCTGGAGGGCACAGGCCAGCACCCTCATCTGGGCAGCAACCTCCCCACCCCACCAGGGACAGGCCCATCCAGACATTCTGCCTTGCAGGGAGAAGCCAGCACGGTCCAGGGGACTGCGAGGGAACTGGCATCTGAAATGTTTATTCCTCCGCTTTGCTCCCAGGTTGCTAGGGTAGAATCCATAAACCCGCTGACTGGCTTCACTACTGATTAGTAAGTTCCAGCTCTATGCCTGACATCCCAGGCGGCTCCCTGCTCTTCCTAAGAGTAGGTTCAAAGCCGTGGCTCTCCCCCAGCCCCAGGCTCCTACAGAGCAGTTCACTGGGGCCTCCTCTTCCCAGGCCTGGTGAACTGGCCTTGCCTTCACCTCTGGGTGTGTGTGTGTCTGTGTGTGTCTCCACGTGCCCTTCCTGAAGCAGACTGGCTGAGTGGTCATGTACCTTCCCAAGGCTGACCCAGCCCTTGAACCCCTCCTACTCATTGCCTGTCTCTTGGGTGTTTCTTGATTTCCAAAATCCCTCGTATGTTTTCTTTCTCTCTTTCACCAGACATCATTCTCTCAGGTTGTAAACAGGATCCGTATCTCCTGTCCTTGAAAAAAATCAAACCCAAATAATGTCCTTAGTACAGCCTCTCTCCTTCCTGTGACCCAAACCACTGACAGCTCTCACATAACTCTATTACAAGTCTCCCCAGCATCTCCCAGGCATTCTGTTTTTTAAAAATTAATTTGTATGAAATAGAGATGATCTCTATTTAATAAACGTTAAACATAGAGTCTCATTATGCTGCCTAGGCTGATCATGAGCTCCCAGCCTTAAGCAATCCTCCTGCCTTGGCCTCCCAGAGCACTGGGATTACAGGTGTGAGCCACCACATCTGGCCTGATCTGCTGTCACTCTACATTACATTTGTCTTTTCTATAGTTAGATAGAAATCTAATCATGCAGCATTTATTATTTTGTATCTTGCTTTTTTTGCTCAATGTGTGTTTTTTTCAGATGGAGTCTTGCTATAGTGCCCAGGCTGGAGTGCAGGGGCACAACCTCGGCTTACTGCAACCTCTACCTCCTGGACTCAAGTGATTCTCCTGCCTCAACCTCCCAAGTTGCTGGGATTACAGGCACATGTCACCACACCCAGGTAATTTTTGTAGTTTTAGTAGAGACAGGGTTCACCATGCTGGCAAGGCTGGTCTTGAACCCCTGACCTCAAGTGATCTGCCCACCTTGGCCTCCCAAAGTGCTGGGATTACAGGCATGAGCCACCATGCCCAGCCAATTTTTGTTATTTTTTTGCAGAGATGGGATTTCATCATGTTGCCTAGCCTGGTCTCGAACTCCTGGGCTCAAGCAATCTGCCCACCTTGACCTCTCAATTATGCACTTTCTTTTTTTCTTTTCTTTACTTTTTTTTTTTTTTGAGACAGAGTTTTGCTCTTGTTGCCTATACTGGAGTGCAGTGGCGCGATCTCGGCTCACTGCAACCTCCACCTCCCGGGTTCAAGTGATACTCCTGCCTCAGCCTCCTGAGTAGCTTCGATTACAGGCATCTGCCACCATACCTGATTTGTTTTTCTAAGACCACCAGAGCGGGCACAAAAGAACCAGCGAGTAGGCAAGTGTAGGAGCAAAACTGCAAGTTTATTTTGGTCACCTAAGGTGTGGGGAAGAGGTCTGTCGGCCTCCGGCAAAGAAGGCCGACAGAGTCCCCCGGGGGCTCTCGGACGGAGTTCCTGCAGTCCTGACATCCCGACAGGAGTGGAGGACTGAGGAAGGCTGCGCGTGGTGTCCCTCCGGAGCGGCTTTTCTAGGAGTGGGAGGGCAATAGGCGGGCAACGGGCGTGTCGGGGGGCGTTCCGCGGTGCGACCAGGTAAATGTTGGTCTCTTCGGATTGACGTCACCTGGCGCACGACCATTTGGTCTGCACCTTCCCGGGCGCCGGCTGCATTTTCGCGCGCGCGCGGGAAAAGTTGGTGAAGAAGAACCCGGAAGTGCACCATCTTGCCTCCGTTCGTCCAAACATACCCAGCTAATTTTTTGTATTTTTAGTAGAGATGGGGTTTCACCATGTTGGCCAGGCTGGTCTTGAACTCCTGACCTCGGGGATCCACCCGCCTCAGCCTCCCAAAATGCTGGAATTACAGGCATGAGCCACCGCACTTGGCCCCACTTTCTTTTTTTTCTAAACAGCTTCATAATTTACATATGACTGGCCGGGCGAAGTGCCTCATGCTTGTAATCCTAGCACTTTGGAACTCGAGACCAACATGACCAACATGGCGAAAACCCGTCTCTACTAAAAGTAGAAAAATTAGCCAGGTGTGGTGGTGGTGCCTGTAGTCCCAGCTACTAGGGAGGCTGAGGCAGGAGAATCACTTGAACTTGGGAGGCGAGGCTGCAGAAGCCGAGATCATGCCACTGCACTCCAGCCTGGGAGACAGAGCAAGACTTCGTCTCAAAAAAAAAAAAAAAAAATTCATACCATACCATCCACCATTTAAAGTGTATAATTCCGTAGTTTTAGTATTTTCACAGATGTTTGCAACTATCATCACTTCAGTTTTTTTTTGTTGTTGTTGTTCCATAAGTTTCTTGAAAATTGGACCCTTGAATATTATGGAATAACTCTAGAAATCAGATTCTCTCCCCCTCCAGGCTGCATTGTGTTGCTACTGTCTATTCTTGTTTTTCTTCTGAACTAATTCTGTGTGTTCTTTGTCATGTGCAGCCACTGAAGTCCACTGGGATAGCTTAGTGGTCAGCTAATGAATGGATTGAGATTCCTTAAGTATTTGGAAACCATATAACTCTCCCAGTCTTTGCTGGTCTTTACTGTGGGTTTTGGAGCACACCTTCAAAACTCAGCCAGGCAACTGACAATCCCACCTTAGCCTTCACATCCTGCTTGCACAGAGCATCAAGGTTCCCCATTGAGAGCCCTCGTGTTGTAAATAAAGGAGCTGGGAGACCAAATTATTGTGTAGGAAGTTTGCTTAGCAAAATGGTAGACACGCCTAACTGATCCCCCTTCTCCCCTTCTCTCTTATTAACAGTCCCCATGTTATTGGGGACAGAATTGTGCCCAGACAAGAAAATGATATTTCCAGCCTCCCTTGCAGCTGAGTGGGGATAACCATTGAGATGTAAGTGAAAGTTGACGGATGGGGTTGCTAGGAAAGGCCTTTTGCGCCTGGCCTTTCTCTTCCTGTTTCAATGTGGTGTGATGGTAGACTTCCAGCAACCATTTTGTGATCTTAAGGATGGAAGCCATGTCCTGTCGGTGAAAATGTACAAAGATAGAAAGAACCAACCTGAGCCTATTGAGACTTTTCTCTGGACTTTTACGTGAAAGAGAAATAAATATCTATCTTTTTTATTTTTTATTTTATTATTTTTATTTTATTTTATTTTATTTTTTTTTTTTTTGAGGCGGAGTCTCGCTCTGTCGCCCAAGCTGGAGTGCAGTGGCCGGATCTCAGCTCACTGCAAGCTCCGCCTCCCGGGTTCCCGCCATTCTCCTGCCTCAGCCTCCCGAGTAGCTGGGACTACAGGCGCCCGCCACCTCGCCCGGCTAGTTTTTGTATTTTTAGTAGAGACGGGGTTTCACTGTGTTAGCCAGGATGGTCTCGATCTCCTGACCTCGTGATCCGCCCGTCTCGGCCTCCCAAAGTGCTGGGATTACAGGCTTGAGCCACCGCGCCCGGCCTTTATTTTATTTTTTGAGACGGAGTCTCGCTCTGCCGCCCAGGCTGGAGTGCAGTGGCCGGATCTCAGCTCACTGCAAGCTCCGCCTCCCGGGTTTACACCATTCTCCTGCCTCAGCCTCCCGAGTAGCTGGGACTACAGGCGTCCACCACATCGCCCGGCTAGTTTTTTGTATTTTTTAGTACAGATGGGGTTTCACCGTGTTAGCAGGATGGTCTCGATCTCCTGACCTCGTGATCCGCCCACCTCGGCCTCCCAGAGTGCTGGGATTACAGGCTTGAGCCACCGCGCCCATATCTATCTTTTTTAAACCACTTAATTGATTTTCTGTTTTATGAGCCACACCTAATCCTAGCTAGTATAGCGAGCACAAAATTAGAGTTGAGGAAGAAGAATAGCCCAGAGCAACAGTTCATGCAGGCTGGACCACATATCCAGAGCTCTTGCCATTCTCCAGAGGCCATCTGTGGTAGGCAGCCGCAAAGATGGCCCCAAATGGCCAGGCACGATGGCTCACACCTGTAATCCCAGCACTTTGGGAGGCCGAGGCAGGTGGATCACTTGAGGTCAGGAGTTCGAGACCAGCCTAGCCAACATGGTGAAACCCCATCTCTACCAAAAACATAAAAAATTAGCCAGATGTGGTGGTGGCTGTAGTCCCAGCTACTTGGGAGGCTGAGGCAAGAGAATCTCTGCAACCCGGGAGGTGGAGGTTGCAATGAGCCAAGATTTTGCCACTACACTCCAGCCTGGCGACAGAGCAAGACTCCGTCTTAAAAAAAAAAAAAAAAAGCTCCAAATGATCCTCACATCTCGGTGTTCACTAGTTCAGTAGGCTGACCTGTGTAATCAATAGGATACTGCAGAAGCGTGACAGTGGTGACTTCTGAAGGTAGCCCATTACAGACATTGCAGTTTGTTTACACTATAAACCAAAAAGTGTCTGAGACAGGTCTCAATCAATTTAGAAGTTTACTTTGCCAAGGTTAAGGACATGCCAGGAAGAAATAACCATGAGTACAGAAACAGTTGGTGGTCTGTGCCTTCTCCAAAGATGATTTTGAGGGCTTCGGTATTCAAGGGGAAAAGAGGCTGGAGGAGAGAGAGGGAGGGCATGGTCACATTACTGAATCCACATCTTGCAAGAGAAAAGGAGCAAATAGAGAACAGTCAATTATGTATTCAACTCACATCAGTCATCACCACTTTCCATAAGATAAGGTAAACATAGCTACCTGTGGAGGTATTAACTTTTATCTGTAGCTATCTGCTTAGGAATAAAAGGAAAGGCAGCTTCTTGCATGACTCAGCTTTCAGCTTCATTTTTTTTTTTTTTTTTTTTTTGGCAGAGTGAATTGAGGTCCCAATGAGTTTTCATTTTCCTTCACATCATCTCTGCTCTCTCTCGAATCACTTGTTCTGGGAAGAGCCAGCTGCCACGCTGTGAAAATACTCGAGCAGCCCTATAGAGAGCCATGTGGTGAGGAATTGAGGAATCCTCCACTTCAGCCTCCCGAATAGCTGGAACTACAGGTGTATGCCACCACCCCTAGTAATTTTTGTTTGTTTTTATTTTTGTTTGAGTCTTGCTCTGTCCCCCAGGCTGGAGTGCAGTGGTGCTATCTCAGCTCCCTGCAACCTCCGCCTCCTGGGTTTAAGCAATTCTCCTGCCTCAGCCTCCCGAGTAGCACCACCACACCCAGCTAAATTTTTATATTTAAAAATATATTTATATTAGAAACTCCTGACCTCAAGTGATCCGACCACCTCAGCCTCCCAAAGTGCTGGGATTACAGGTGTGAGCCACCTCGCCTGGCCTAATTTTTGTATTTTTAGTAGAGACGAGGTGGGGTTTCACCGTGTCGGCCAGGCTGGTCTTGAACTCCTGGCTTCAAGTGATCTGCCCACCTCAGCCTCCCAGAGTACTGGGATTACAGGTGCGAGCCACCCAGCCTGACCCCCAGGCTGATCTTGAACTCGTGGGCTGAAGCAATCTACTGGCCTCAGCCTCCCAAAGTGCTAGAATTACAGGTGTGAGCTACCACACCCTGCTAGATTTTTTTTTTTTTTTTTTTTTTTTGAGACAAAGTCTCGCTCCTGTCACCAGGCTGGAGTGCAATGGCGTGTCTTAGGCTTACTGCAACCTCAGCCTCCCAGTTCAAGTGATTCTCCTGCCTCAG
>NW_022681471.1:96927234-97267781 GCF_009764315.1 Trachypithecus francoisi
GGGCAACATAGTGAAACCCTCATCTCTGCAAAACATCAAAAATTAGCCAGGTGTGGTGGCACATGCCACCTGTACTCCCAGCTACTCAGTAGGCTGAGGTGGGAGGATTGCTTGAGCCCAGGATGTTGAGGCTGCAGTGAGCCATGATCATGCCACTGCACTCCAGCCTGGGTGACAGAGTGAGACTCTGTCTAAAAAAAAAAGGTAAATAAATAAAAATAAAGCCCTTAAAAAGGTGCCTGGAGACTGGGTGCGGTGGCTCATGCTTGTAATTCCAGCACTTTGGGAGGCCGAAGCGGGTGGATCACCTGAGGTCAGGAGTTCAAGACCAGCCTGGGCAACACGGGGAAACCTCATCTCTACTAAAAATACAAAAATTAGCTGGATGTGCGAGATGTGGTGGTGAGTGCCTGTAATTTCAGCTACTCGGAAGGCTAAAGCACGAGAAATCACTTGAACCCAGGAGGCGGAGGTTGCAGTGAGTGGAGATCACACTGCTGCACTCCAGCCTGGGTGACAGAGTGAGGCTCCGTCTCAAAAAAATTAAATTAAAAAAAGGAAGGTGCCTGGAACATAATCAACAGTCAGTACATTTAAACTGCTGTTGCTGTTATTATGGCTGACGGAGAATGTTGCAGAAACAGAGTGGGGATTAAATGAGAAAAACACCTGCCATGGCACACCGATTATGACCGCAGGAGAAATAAGGAGGTGATGAGTGTTTGCAGGTGCTCCTGCAACAGGGCTCCATGGCTTTGCTTCAGTGCAGAGCGCCGCTGGACTCTCCTCACGGCAGATGGAATCACGCTGCCAGGGCGGAGGGGGAAGCCCTCAGAACCATGCCATGGGTGCCAGGCCACAGGGTGGTGCCCATCCTTGGGTGAGGAAACCGCTCTTCTGCACATGCTTCCCCAGGTGTTTAAAACTCTCTCTCTTGAAGATAAATCAGAGAATGCTTTAGACAGGTTGCACTATGGCTGGAAATAGAAATGCTGGATCTCTCATTTCAAGTTTTCCACAAGGTTAATTTCCTTTTTCTGAAAGGACAAACACTTGATTCTAATTTTTTTGTAGGCCTGAAATGAGATTTTTCCTCAATTAGAAGATGATGTGATGTACCGTGTATGTACCATACACTACATGAAAGAAGGGTTGGGAAAATGTAAGCAGGAAACTTTTACTGCAAAAGTAAAAGGAATTACTAAGCGAAAGGCAATCTGAAAAGGCTGCATACTGTATGATTCCAACTATATGGCATTCTGGAAAAAGCAAGACTATGGAGAAGGTGAAAAATAATTCAGCGGCTGCCAGGTGTTGTGGGGAGGGGGGATGAATAGGTGGAGCACAGCGGATTTTTAGGGCAGTGAAAATACTCTGTATGACACTGTAATGTCATACAATAATGTATGTATGTCATACAATAATGTAATGTAATGTGTGGCATTATGCATTAGTCCAAACCCACAGAATGTACCACAGCAAGCGTGAACCCTAATGTCAGCTGTGGTTCCTGGGTGATAATGATGTGTCCATGCAGGCTCATCTGGAGGGGGATGCTGCTGGGGGGAGGCTGAGCTTGTGCAGGGGCAGGGAGGAATATGGGAAATCTCTGCACCTTCCTCTCAATTTTGCTGTGAACCTAAAACTGCTCGAAAAAAGTAAAGTCTATTAAAAAAAAAAAAAGTAAAATGAGAAAGAAAGCAGCTTGGTTTTGAGGCATATTATTTAGAACTCTGCTGGGTGCAAGTAACAGAAGTTTCTAGCTCACTGAACCTCAGAAGACGTTATAGGTCATAGGTGCCTCGGAACCGGAAAACAGGGATGGTTACAGATGCTGAGAGGATGCTGCAGTGAGGCGGAAGGCAGAATCCCTGTGGCCTCTCTCTCCCCAGCTCCCTATTACACAGGATGATCTCCCGCTTTCCATAGACACTGTTTCCCTTTCTCTTACCCAGTCCTAAATTCCTGGGCAAGGGGATGCTGGTGGCCCAGTGCTTGGGGCAGGTGCCTGCTCCCAGCCCCAGCAACTCTGGTCATGGGAGTGGAGGTCCCGGTGTGGTTCAATGGAAGCTGCCTGCAGCGCAAACTGCAAGGAAGTGAATGTGTGTGTTAGGTGGGGCAGGGCGCTTTCAGGGGGGCCTAGTTTTGTAATAGTCGTGCCCCCATCCCCACTCCAGCAGGAATACTGTGTTAGTTTCTGGCTGAACCAGGCCCCACTTTCTGTGCTTGCTGCTGACGCCACGCTTTCCTTTTGATTTAAGGCCGTTGCAGGGCTTCGCTTTGGAGCGGGCATGGAGGAATTCTTTGACCACCAAGCAGCCTCCATGCATCCCTCTTATATAACAGAGCCACCGAGAGGCTGTTTGCATTCTGCCTGCTTTCTCTTTTTCCGTTGCAGTAGTTTATTTATTAATTAGTGTGCAAAAAATAAAAAGAAGGTAATAACCTTATTATGTGCTAGTCCACGTGTTCTGTGTGCTCATTTTTCTGCAGCCTGGCATCGGGAACCGGAACGTTTGGCCCCAGGGGAGAGGGGCCGGGACCCAGGGTGCCAGAATCTTACAGTGCGGAGGCGACAGGCAAACGCAGTTCGTTCCTTTTCCTCCCTCCCTCTCTTCTTCTCCCCGCCACGTTCCTCCCTCCCTCCCTCCCCCCTCCCTCTCTCTCCCCGCCCCTCACCCCTTCCTCCCTCCGCGGGTTCTGGGCGTCCTTGGAAGGAAAGGAGAGTGGTCTGGAGGTCAGAGAACTCGCAGCAGTCATGACAAACATCGCCGGGAAGCGGGGACAGGATCCACCGGGAGGTTGAAACTCGGGTTCCAGGCGGCCTCTGGTGGCGATCACGGAGCGGGTGCCGCCCGGTCCCGCCCCTCACCCCGCAGCCGGGGACCCTCAGCCACCTCCTGGGCGGGCCACCCCGCCGGGGTCTGCTCTGGCCGCTCTCGCCCCCGCCTCATTTGCCACGCTCCCCTCACTTCAGGGGTACACGCGGGGCCATCTCCGCTTCCACAGTGTGGTGTTTAAATCCGCAACGATCACAGCCCAGGGGGGACTCAGCAGGGGACCTGAGCAGGGTGGATGCAGGGATTCAACGACGGCCCGGTCTGGCCAAGCCAAGCTTCTGGCGCCTCCTACAGCGGTTTGTAATGGAGGCTGACCCGCCTTTTCCGTGGTTGCAGCGAGGGAGAGCCTTGTCGCCCTCGCAGCACCCCCACCCCACCAACCCCATCGTCAAGCATGCGGGCCCCGGCGTCAGTCTGTACAGTTACCAACCTGAGCAGCCCCGCAGCGCGGCACCCAGCCAGCAGGAGGGAGGGAGGGCCAAGGTGGCTCCCCGGGGAGGCTGGACGTCCTTGCCGCCCCGGACTTGGGGACTGGGGGCTTCTGCACTGTTGGAATCCTGCCTGGGGGCGCGAGCTGCCTTGAGAGAGGTTTCTGGATGTAGAGTCAGCTGGGCTCCCTCCCTGCCTTTTTTTTCTTCACCTCCTGAGACATTCAGAAATGTATAGATTTCACGGCACTCCGGGATGAACTGGAGGGTATTGGGGGAGTCAAAAGGACCGGTGGGAAAAACATGTATTTCATTTTCCATATATTATGTAATCCTGTAAATAAAATTAAATACATTTTAAGCTGGGGTGGTGCTTTCTGTAATTGAATGAAAAGCACCTCCAAGGCTTCAACTTCAAGAGAAAAAAAGGAAAAGGAGGAAATTAAAAAAAAAAAAAAGTTAACTAGGGGCCGGGCGCGGTGGCTCACGCCTGTAATCCCAGCACTTTGGGAGACCGAGGCGGGCAGATCACGAGGTCAGGAGATCGAGACCATCCTGGCTAACACGGTGAAACTCCGTCTCTACTAAAAATACAAAAAAATTAGCCGGGTGTGGTGGCGGCGCCTGTAGTCCCAGCTACTCGGGAGGCTGAGGCAAGAAAATGGCGGGAACCCGGGAGGCGGAGCTTGCAGTGAGCCGAGATTGCGCCAAAGCACTCCAGCCTGGGCGACAGAGCGAGACTCTGTCTCAAAGAAAAAAAAAAAAAAGCTAACCAGGTAAAAATTTAAAAACAAAAGGCAACATAAAAGAAAATTAAATACAAACCATTAGGAAAGGTGTGAAATATGAAGCATGTATATAAAATTTTCTAATGAAATCTTTCTACCCCCTCTTTTGCTTTTTAACTTTTATTATGAGAAATTTCAAACATACATAAAAGTAGATAAGTAGATAACAATCCTCACCTTCAACAATGACCAATGTAGGCCAGATGCGGTGGCTCACGCTTGTAGTCCCAGCACTTTGGGAGACTGAGGAGGGATTACTTGAGCCCAGGAGTTCGAGACCAGCCTGGGCAACATAGTGAGACCGCCCCCATCTCTACAAAACAATTTAAAAATTAGCTGTGCGTGGTGGCACGTGTCTGTAGTCTCACCTACTCAGGAGGCCGAGGTGGGAGGATCACTTGCGTCCAGGAGGTTGCAGTGAGCTGTGACCTTGCCACTTCGACAAAGCAAGACCATGTCTTTAAAAAAAAAAAAAAAAAAAACCAATGTAGAGCCGAGCCATTTTTTTCACTATATCGTCACCTACACCCCCCATTATATATTTTTATTTAATTAATTTTACTTATTTGGTGGTTTTTTTTTTTTTTTTTTTGAGACGGAGTCTTGCTCTGTCGCCCAGGCTGGAGTGCAGTGGCTGGATCTCAGCTCAGCTCACTGCAAGCTCCGCCTCCCGGGTTTATGCCATTCTCCTGCCTCAGCCTCCCGAGTTCCCGAGTAGCTGGGACTACAGATGCCCGCCACCACGCCCGGCTAATTTTTTTGTATTTTTTAGTAGAGACGGGGTTTCACCGTGTTAGCCGGGATGGTCTCGATCTCCTGACCTCGTGATCCGCCCGTCTCGGCCTCCCAAAGTGCTGGGATTACAGGTTTGCGCCACTGCACCTGGCCTACCCGGCTAGTTTTTGTATTTTTAGTAGAGACGGGGTTTTACCATGTTGGTCAAGTTGGTCTCAAACTCCTGACCTCAGGTGATCCGCCCGCCTTGGCCTCCCAAAGTGCTGGGATTACAGGTGTGAGCCAACGCTCCCAGCCATGCCCAGTTAATTTTTGTACTTTTAGTAGAGATGGGTTTCACCATGTTGGCCAGGCTGGTTTTGAACTCCTGACCTCAGGTGATCTGCCCACCTCAGCCTCCCAAAGTGCTGAGATTACAGGCGTGAGCCACTCCCGACCAACTTCAAATGCTTGATACCTACCATCAAGAAGTTGTGTTAGCACAAGTTAACGTTTAACATTTTTTATCATCCATTTAAAATTTTGCAACAGTTGAAATTATATTTAAAGAACCTGGTAGCCAGGCATGGTGGCACATGCCTCTAATTCCAGCTACTCAGGAAGCTGAGGCAGGAGAATCACTTGAACCCAGGAGGCAGAGGCTGCAGTGAGCCGTGATAGTACCACTGCACTTCAACCTGGTTGACAGAGTGAGACCCTGTCTGGAAAAAAACCAAAAAAAAAAAGAAAACAAAAAACTAAGAATCTGGCAGCTGTTTCTTTTGTGGACAAGTGGAATGTTTACATTTCTTATGTAATGTGAATTGACTTTGAATCTGAACATATCTTTTCCTATTAGACATTTCAAAACAAAGATGAAGGTCTAATTGCAGAGGTACATGCATTATGAGAGCAGCCGTGCTGCATTTGGCTTGGGCACCATAAAATTACACACCAGCAGGGTGGGCGCGGTGACTCGCACCTGTAATCCCAGCACTTTGGGAGGCTGAGGCAGGCGGATCACCTGAAGTTGGGAGTTCGAGACCAGCCTGACCAACATAGAGAAACCCCCGTCTCTACTAAAACAATACAAAAATTAGCTGGGTGTGGTGGTGCATGCCTGTAATCCCAGCTACTCAGGAGGCTGAGGCAGGAGAATTGCTTGAACCCAGAAGGCAGAGGTTGCGGTGAGCCAAGATTGTGCCGTTGTACTCCAGCTGGGCAAGAAGAGTGAAACTCTGTCTCAAAAAAAAAAAAAAAAAAAATTACACATCAGCACAAAAAGATAGAGGTTTCTGATCTGTGTGATGATGGTGTTTTAGGGCATAGTGTGGAGGTACCACCCTACCAGGCACCTCTTCCCATCCCTATCTGTTGGCCACGCCTTGATCTGCCCTGAGCCTTTGGGAACCTGGAAGAACCTTTTGCCTCTGGCAGTTCTGTGGACCCTTGTCCATGATAACAAGGGGCACTGAAATAGTGTCTAATGGCAGAGCCCTCGTTGGCCAGTTGGTCACACGTGCTCACCACCTGTGGGGAGTGTGGGAGTCACAGCCAGACTCTACCACACTGGGGTGCCCTCTGAAACATCTGGAGTTGACTATTCCAGGGACCCTGCCCTGCCGCACTGAGAACAGAGGGACTCACCATCTCAGGGCTCCCTTAAGGACATGTTTTTGTTGTTGTTGTTTTTCTTTTTTTTCTTTTTCTTTTTCTTTTTTTTTTTTTTTTTGAGATAGGATCTCACTCTCTCGCCCATGCTGGAGTGCAGTGGTGCAATCCTGCAGCCTCAACCTCCTGAGCTCAAGTGATCCTCCCACCTCAGCCTCCCAAATAGATGGGACCAAAGGCACGAGCCACTACATTCAGTTAATGTGTGTATTTTTTGTAGAGCTAGGGTCTCACTATATGTATTAGTCCGTTTTCACGCTACTGATAAAGACATACCAGAGACTGGGCAAGCTACAAAAGAAGAGGTTTAATTGGACTTACAGTTCCACGTGACTGGGGAAGCCTCACAATCATGGAGGAAGGCAAGGAGGAGCAAGTCACATCTTATGTGGATGGCAGCAGGCAAAGAGAGGAGCGCTTGTGCAGGGCAACTCCCCTTTTATAACCATCAGATCTTGTGAGACTTATTCACTATCACGAGAACAGCATGGGAAAGACCTGCTCCCATGATTCAATTACCTCCCACGTGGGAATTCAATATGAGATTTGGTGGGGACACAGCCAAACCATATCACTATGTTGCCCAGGCTGGTCTCGAACTCCTGGGCTCAAGCCATCCTCCCACCTGGGCCTCCCAAAGTGCTGGGATTACAGGCACGAGCCACCACGCCTAGCCTGTCATTTTCTTTTTTAATTTTCTTTCTTTCTTTCTTTCTTTTTTTTTGAGATGGAGTCCCTCTCTGTCGCCCAGGCTAGAGGGCAGTGGTGCAATCCCAGTGCACTGCAATCTCTGCCTCCCGGGTTCAAGCCATTCTCATGCCTCAGTCTCCTGAGTAGCTGGGATTACAGGTGCCCACCACCATATCCGGCTAATCCTTTGTATTTTTAGTAGAGATGGGGTTTCACCATGTTGGCCAGGCTGGTCTCCAATTCTTGACCTCAGGTGATCTGCCCACCTCGGCATCCCAAAGTACCAGGATTACAGACGTGAGCCACGGCACTCGGCCAGGCCTGTCATTTTCTTACTATTACAGCTATCATTGGAATTATTGGACATCTGCTGATGCATGGCTGTGACCATTTTTTTTTCTTTTTTGTAGAGACAGGGTCTCTGTTGCCTACCTGGAGTGCAGTGGCGTGATCATAGCTCACTGCACCTCAGCTTCCAGGACTCAAGTGACCTTCCCATTTCCAGCCTCCTGAGTAGCTGGGACAGCACAGGCGCACACCACTATGCCTGGCTAACTTTTTGTTAATTTTTTGTAGAGATGGGGTCTTGCTATATTCCTCAGGCTGGTCTCAAACTCCTGGGCCCAAGAATTCCTCCTGCCTCGGCCTCCCAAAGCACTGGGTTTACAAGTGTGAGCTACTGTGCCTGACCAGAATATAAAGCTAAATTTCAAATATCTTTTAAAAACAAGAAAGAAAAAGAGACCAGGTGGGGTGGCTCACGCCTGTAATCCCAGCTACTTGGGAGGCTGAGGTGGGAGGATCACTTGGTCCTGGGAAGTCGAGGCTGCAGTCAGCCATGATTGCACAACTGTACTCCAGCCTGGGCAATAGAGTGAGACCAGCTTAGCTTCAAACTGTGTTTTAAAAACTTGTTTTCCTTCCTCCTCTCTCCTCAGTCTCAAGACGTAGCTTTGAGACAAACTGCAGGTGTGTTTTCTTTGTTCTTATGACATGCACTTTCAAACGCCCTTCCCTTTCCAACTTTATGCTCTCATGTGTCACGCACACTTATTTACCTGGATGCTTGCTAAACTCACACCATGCTCATTTATCTGGTTATTATTTCCTTAGAAGTTTCTGGAGCTGGAGTTTCTGGATTGTTAGGAAGCTGCAGGAGCGAGATGGAGGTGGACGCACCGGGTGTTGATGGTCGAGATGGTCTCCGGGAGCAGCGAAGCTTGAGCGAGGGAGGGAGGCAGAACCTCGATGTGCGGCCTCGGTCTGGGGCAAACGGGCTTCCCAAACACTCCTACTGGTTGGACCTCTGGCTCTTCATGCTTTTCGATGTGGTGGTGTTTCTTTGTGTATTTTTTTTGCCATGACTCGTTTGCTGATATCTAAATTAAGAAGTTGGTTCTTGAGTGAATTCTGAAAATGGCTACAAACTTCTTGAATAAAGAAGACAAGACTCTCAACAGAAGAATTTCACATCTCCAAGGGACCCTTCCTTTCACTTTACACTTTGTTAGTAGTTTGCAGAACTCTATTAAAGGGGTAGGATTTCACCCATTCCTAGCTAAGTTGTTAAAATTAAACCCTTTGGTTCGTGTTTAAAAACTTTCCAACATCTAATGGCTTTACACGGGCTGAATATAAAAAGCATTTATACTTAAAAAAAACAAAAAAAAGAAGTTTCCGGAGCTGAATTCTGACACGGACCAGATATCCCTAGAATTCTCTCCTTAGTAGGGGTTTACTTCAAGGCTGGAGTTCACTCTCAGCTAGAGACTGACTGTGATGATTTGTAAGCTGGGTGCACTCACGATGGTGCTGGCCCCTTCAGCAGATGGAACAATAATTGAAAAGAAGTCACTGGAGCGAGACACGCCACCTGGCACCTCCTAGCCCCCCATGCCTCTTCCACAGTCCAAGCCCCTCTTCTTAAACCAGGGCTCCTCTCCAGAAATCGGAAAATGGCAATTTTTGGAAAGGATTCTGGCCAGTCTTCCCTTGCTAGTAACGGATAGTGAGATTCACTTTCTTTTTAACGCGCCTTGCTCTTATTTTGGCTTCTTTCTGCAACCGGCAAGCAACCTGACCTCTTTCGGTCACAAGTCTAAACGAAATGGAATGGGAATGATAGTAAGAAAGAGGATTTCAGCACAAATATGGTCATGTGATTGTAGCACGCTTTTTTTTTTTTTTTTTTTTTGAGACTGAGTCTCACTCTGTCACCCAGGCTGGAATGCAGTGGCACGATCTCAGCTCACTGCAACCTCCACCTCCTGGGTTCAAGCGATTCTTGTGCCTCAGCCTCCCAAGTAGGTGGGATTACAGGCACCCACAAACACGTCCGGCTAATTTTTGTGTTTTTAGTAGAGACGGGGTTCCGCCATGTTGACCAGCCTCGAACTTCTGACCTCAAGTGATCTGTCTGCCTCGGCTTCCCAAAGTGATGGGATTACAGGCGTGAGCCACTGCACCCGGCCTGTAGCACTCTATATTTGACATTCAAGAAGGAAACAGTTGCATTCCCAAACAGCTAAATATGCATGTCTAAAAACGGAAGTCTTTTTTTTTTTTTTTGAACTGTCACATTCTCTCCAAAGCCCATTCATCTCAGCATCCCAAAGCTGAAGCACAGCTTCTGTGAGTTCTGTAAGAAAGTGGTAACCACAGGGCACCATTGCCAGCACAGCACAGCACAACTGCTTATAAAACGAGACTTCTGACGCTGGCTGCAGCGTCATTTTATCACCATCCTCACGTGGGAGAGCAGTTGTCTGAATGATCGCTAAGTCATGCTCGCTAAGTCAGTGCAGTAAGAATTGTGCAGTAAGAGTCCAGGACAGCCTCTGCTGGGGCTAGAGCAGGCATGGCAATGAACTCCAAGCTGGGGCCTCCATTTGTTTTCTTTTTCTTTTCTTTTCTTTTTTTTTTTTTTTTGAGATGGAGTCTCACTATGTCTTGCCCAGGCTGGAGTGCAGTGGTGCGATCTCAGCTCACTGCAACCTCCACCTCCCAGGTTCAAGCGAGTCTCCTGCCTCAACCTCCCAAGTAGCTGAGATTACAGGAATGCACCACCATGCCTGGCTAATTTTTTGTATTTAGTAGAGACAGGGTTTCACCACGTCGGCCAGACCAGTCTCAAACTCCTGACCTCAGGTGATCCACCCACCTCGTCCTCCCAGAGTGCTGGGATTACAGGCATGAGCCACCATGCCCGGTCTCTCTATTTGTTTTCTAGCAAGCCAAAGTCTGAGTGGAAAAAACACAAACTCTCTTTCCTCTGGTCTCACACAACAATCAACACAGTAGACTTCTGTGACCCCAAAATATGTGGGGATTTCTCCCCACCAGCAATCAAGCAATCAGTTCTGCAGTGGACACCAACTGGGTGTCCTCCAATTCTATTCAATTCAATTCTGACACTCTCTACCTGGAGACAGCTTCAGATTCCACAGGTTGATGGCTCAGTCCCCAAGACTGCCCCCCACCTTCAGATGCCAATGGCAAGCCCCAGGTTGTGTCACCTGTGCTTCTGACTGACGGGCTATAAATCGGGGTTCCCACCACCCCTTCCTTTGGTTCATTTAATTTGCTAGAGGAGGCTGGGCACGGTGGCTCACACCTGTAATCCCAGCACTTTGGGAGGCTGAGGCGGGCGGATCACGAGGTCAGGAGATGGAGACCATCCTGGCTAACATGGTGAAACCCCGTCTCTACTAAAAATACAAAAAAATTAGCCGAGTGTGGTGATGGGCACCTGTAGTCCCAGCTACTCGGGAGGCTGAGGCAGGAGAATGGCGTGAACCCAAGAGGCGGAGCTTGCAGTGAGCCAAGATCACTCCACTGCACTCTAGCCTGGGCGACAGAGCGAGATTCCGTCTCAAAAAAAAAAAAAAAAAATTGCTACAGGGGCTCCCAGAACTCAGGGAAACACATTTACCAGTTTATTATCAAGGATATTACAAAAGATACAGATGAAGAAATATGTAGGGCAAGGTATGGGGGAAGGGGTGCGGAGCTTCCATGCCCCCTCTGGGTGTACCACCCTCCAGGAACTCCACACGTGCAGATATTCAGAAGCTCCCAGAACTCAGTCCTTTTGGGGTGTCTTGTTTTGTTTTGTTTTGTTTTTTGAGATGCAGTTTCGCTTTTGTCGCCAGGCTAGAGTGCAATGGTGAGATCTCAGCTCACCACAACCTCTGCCTCCCAGGTTCAAGCCATTCTCCTGCCTCAAGCCCCCTGAGTAGCTGGGATTACAGGGATGCACCATCACGTCCAGCTAATTTTGTATTTTTAGTAGAGACAGGGTTTCTCCATGTTGGTCGGGTTCGTCTCGAACTCCTGACCTCAGGTGATCCGCCTGCCTTGGCCTCCCAAAGTGCTGGGATTACAGGTGTGAGCCACCACACCCGGCAAAGGCCCATTCTTATAAGTAGTGCACGATGTTCCAGCCAACATTGTAATGGCACATTGGGCTTGGATGTTGTGATGTTATGATATGTATATAGGTTTTTGTTCACACTTCCTGGTTGATAAGTGCCATAGCCCTTGTTATTTCCTAAGTGACTAAAACAATAAGTATATATTTTAAAAGCATTTGGGCTGGGCGCGGTGGCTCATGCCTATAATCCCAGCACTTTGGGAGGCCGAGGTGGGCAGATCACTTGAGGTCAGGAGTTCAAGACCAGCCTGGCCAACATGGTGGAACCCCGTCTCTACTAAAAATGCAAAAAAAAAAAATTAGCCAGATATGGTGGTGGGCACCTGTAATCCCAGCTACTCTGGAGGCTGAGGCATGAGAATGGCTTGAACCCGGGAGGCAGAGGTTGCAGTGAGCCAAGATCACACCACTGCACTCCAGCCTGGGCAACAGAGTGAGACTCCATCTTAAAAGAAATAAAATATAAATAAATAAATAAATAACATTTGGCCTTTTGTCCTTGGTTCCTGAAGCAGCTTCAGAACAGCCTTCAGAGCCACAAAGGTGAAAGACAGTCTTTTGTCATAACATTGGAGAGCTTTAGGCCTCAGAAAACAGAATCTCTCTCTGAGCGTCTCCTGCCCTCCTTTCACCTGCTCCCTTTTCTCCCCAGGGCAGGCTGTATATCTTAGTTCTTTTGCATTGCTGTAAAGGGATTCCTGAAGCTGGTAGTTTATAAAGAAAAGAGGTTTATTTGGCTCACAGTTCTGTGGGCTATACAAGAAGCATGGCTCCAGTATCTGCTTCTGGTGAGGCCTCAGGAAGCTTCTAATCATGGCGGATGGGGAAGGGGATATGGCGTGTGCAGATCACATGGAGAGAGAGGAAGCAAGACAGAGTGAGCAGGGAGGTGCCAGGCTCTTTTTAACAACCAGCTCTTGTGGGAACTCAGAGAGTGAGAACTCACTCATTACAGTGAGGACAGCACCAAGCTATTCACAAGGGATCCACCCCCATGACCCAAACACCTCCCACAAGGCCCACCTCCAATACTGGGGGCCACATTTCCACATTAAATTTGGAGGGATTAAGTATCTAAACCATAGTACCTAGAAACTAAAATATACTCTAATATTCTCCTGCCTTGAGCCAAATAAACCTCTTTTCTTTATAAATGACCTGTCTTGGAGCTGGCTATAAAATATTCTCTGGCCATGTGAGGTGGTTCACCCCTGTAATCCCAGCACTTTGGGAGGCCAAGGTGGGTGGATCACAAGGTCAGGAGATTGAGAAAATCCTGGCCAACATGGTGAAACCCAGTCCCTACTAAAATACAAAAAATTAGCTGTGTGTGGTGGTGTACACCTGTAGTCCCAGCTACGCAGGAGGCTGAGGCAGGGGAATCACTTGAACTCAGGAGGCAGAGATTGCAATGAGCCAAGATTGAACCACTGCACTCCAGCCTGGCGACAGAGCAAGACTCTGTCTCAAAAAAGAAAAAAAAAAAAAGAAATGATCTGTCCTGTCATGTGTGATTGTAGTTGTAAAAGTTGATCATACTTCAGCTGGGCGTGGTGGCTCATGCTGGTAATCCCAGCACTTTGAGAGGCTGAGGGTGGATCACTCGAGCCTAGGAATTTGAGACCAGCTTGGGCAACAAGGTGAAACCCCATCTCTACAAAAAATACAAAAAATTAGCTGGGCATGTTGGCACGTGCCTGTAGTCCCAGATACTTGGGAGGCCAAGAATTGCTTGAGCTCAGGAGGTGGAGGCTGCAGTGAGCCATGATTGTACCACTGTATTCCAGCCTGGGTAATAGAGCAAGACACAAAGAAAGAAAGGAAAGAAAAGAAAGGCAAGGTGAGGAGGGAGGAAAGAAAGAAAGAAGAAAGGAAGAAAAGAAGAAAGAAAGAAAGAAAAAGAAAGAAAGAAAGAGAGAGCGAAAGAGAGAAAGAGAAAGAAAGAAAGAAGAAGAAAGAAAGAAAGAAAGAAAGAAGAAGAAAGAAAGAAAGAAAGAAAGATCATACGAATTGGTCATTCTTGACATACCCAGCTGAAACAGAGTCAGGAGGTCAGGGGGAAGCAGTCCGGGCACATAACATTGCTCCAAAAAGTAATTATCTGCAAGCCTGGCTGCTGAAACTGCTTGCTATGACCTGAAACCAGTTTTTTGTTTTGTTTTGCTTTGTTTGAGATGGAGACTCACTTTGTCGCCCAGGCTGGAGTGCAGTGGTCTGATCTCAGTTCACTGCAATCCCCACCTCCTGGGTTCAAGCTATTCTCCTGCCTCAGACTCCCGAGTAGCTGGGATTACAGGTGCCTGCCACCACGGCTGACTAATTTTTGTAATTTTAGTAGTGACAGGGTTTCACCATGTTGGCCAGGATGGTCTCGACCCTTGACCTTAAGTGATTTACCCACCTCAGTCTCCCAAAGTGCTGAGATTACAGGCGTGAGGCACCATGCCTGGCCTTGAAACCAGTTTTATCTCGTGGCTTCTGAAGCAAACTGCTGCAACTCTAAGACTAGTTCTACACACTGCCATCACTCTCCAATCAGAGCTTGCTTGCCAGCTCTCTGAAACCTTACTAGTGCCAATGAGCTTCCTCAAAGAGTAATATGTAACATTTCCCCTTTCCGTAAAACCTCTAACCTTCTCTTTGTTCTTCAGACATACTGAAGACCGGCCAGTCTGCATATATGCTCTGAATTGCAATTCTTTCTTCCCAAATAAAACGTTTTAATTTCAGATTTATCTGTATATTTTATTTGACTTCAGCATAGGTTATAAGACCTCCATTTCAGAAGAGATCCGCCCCATACCTGGGAGGAGGGAATGCCGCACAGAGAGGCCAAGAAGAATCTGAACAGATAGGCCTTGCTAGGTTTAGATCATATCCTTTTTGTCCAGCCACTTTTTTTTTTTTTTTTGAGACGGAGTCTCGCTCGTTGCCCAGGCTGGCGTGATCTCAGCTCACTGCAACCTCCGCCTCCTGGGTTCAAGCGATTCTCCTGCCTCAGTCTCCCAAGTAGCTAGGATTACAGGCACATGCCACTAAGCCCAACTAATTTTGTATTTTTAGTAGAGACAGGGTTTCACCATGTTGACTAGGCTGGTCCTGAATCCCTGACCTCGGGTGATCCACCCGCTTCAGCCTCCCAAGTGTTAGGATTACAGGTGTGAGCCACCACGCCTGGCCCAATCACATTTCTAAATGGATGTCCATGCTTCATGCCTATCCAGTGAAGTCTCCATAAAAGGCCAAGAAGATGGGGTATGGGGAGGTTCCAGAGGGATGAAAACATGGCGCCTACAGGAAGGTGAACAAGAACTCATCCACAGCTGTGCACAGTGGCTCAAGCTTATAATCCCAGCACTCTGGGAGGCTAAGGTGGGAGGATTGCTTGAGCCAAGGAGTTCGAGACCAGCCTGGGCAACATAGGGAGACCTTGTCTCTACAAAAAATACAAAAATTAGTTGGTAATGGTGGTGTTAGCTTGTAGTCCCAGCTACTTGGGAGGCTGAGGTGGGAGGATTACTTGAGTCCAGGAGGTTGAAGCTGCAGTGAACCATGATCGTGTGCTAGATACAGTTCAGTGGCATTAAGAATGTACTTAACGCCACTGAACTGTATACATAAAAATGGTTACAATGGCAAATTGTACCTATATTTTATCACAAGAAAATCTTTTTAAGGCCAGGCATGGTGGCTCACGCCTGTAATCCCAGCACCTTGGGGGACCGAGGCGGGTGGATCATGAGGTCAAGAGATCGAGACCATCCTGGCCAATGTGGTGAAACCCCATCTCTACTAAAAATACAAAATTAGCTGGGCGTGGTGGCCTGCGCTGTAGTCCCAGCTACTCGGGAGGCTGAGGCAGGAGAATTGCTTGAACCCGGGAGGCATAGGTTGCAGTGAGCCAAGATTGTGCCACTGCACTCCAGCCTGGCAACAGAGAAAGCTTTGTCTCAAAAAAATATCTTTTAAAGAAAAATACAATATTTACAATGCATTATTTACAATAATTACCCTTCCTGTGCCCCCACTCCTTCTCAATGCAGGGTAGCTCTTTGAATCAAGAGGGGCAGCCCTTGAGCCTGGGCTGGCTTTGGGACTTGCGTTGACCAGTTGAATACTTCACATTGTGCCTGCTCCAGGTCTCCGTGGCAAGAGACCTTGAGCTTGTCTGCGGCTTCTGTTCACTCTCCTGGAACCCCGCCGCCTCCCTATGAACAAACGTGGGCTAGCCTGCTGGGGATGCAGAACCAGGCAGACGAACGACGATCCGACCAGCTGAGGTCACTCCAGATCAGCCCGTTCTCAGCCAGTCTGGCAGATGCAGGTGGGAGCCATGTGCATCAGCTGAGCTCAGCCCAGATTGCCAGCCTGCAGCAGTAAAAGCTAAATCAACAGTTGGTGTTTTGGCTTCATGCCTATAATCCCAGCACTTTGAGAGGCGGAGGCGGAGGCGGAAGGATCGCTTGAGCCCAGGGGTTCAAGACCAGCCTGGGTAACACAGTAAGACCCCCCCCCATATCTACAAAAAATCAAAAAATTAGCTGGCCATGTCTGTGGTTCTAGTTACTTGGAAGACTGAGGTGCGGGGAATCGCTTGAGCCCAGGAGTTCAAGACCAACCTGGGCGACACAGGGAGACCCTATCTCTACAAAAAAATTTAAAAATTAGCTGGGCACAGTGGTATGTGACTGTGGTCCCAGCTACTCAGAAGGCTGAGGTGGGAGGATCAATTCAGCCCAGGAGGTGAAGGCTGCAGGGAGCTGTGATTGAGCCACTGCACTCCAGCCTGGGTGACAGAGCAAGACCCTGTCTCAACAACAACAACAAAAAGTTGGTGTTTTAAGGCCCTAAGCTTTGTGGGGGTCGGTTTTGCAGCAAAACCTACCCGATTCAGGGCGGGATGACGCAGGTGATAAGGATTTTGCTGGCAAAGAGCCTAACCTTCTTGAATTCTAGTTTCTCATAAATTGGAGAGCTCGAAGGAGGCTGGTTGCTAGTGGTTTGAGGGAAACTTTTTTTTTTTTTCTCGAGACGGTGTCTTGCTCTGTCACCCAGGCTGGAGTGCAGTAACTTGATCTCCGCTCACTGCAACCTCTGCCTCCCGGGTTCAAGCAATTCTCCTGCCTAGGCCTCCCAAGTAGCTGGGATTACAGGCGTGCACCACCACGCCCAGCTAATTTTTTGTATTTTTAGTAGAGACAGGGTTTCTGCACGTTGGCCAGGCTGGTCTCAAACTCCTGATCTCAAGTGTTCCATCCACCTCGGCCTCCCAATCAGGCAGTGGCTCATGATTACAGGCGTGAGCCACCACGTCCAGCATGGGGGAAACTTTTACAGATGGCAGTTACCATGAATGACACTGAAGAAGCTAGGACTTCTTGGAGGTCAGGGTTCCAGCCTTCCTGGTTCTTGGACATTAGAATCTAGTATGAAGGAGATGTGGTGAGTCAGAGAGTACAGAGCTGCGGACTTCCAGTCTGATGGTGGTGGGGATGCGGAACGGGGGCCAAGCTGGCCCTCCCACCTCAGACCTCCCAGATCCTGTGTGCTGCAGGAGCCAGCCTGCAGCAGTACCCCCCACCAGGCTGGGGCGCCCACTGTCCCCTGCCTTGTCATGCGTGCCAAGATGAATGCTAAATGTGGAGATTCTTACTCAGTGCTGGATTTCGCGCCTTCTGGCATTCAATACTAGCCTAGTTTTTAATAAAAAAGAAACAACACTATTTTGGTGCTGTAAACCTATTTTTCACCATCTGGCATACCCGTATGCCTCTTATGTTTCCTCTTCTAGGTCAGCAAAAATCCTATCATGGGACCAGAACCTCGCTACCAAGGAGGATGTTATTGTAGATTTCAGGGGACAAGGTACCCCTCTTCAGGTTGCATCCACTTAACTTTGAGTAACAGACTTCTAAAAAACCTATTTCTATGAATGTCAGTAGAACAAAATGAAAGTTTAGCTCATGGAAATTAACATAAAAATGAAGGTTTGATTTTTTTTTTTTTGCATAACAGATGATGACAATCTTAAAATACCCGACAGACGAAAGAGGAAGGAAAACCACCCCTTCTGTCTGAGAGAATTGTGCAATAATGGCCCAAAGCAGTCCTCTGCAATTTCTTTCGGGGTGACACTAAAGGAACAGAAGGTACTGGGGAAACCAATGGGAAAATTAGTTTAATTAGTAAAGTTAATTAGCAAAAATTCTCTTTGGAGCAAGCTTTGACTAAATCTATGATAATTTGGTGATTCTATGAATTTTCTGGAATATGTGTATGTGTGCGCGTTGGGGTGCGTGCGCATGTGCGATCATGCATGTACATGTGTGTGCATGCATGCATGGGGGTGGACCCAGGTTTTGTGGTCCCTAAAGATTACACAATTTTGGGGAGCCCTTTAAAAAAAAAGAACACAGGCCAAACACAGTGGTTCACACCTGTAATCTCAGCATTTTGGGAGGCCGAGGCAGGAGGATTGCTTGAGCCCAGGAGTTTAAGACCAGCCTGGGCAACATAGCGAGGTTTCGTCTTTATTCAAAAGAAAAAAAAATTAATAAAAATGTTTTATTTTATTTTATTTTATTTTTTTGAGATGGAGTCTCGCTCTGTCGCCCAGGCTGGAGTGCAGTGGCCAGATCTCAGCTCACTGCAAGCTCCACCTCCCGGGTTCACGCCATTCTCCTGCCTCAGCCTCCTGAGTAGCTGGGACTACAGGCGCCCGCCACCTCGCCCAGCTAGTTTTTTGTATTTTTAGTAGAGACGGGGTTTCACTGTGTAGCCAGGATGGTCTTGATCTCCTGACCTCGTGATCCGCCCGTCTCGGCCTCCAAAGTGCTGGGATTACAGGCTTGAGCCACCGCGCCCGGCCCCTAAAAATGTTTTAAAAACCACAAAATGTGAATGCAAAATTAGGTAGGAAAGGGATGCCTATTTAGAATTAGAAAGAAAACACAATTCACAATATTTTCAAAGTGGAGAAATACCTCAAATTTCACACAATTCAGAAAACTAACAAAGTTTTGTTAACTGCTTGACAACCTCAATGGTACTTTTACCCCTATAATTTTTGGCTGGATACTCTTGATCACCTTTTCTTATGGCCACAATTTTTTTTTTTTTTTTTTTTTTTTGAGACGGAGTTTCGCTCTGTTGCCCAGGCTGGAGTGCAGTGGCCGGATCTCAGCTCACTGCAACTCCGCCTCCCGGGTTCACGCCATTCTCCTGCCTCAGCCTCCCCAGTAGCTGGGACTACAGGCACCCGCCACTTCGCCTGGCTAGTTTTTTGTATTTTTAGTAGAGACGGGGTTTCACCGTGTTCGCCAGGATGGTCTCGATCTCCTGACCTCGTGATCCGCCCGCCTCGGCCTCCCAAAGTGCTGGGATTACAGGCGTGAGCCACCGCGCTCGGCCTATGGCCACAATTTTATAATATTTTCTAGGGAGAAGATAGAAAGATAATTCAGTTTTTGGCTGGGGGGGGATGGCTCACGCCTGTAATCCCAGCACTTTGGGAGGCGGAGGTAGGTGGATCACTTGAGGTCAGGAGTTCGAGACCAGCCTGGCCAACATGGTGAAACCCCATCTCTATTAATAATACGAAAATTAGTCAGGTGTGGTGGTGCATGTCTGTAATCCCAGCTACTCAGGACGCTGAGGCAGGAGAATCACTTGAATCCGGGAGGCGGAGGTTGCAGTGAGCTGAGATAGCGCCACTGCCCTCCAGCCTGGGTGACAGAGCCAGACTCCGTCTCAAAAATAAATAAATAAATAAATAAATAAATAAATAAATAAATAAATAAAGATAGATAGATAGTTCAGTTTTTGTTCTAGTATGGTTGATAGAAATTTGGTTTTCATTATTGATAGTTTAGAAAAATTTCAGCTTTACATTTTCATAATTATGATTCTGTGCACATTTTTAGGATTGCTGTCAAATTCAGGAAAACCTCTATCAAGTTTCTTTCATATAAAAGCTGTAAGTTTTCAGGGCATATCAAGGTTTCATGTTCAGGAACTAACCTTAAATACTCTAGATTGGCAATACTCATGAACCAATTTGATCTCCATTTCTTGCTGTAGAGATCTAGTCTATTATGAGATTTGTGTTATCTTTGTCAATGACATTATTTTAGTCAAATCTGCACAAAATGTAAATGTTTTCCTACTGTGTTTATGTATTTCACTTCTTTTATTAAGTAGATTATTTAACAATCTAGGAGCCCATATATTACCTCTATTCAAAATTTATCTCTTCCTCTTTTGGTATGATCTGAAAAAATATTTTGGTACAATTTACTTCTCAGATGTCAGAATACTTTCTATTGGATATATATAGAACTATCTGAAAAAATATTTCGTCATCTAGTGAGTTTGCAATTATATTACTGCATTATTGAATACATATATATATATATATATATTATTATTCTTCTTCTTCTCCTCCTCCTTCTCCTTCTCCTTCTCCTTCTCCTTCTCCTTCTCCTTCTCCTTCTCCTTCTCCTTCTCCTTCTCCTTCTCCTTCTTCGGCAGTGGCATGATCTTGCTCATTGCGGCCCCTGCCTCCCAGTCTTAAGGATTCTTCTGCCTCAGGCTCCCAAGTAGCTGGGATTACAGGCACTCGCCATTGCCCTGGCTAAGTTTGTATTTTTTTTTTTTTTTTTTTTTTTTTTTTGAGACGGAGTCTCACTCTGTCGCCCAGGCTGGAGTGCAGTGGCCGGATCTCAGCTCACTGCAAGCTCCGCCTCCCGGGTTCACGCCATTCTCCTGCCTCAGCCTCCCGAGCAGCTGGGACCACAGGCGCCCGCCACCTCGCCCGGCTAGTTTTTTGTATTTTTTAGTAGAGACGGGTTTCACAGTGTTAGCCAGATTGATCTCGATCTCCTGACCTCGTGATCCGCCCGTCTCGGCCTCCCAAAGTGCTGGGATTACAGGCTTGAGCCACCGCGCCCGGCTTAAGTTTGTATTTTTTAATGGAGACAGGTTTCCGCATGTTGGCTAGGCTACTCTCACACTCCTGGCTTCAAGTGATCCGCCCACCTCAGCCTCCCAAAGTGCTGGGATTACAGAAATGAGATTTTTTTTTTTTTTTGAGACAGAGTTTCACTCTATTGCCCTGGCTGGAGTGCAAAGGCAGGATCTCAGCTCATTGCAACCTCTGCCTCCCAGGTTCAAGCGATTCTCCTCCCTCAGCCTCCGAGTAGCTAGGATTACAGGCATGCACCACCACGCCCGGCTAACTTTTGTATTTTTTAATAGAGACAGGGTTTCTCTTTTTTTTTTTTTTTTTTTTTGTTGAGACGGAGTTTCGCTCTGTCGCCAGGCTGGAGTGCAGTGGCCGGATCTCAGCTCACTGCAAGCTCCGCCTCCCGGGTTTACGCCATTCCCTGCCTCAGCCTCCCGAGTAGCTGGGACTACAGGCGCCCGCCACCTCGCCCGGCTAGTTTTCTGTATTTTTTTTAGTAGAGACGGGGTTTCACCGTGTTAGCCAGGGTGGTCTTGATCTCCTGACCTCGTGATCCGCCCGTCTCGGCCTCCCAAAGTGCTGGGATTACAGGCTTGAGCCACCGCGCCCGGCCTAGAGACAGGGTTTCTCTATGTTGGTCAGTCTGGTCTCAAACTCCCGACCTCAGGTGATCCGACCGCCTCGGCCTCCCAAAGTGCTGGAATTACAGGCGTTGGCCACTGCCCCCGGCCGGATTGTTTTCTTTTTTAAAAATTAAAAGGGGCCAGGGCAGGCACGGTGGCAGGGCGCGGTGGCTCACATCTGTAATCCAAACACTTTGGAAGGCCAAGGTGGGCGGATCACCTGAGGTCAGGAGTTCAAGACCAGCCTGGCCAACATGGTGAAACCCCGTCTCTACTAAAGCTACAAAAAATTAGCCAGGCATGGTGGCACGCGCCTGTAATCCCAGCTACTTGGAAGGCTGAGGCAGGAGAATCTTGAACCTGAAGGGGAGGTTGCCGTGAGCCAAGATCACGCCACTGCACTTTAGCCTGGGAAACAAGAGCGAAACTCCATCTCAAAAAAAAAAAAAAGCTTAAAAAAAGCTAAGAAATACAAAAATTAGCTGGCATGGTGGCGCGCGCCTGTAATCCCCGCTACTCGGGTGGCTGAAGCAGGAGAATCGCTTGGTCCCAGCAGGCGGAGTTGCGGTGAGCCGATGTCGCGCCACTACACTCCAGCCTGGGCGCAAGAGACTCCATCTCAAACAAACAAACAAAAAAACAAAAAACAAAACAAAACAAACAAAAAAAAACAGGAGCCAACACAATACCAAAGGGTCCAGTACAGAGAGCTCGGATCTGTGCCTCCGCGTGAGCCCCGACTCCCTGTGACCTTGAACAGATCTTTTTTTTTTTTTTTGCATTTGCCTTCTTATATTTATTCTTTTTTTTTTTTTTATACTTTATTCTATCTAGGGTACATGTACACATAGTGCAGGTTTGTTACATATGTATACATGTGCCATGTTGGTGTGCTGCACCCATTAACTCGTCATTTACATTAGATGTATCTCCTAATGCTATCCCTCGCCCCTCCCCGCTCTCCAGGGTTGTCCACTTTGCTTCCTCCCACTCGAACCCACTGCCCTGACTGCCTCATGGCCATGTCACCCCGCGGCCTCTAGAGGGCAGCATGTCCTCACTTCGGAAGACCCGGCTGCAGTCCCTGCGCGAGGGCGGCGGCGCTGGCTTGGTTGCTAAGGGGGCTTTGGAGTCTTGTTGCCGTCA
Source organism: Trachypithecus francoisi (assembly GCF_009764315.1). Lineage (NCBI taxonomy): Eukaryota > Metazoa > Chordata > Mammalia > Primates > Cercopithecidae > Trachypithecus > Trachypithecus francoisi. The sequence goes on from NW_022681471.1 coordinate 96,949,529, forward strand.
TCGCTTGGGTGACTGTGGGCGCTTTGCGCAGTCGTGCTCTACGCGAGAGGACGCCACCAGCAGGAAATATGTCAACAAGCCTGGCCTCGCGCAGGTGCCGCTTGATTCCTAACGGATGCGCGTGATAGAACCGGGGCAGAGAGAGCGCCGCCTCCCTAGTGAAGTTCAAGTTCGCAGGACTGTTTTCATTACCCACGACCCCCACGGGTCAAGGTCCTTTTGGCTTTGGGTCTGGGCACCTAAGGGAAGTAGGAAAGAGCTTGCAGGCCTGGGAGCTGTGGGCTGGGTAATATGACCACGGCGCTGGCAGTGCCACTGACTTCACAGAGAAACACACCATGGGGACTGGGGACTCAGGGCCCTGGCCCCTGCAGAGGTGTGTCAGAAGCCCTCCCTGCCATCAGGCCTCCCCCGGGGACTTTGCCACCCCTCAGGCTCTTGAAACACAGGACACTTCTCTTGATTTCGGGTGTCTGGCACCTGCTGGACAGGGGTGTTCATCAGTTGACACGGGGATGCTTGTGACCAGGCGGGACCAGGAGCCCGGGTGGGCACACCACCTAGAAAACAAGGCACAGCACCTTGGCCAGCTGCTGTACCCTGAGCACCTATCTTGGAGGGCCTATGCAGGATCTGATGGGGTCTGAAGAGCCCCAATTTGGGGGTCAGGTTATGCACAGGGAGGGGGCTCACTCTCCCATGAGACCTCCTCAGAAGGTGGCTGCCTTCCACCAGGGAGCAGAGGGCATAGCTACTGTTTTCAATTTTACCTTTGATCCCTGGAACTCGGGGGCAGGAGGAAGCTGAGACTGTCCAGGTCTCCCCTCCCACTGTCTGTGGGTAAAGGGGTGTGATGAGAAGGCAGAAAAGAAGGATCTAAGTGAGAAAAGCACTCTGATGAATTGACTATTGTCAGCCCTTGTCAGCTGTGGTGTGCCAGGCAGAGGGTGTGTGCAGGTCCTGGAACAATGTGCAGGGGAAGGCACATGTTTTTTTTAAAAATTTGAGGCAGCTGGGCATGGTGGCTCATGCCTATAATTCCAGCACTTTGGGAGGCCGAGGCAGGCGGATCACTTGAGGTCAGGAGTTCAAGACCAGCCTGGCCAACATGGTGAAATCCTGTCTCTACTAAAAATACAAAAATTAGCCGGGCGTTGTGGCAGGTGCCTGTAATCCCAGCTACTTGGGAGGCTGAGGCAGGAAAATCACTTAAACCTGGGAGGTGGAGGTTGCAGTGAGCCAAGATCGCACCACTGCACTCCAGCCTGGGCAACAGAGTGAGACTCCATCTCAAAAAACGAACAAACAGGGCCAGGCACGGTGGCTCACGCCTGTAATCCCAGCACTTTGGGAGGCCGAGGTGGGCAGATCACGAGGTCGGGCGATCGAGACCATCCTGGCTAACACGGTGAAAACCCCGTCTCTACTAAAAATACAAAAAATTGGCCGGAGCGCGGTGGCCCAAGCCTGTAATTCCAGCACTTTGGGAGGCCGAGACGGGCGGATCACGAGGTCAGGAGATCGAGACCATCCTGGCTACCACGGTGAAACCCAGTCTCTACTAAAAATACAAAAAAACTAGCCGGGCGAGGTGGCGGGCGCCTGTAGTCCCAGCTACTCGGAGCTGAGGCAGGAGAATGGTGTGAACCCGGGAGGCGGAGCTTTCAGTGAGCTGGAGATCCGGCCACTGCACTGCACTCCAGCCTTGGCGACAGAGCGAAGACTCCGTCTCAAAAAAAAAACAAAAAAAAACAAAAAAAAAACCAAAAAATTAGCCAGGCGTGGTGCGAGTGCCTGTAGTCCCAGCTACTCGGAAGACTGAGGCAGGAGAATGGCGTGAACCCGGGAGACGGAGCTTGCAGTGAACTGAGATCATGCCACCGCACTCCAGCCTGGGAGACAGAGTGAGACTCCGTCTCAAACAAACAAACAAACAAACAAACAAACAAAAACATTTATTGAGGCTGGGGTCAGTGGTTCATGCATGTAATCCCAGCACTTTCGGAGGCTGAGGCGGGAGGATCGCTTGAAGCCAGGAATTCAAGACCAGCCTGGGCAACATAGGGAGAACCTATCTCTACCAAAAAATAAAAAGTAAAATTTTTTTTATTAAAAATTTATTGTGTAGAGTGTAGGACGCTTGCCAGAGACTGGGAAAGGTAGTGGGGGTGGGGTGGGGATTGTTAATGGGTACAAAAAAAATAGAACAGCATCTGGTATTTATAGAATAAATAAGATCTAGTATTTGATAGCACAATAGGGTGACTATAGTCAATAATAATTTAATTGTACACACTTATGATCCCAGCACTTTGGGAAGCCAAGGCGGGTGAATCAGATTGTTTGAGCTCAGGAGATTGAGACCAGCCTGGGCAACATGGTAAAACCCTGTCTCTACAAAAAATACGTAAAAAGTTAGCAGAGCATGGTGGTGCACATCTGTAATCCCAGCTACTCGGGAGGCTGAGGTGGGAGGATTGCTTGAGCCCTGGAGGCAGAGGTTGTGATGAGCTGAGATTGCACTACCACTGCACTCCAACCTGGGGGACAGAACGAGATCCTGTCTCAAAAAAAAAAATTTTTTTTTAATTTATTATGGTAAAGTACATATATAATTAACCATGTTCACCATAAAATCCTTCCTTCCTTCCTTCCCTCCTTCCTTCCTTCCTTCCTTCCTTCCTTCTTCCTCTCTCTCTCTTTCTCTCTTTCTCCCTTTCTTTCTTTCTTTCTTTCTTTTTTGAGATGGAGTCTCACTCTGTAGCCCAGGCTGGAGTGAAGTGGCGCCATCTCAGCTCATTACAACCTCTGCCTCCCGGGCTCAAGCGATTCTCCTGCCTCAGCCTCCTGAGTAACTGGGACTACAGGCACACGCCACCACACTCAGCTAAGTTTTTGTATTTTTAGTAGAGACGAGGTTTCATCATGTTGGCCAAGCTGGTCTCGAACTCCTGACCTCAAGCAATCCACCCACCTCGGCCTCTGAAAGTGCTGGGATTACAGGTGTGAGCCACCGCACCAGCCAAAAGTTTTTTTTATTGTGGTAAAATATACATACCATAACATTTACCATTGTAACCATTTTAACATATGCAATTTGTAGCATTTAGTGCATTCATAATCTTGTGCAATTATCATCACTAGTTCCAGAACATTTTCCTTTCTCCAAAAAAAAAAAGACCCCTGCCCATTAGCAGTCACTTCCCATTCTCCCCTTTCCCAGCCCCTGGCAGCCACTAATCTGCTTTCCATCTCTATGGATTTGCCTATTCTGGATGTTTTGTATCAATAGAATCATGTGACCAAGGCCTCCTGTATCTGGCTTCTTTTTTTTTTTTTTTTGAGACAGAGTCTAGCTCTGTCGCCCAGGCTGGAGTGCAGTGGCGCAATCTCGGCTCACTGCAACCACTGCCTCCCGGGTTCAAGCAATTCTCTGCCTCAGCCTCCCGAGTAGCTGGGATCACAGGCACCCGCAACACGCCCGGCCGTTTTTTTGTATTTTTAGTAGAGACAGGGTTTTACCGTCTTGCCAGGCTGGTCTTGAACTCCTGACCTCAGGTAATCTGCCTGCCTCAGCCTCCCAAAGTGCTGGGATTACAGGCGTGAGCCACCGTGCCTGGCGTATCTGGCTTCTTTCACTCAGCCTGTTTCCAAAGTTCATCCATGTTGCAGCACGCATCAGTGCTTCCTTCCTTTTCATTGCTGAATCATATTCCATTGTATGGATAGGCCCCATTCTGTTTACCCATTCATCTGTCCATGGATGCCTGGGCTGTTTCCACCTGTTGTCAACTGTGAATGAGGCAGGCGTGCCTTTGGGGCTGTGTCTGGCCCTCATCTGCAGGCCCCTCTGGGTCTAGCACCCTCTGCCAGCTGGGTTGTGAGCAGGTGTTCTGGGCCTGCACACCTTCCCTCACCCTTTTTTACTCCCTGCTGAGTCCGGGCACGTGGACCTTTTTCTGGTCCAGGCATGTGGACCATTTTTCTGGTCCAGGCATGTTGCGTCAAATCAAGGGTCCACTTGGAGTTATTTTGTTGTCTCTCAGGGGCCAGGCCCTTTAAAACTCGGATGCTAGAAGCAGCTCCTTTTCCTCTACTTTCTGCTAATACATCCCCAAGGCAAAGAACAAGACTGGCCTGGCTGCCACCATGATGAGAGGATGGACAAGGCAAAGACAGTAAGAAATGCTGGGCAGTGGAGGGCGGGGAAGCAAATGTGATCCTGCATATTTCTTTTTTCTTTTTCTTTTTTTTTTTTGAGGCGGAGTCTCACTTTGTCTCCCAGCTGGAGTGCAGTGGCACAATCTCCGCTCACTGCAACTCTGCCTCCTGGGTTCTAGCAATTCTCCTGCCTTAGCCTCCCGAGTAGCTGGGATTACAGGCGCCGACCACCATGCCTGGCTAATTTTTGTATTTTTAGTAGAGATGGGGTTTCACCATGTTGGCCAGGCTGGTCTCGAACTCCTGACCTCAGGTGATCCACCCATCTCGGTCTCCCAAAGTGCTGGGATTATAGGCCTGAGCCACTGCGCCCGGTCAATTTTGCATATTTCCATCCTCACTTACTGTCTTGCATGACAACTGAGTGGAGGGTGGGACAGTGTGGGACATGGAGGCCACGGCCCAGGACAGTGGGTAGGGGAGATGATGAGGGGCCACCTTTCCTCCCAGCACAGCCAGTCTACCCAGGCCAGAGCAGGAAGCGAGAGGAGGGGAGACCATGTGGGGGAAGGGGGGTGTCTGTGGAGGCCCTGCCTGGACAAGCAGACCAAGGTGGTCCTTCTTTGCCAAGATAGATGGGCAAATTGTGATGGCCAGTTCTGGAAAAGGCAGTCCATGGGCCCTGGGGAGAAGAGAATCTCTCCCCAAATCCACATGCAGGGAACGAACCCTCCCTGGTCACTCAGATCAGTGAACAGCTCGTATCAGCGTAAGGTACATGAGTTGGTATATTTACTCCTTGGACTTGAATGGCCAGGGATTCTTTGACTTGTCAAGTCTTTTAGCTACAGAAAATAAACACACGCTTGTCCTCTCTGCTCCACCCTGTCGTTTGCTGACCCTACACTTGCTGTGTCAGTGAACACTGGGGGCCCTATTCCAGTTTGCCTCATTTGGAATCCACCATTTACTGAGATGCCATAGATGAGCTGCTCTCAGATATCTCAAATTTCACAAACTGATACACTTTTTAAAAAAACGGGACCTGGCCAGGTGCCATGGCTCACGCCTGTAATCCCAGCACTTTGGGAGACCGAGGCGGGTGGATCGCCTGAGATCAGGAGTTTGAGACCAGCCTGACCAACATGGTGAAGCACCATCTCTACTAAAAATACAAAAATTAGCTGGATGTGGTGGCATGTGCCTGTAGTCCCTGCTACTCCTTGGGAGGCTGAGACAGGAGAATGGCTTGAACCGGGAGGCAGAGGTTGCAGTGAGCCGAGATTGCGCCACTGCACTGCAGCCTGTACGACAGAGCGAGACTCTGAATCAAAATAAAAAACAAACAAACAAAAACAAAAAGCAAATAAAAGGGACCAATTTGGTTTGCCAACTTTTTGTTGTGCCAAGTTAGGGAATTAAAAAACAAACAAACAACCACAACTATCACTGTCATTCCATATAAGGAAAGACATTTGAATTTCAAAAGAGCCAAAGGAGGCCGGCACAGTGGCTCACGCCTGTAATCCCAGCACTTTGGGAGGCAGAGGTGGGCAGATCATTGGAGGCCAGGAGTTCGAGACCAGCCTGGCCAATACAGTGAGACCTGAGACCCCCCCATCTCTATAAAAAATTCTTTGAAAAAGATCCAAAGGTACATAATCTCATAGGATAGTTGTTTAAATAGAGCAAATTCAGTCTTATGAAAATCTTACTCTGTTGTCCCAATCTCTCCTTCTGCATCATTTTGACCAGACAAAATCCTCAAGGATTATGAGGTCTGGGGATCAACCCAGTGTTTAGAAACCACTTCCAGAGTGCCTCCCCCAGGAATCCCTGGGAGCATCCCATCTGGTTATTTTGTTTTCTTCCCAGTTTTCTTCATAGGCATCTATGGGGTCTTTGGCTAATGAGAAACCCACACAGCTCAAATCAAAACCTCTTATACCTTCTAGAAATGTCTATATTAATTGTGAGCAAACTTAATTTTCCCCCACAAGAGCCAATTTAGGGGAAAATGATGCTTACGGGCTGCATTTATTCTCATTCCAAGTGAAAATAGCTTTGAATCCCATGGGAATGGGGGCAGGACATGTATTTTCTTCCAGGGTAGAATGTCTGTGCAATCAAGTAGATTCATGCTAATGAGAAAGCAGTGCCACTTTCCAGTTACTAAGATGTTAATATCTGGCATAGTTGAGAATTAGTTATATGGAGACAGCTTTCTAATTTTTCAGCCTAACATTAGTTGACAGGCTGAAGGTATAAATAGAATGGCACAAAACCATTTACTGAAAGTATGTTTCATTCCTCTCCCTTTGATCAACCACGTAGACTTATTTTGATCCAATACAGGAAACCAAGTTATTAAGAATTCTGGTAGTCGTTAATACATTGCAAATTGTACATTTCAATCAGAACTCAGATGGTTTCTAAGGTTTGGCTACAAAGGCCAGTCTCAAAACAGCTGCTGTCTCCAGGTAGCAAGGGCTTCCTCAGAGGTCCTTAGGGAAGCCCAGAGCAAGCTTGCTAGAAATCACTCATTTTGGAGGCTTTTAAAAAATATTACAAAAATTGGCTGGGGACGGTGGTTCACGCCTGTAATTCCAGCACTTTGAGAGGCCGAGGCAGGTGGATCACCTGAGGTCAGGAACTCAAGACCAGCCCGGCCAACATGGAGAAACCTCGTCTTTACTAAAAGTACAAAAATTAGCGTGGCGTGCTAGCACTCGCCTGTAATCCCAGCTACTTAGGAGGCTGAGGCAGGAGAATCACTTGAACCCAGGAGTTGGAGGTTGCAGTAAGCTGAGATCATGCCGCTGCACTCCAGCCTGGGTAATAGAGTAAGACTCTGTCTCAAAAAATAAAAAATAAAAAAATTACAAAAACAAGTGCTTATGTGTTATCAGGTGCACTTTTATTAATACATAGAGGTCAGAACTCAAATTATTGTGTGGTCGAAATACCTATTGAGTAAATCATTCACATTGGACCTAAGTGACCAAAACTATGATACAAAGAATTTGATCCATTTGATCCTGAGGCAACAGAGTTTGTATTCTGGAGTCAAACACCCTAGGTTCAAATCCCTGAGAAAGTACTGCTAACTAATTGAGTTACCGCTATGATACTGTTCCTGGCGTGGAAGGACTTAACAGAACCAGTGGAGTTAGCAAGATATCAAATAGCAGAGGAGGGACAGACATAGGGTGCAGAGACTTCACAATTCACTTCCTTAGTGACTTGTTTTTCTAAGACCACCAGAGCGGGCACAAAAGAACCAGCGAGTAGGCAAGTGTAGGAGCAAAACTGCAAGTTTACTTTGGTCACCTAAGGTGTGGGGAAGAGGTCTGTCAGCCTCCGGCAAAGAAGGCCGACAGAGTCCCCCGGTGGGGCTCTCGGACGGAGTTCCTGCAGTCCTGACATCCCGACAGGAGTGGAGGACTGAGGAAGGGCGCGCGTGGCGTCCCTCCGGAGCGGCTTTTCTAGGAGTGGGAGGGCAATAGGCGGGGCACGGGCGTGTCGGGGGGGCGTTCCGCAGGTGCGACCAGGTAAATCTTGGTCTCTTCGGATTGACATCACCTGGCGCATGCCTAGTTGGTCTGCACCTTCCCAGGTCGCCGGCTGCATTTTCGCGCGCGCAGGAAAAGTTGGGGGGGGGCGGGACGGATGAAGAACCCGGAAGTGCACCATCTTGCCTCCGTTCGTCCAAACACTTAGTGCTTGCAGTTTCAGGCAAGAATGTTCCTTGCCATAACAAGACTAAACAGAACTGTCTGCCAGACCTTAATTCTGAAATGGATTTTCATTGTTAAAAAATGATTTAAGGCCGGACGCGGTGGTCACGCCTGTAATCCCAGCACTTTGGGAAGCCGAGGCAGGCAGATCACCTGAGGTCAGGAGTTCAAGACCAGCCTGGCCAACATGGCGCAACCCTGTCTCTACTAAAAATACAAAAATTAGCCGGGCGTGGTGGCACATGCCTGTAATCCCAGCTACTCGGGAGGCTGAGGCAGAAGAATCACTTGAACCTGGGAGGCAGAGGTTGCAGTGAGCCGAGATCGTACCACTACACTCCAGCCTGGGCAATAGAGCAAGACTCTGTCTCAAAAAAAAAAAAAAAAAAAGAAAGAAAGAAAATAAAATAATTTCCTGTTTATCTTTCATCCTGCTGAGCCACCCCAGACAAGTTATTATATTTAAGCCCATTGAGCTGAAATTTCTTCAGTAAGATAAGGATATTTCACATACCTCACAGGGCTATGGGAATTAGGGCTATCCTACTGCTTGCTGAGAACTAAATACTCCAATCTTTTTGTAGTGATATTCCGTAGACAAGACAAAAGAATACTACCTTGTGATATCATTTAGCAAATCAATAGAAAAAAATCCCCATTGAAATTCCCCAAAGCAAACAAAAAGTAAAGGTAACCACCATTGGTCAGCCCTGAAAATCATCCCCAAGCATTATGAAGAATCATTTGATGAACTAGATAGGCAGATGTTCCAGAAGAATCTTATTGCTAATTTCAGCAACAAAGCCAAGCTTACACATAAACACACAACCACAAAGTTGTGATCCTCCCCACATTCCTCCCATTTCTTTGCTTTTCTTCAAAAAGGAGAGACGCTTCAAGATACCAGGCCATGCCACATTTGTTGTTCTGAAGCAAACAGCACATTACCAAAACATCTTGGATAAAAATAAAATTGTGTTTCTTTCTGAGATGGAAATTGCTTTTGGCTGCTCACCCAACCATGATTTTTGCTAAACTCTGGGCTTTGTTTTTGCTTTTTATTGGAGCAGGTTTATAAACACCAAAGGCAAAATGCACCAACTTGAACAGATGGCTTAAAGTGCTATTTCGTTTGTCATTATTTGCTCAGGGAAGATTGGAAAGTTGGGCTGCTGGGATGCCAAGCTTAAAGCTGGAGGAATTGTCTTGGGCAGAATCAAAGTCCCCTACAAGGCAAGGCTCTACACAAACTTGGGCCTCGGTACTTTTCTTTTCTTAAAGGAAAACTTAACAGACACAAAAACCATCCTTTTCTTGCTCATAGGACTCAAACCACAGGTGAGAAAAACCTATGATGACTAGAAATCTTATTTCCACAAATCTGGGGAAGGCAGCCATGTCATATACCACGTGCGCCGCGACCCCATTTCCAACTCAGGACCTCATGACCACTTCGGAAGAAACGTTGTCAATTCCTTTTGGACTCTGACATCTTTGTCTAGGATATACTCTGTTACAGCCATTTTGCTCACATGATGTTAGCAGGATTCCTGAATTCACCAGATTATTTTCTTTGTTTTGGAATTCTCTAAGTAGGATCCTCTTGGTCCTTTGCTGGAGAAATGCCACTTCCAGTTTTCCCTTTGAAGTCCTTATCTTAGGGTTGAAGTGGCATCCTGAATGGGCCATCTGTCAGCAAAGCTGGGCACCATTAAAAACTGTGCTTGAAGGATACACATTGAATCATGGTGGTGCTTGCTTCTGGTGTAGGGGAAGGGAATGAAACGGAGGATGAGGGAAATGTCACCCAGGCTGGAGTGCAGTGGCTGGATCTCAGCTCACTGCAACCTCTGCCTCCTGGGTTGAAGCCATTCGCCTGCCCAGCCTCCCAAATAGCTGAGATTACAGGCATGCGGCACCACCCCCGACTAATTTTTGTGTTTTTAGTAGAGACAGAGTTTTGCCATGTTGGCCAGGCTGGTCTTGAACTCCTGACTTCATGATCCACCCTCCTCAGTCTCCCAAAGTGCTGGAATTACAGGCGTGAGCCACCAAGCCCGGCCATTTCTCTGTATTTTTAAAGTTTCACAAAACCCTTTTTTTTAGTAGAGACAGATTTTTGCCATGTTGGCCAGGCTGGTCTCGAACTCCTGACCTCAGGTGATCCACCCGCCTTGGCCTCCCAAACTGCTGGGATTATAGGTGTAAGCCACAGTGTCCACCCTCCGCCCCCCTCTTTTTTTTTTTTTTTTTAACGTGAGAGTTGCATCAACTGTCTGTAAGAAAGCTGACTTTTCTTATAGAAAAGACACCGAGTATACCCAGAAAACCCCAGCAAGGATATGCCTGACACTAGGATTTCTCCAAACCAAACACAAATACTTTAGACATGATTAATGACTGTGCACCTGGAGTGATGAGCTTTCCAGAGGTCAAGTTGGACTCAATCCCCCATATTCAAATCAAGAGAGCAACTGGGAGAGAACACAATGTAAGGCAAAGTGTACTTCACACGTGTAGAACCTGTGCCTCAGTTGTGATGGCCACCCTCACCTCCTTTTTTTTCTTTTTTTGAGACGGAGTCTCACTCTGTCACCCAGGCTGGAGTGCAGTGGCGAGATCTGGCTCACTGCAAGCTCCACCTCCCGGGTTGATGCCATTCTCCTGCCTCAACCTCCTGAGTAGCTGGGACTACAGGTGCCTGCCACCACGCCCGGCTAATTTTTGTATTTTTAGTAGAGATGGAGTTTCACCGTGTTAGCCATCATGGTCTTGATCTCCTGACCTTGTGATCCGCCCGCCTCAGCCTCCCAAAGTGTTGGGATTATAGGCGTGAGCCAACATGCCTGGCCACCTCCTTTCTTTACATTGTTTCTTCAGTCCCATAACATGTTTGCAGCATTATTATTCCTGAGTGATTGTGACAGCAAAATTAACTTTTTTTTTTTGAGACGGAGTCTCTCTCTGTCGCCCAGGCTGGAGTGCAGTGGCGTGATCTCAGCTCACTGCAGCCTCCGCCCCCCGGGGTTCAAGTGATTCTCCTGCCTCAGCCTCCTAAGTAGCTGGGATTACAAGTGCATGCCACCACACCCAGCTAATTTTTGTATTTTTAGTAGAGACAGGTTTTACCATGTTGGCCAGGCTGGTCTCGAACTCTTGACCTCAGGTGACCCGCCCACCTCGGCCTCCCAAAGTGCTGTGATTACAGGCCTGAGCCACTGCGCCCGGCCTAAAATTAACTTCCGATGAAGAGAAAGCTTATTGTAACCAAGACAAGAGTTTTTGAAAGGCAGATGAGGCCGGGCGCGGTGGCTCAAGCCTGTAATCCCAGCACTTTGGGAGGCCGAGACGGGCGGATCACGAGGTCAGGAGATCGAGACCATCCTGGCTAATACGGTGAAACCCCGTCTCTACTAAAAAAATACAAAAAACTAGCCGGGCGACGAGGCGGGCGCCTGTAGTCCCAGCTACTCGGGAGGCTGAGACAGGAGAATGGCATGAACCCAGGAGGCGGAGCTTGCAGTGAGCTGAGAGCCGGCCACTGCACTCCAGCCTGGGCGGCAGAGCAAGACTCCGTCTCAAAAAAAAAAAAAAAAAAAAAAAGAAAGGCAGATGAGAAAAATTCCTGTCTTGGAGACTTGACAAATGGCTACCAGTAGGCACAGTCTAAATTCAGCCCATTTGCGAAAGTTATAAAGGAGATGCATTTTTAATCAAAGTCAGCTCGGTAGGGTTTCATGTGAATAAACAAGCTTTTCATTTTCTAATGGAAGAAAACATCTGGAGTTGAGACCAGACTTGAGAAGAACCGTACACAGACTGCTTTCTTAGAGCTAGGCATTGCCCCTCTGGGCCAGAACACAGAGCTCACAGGCCCACTTCTTGTTTATTGCTGTACCGAAGACACCACTGGGGTCTGTGACATCCACATTTTAAAACTGCTAAAGGGTTTGGATGGATTAGTGTTGAGTCAGGGTACAACCTGCTGTCACTTGAAAATATGGACTGCTATTTTATTTTCTTCCTGGACCCGTGTGTTTTGTACAGCACATTAGCACATTTTCTTCTCATTCAAAGTAGTGGCTATAACACTTGATCTCAGCCACTGGAAATGTGTTAGTATAAATCTTCAATGTACTTATTTTCTTTTTTTTTTTTTTTTTTTTTTTTGAGACGGAGTCTTGCTCTGCCGCCCAGGGTGGAGTGCAGTGGCCGGCTCTCAGCTCACTGCAAGCTCCGCCTCCCGGGTTCACGCCATTCTCCTGTCTCAGCCTCCCGAGTAGCTGGGACTACAGGCGCCCGCCTCGTCGCCCGGCTAGTTTTTTGTATTTTTTAGTAGAGACGGGGTTTCGCCGTATTAGCCAGGATGGTCTCGATCTCCTGACCTCGTGATCCGCCCGTCTCGGCCTCCCAAAGTGCTGGGATTACAGGCTTGAGCCACCGCGCCCGGCCCAATGTACTTATTTTCAAATGAGGTTCAAATCAGAGCTACGAAAAAGTAAAAGGCGTATTTCAGTTTTCTTTTTTTTTTTTTTTTTTTTTTTTTTTTTTTTTTTTTGAGGCGGAGTCTTGCTCTGTCGCCCAGGCTGGAGTGCAGTGGCGCAATCTCGGCTCACTGCAAGCTCCGCCTCCCGGTTCACGCCATTCTCCTGCCTCAGCTTCCCAAGTAGCTGGGACTACAGGCGCCCGCCACCTCGCCCGGCTAGTTTTTTTTGTATTTTTAGTAGAGACGGGGTTTCACCATGTTAGCCAGGATGGTCTACGATCTCCTGACCTCGTGATCCGCCCGTCTCGGCCTCCCAAAGTGCTGGGATTACAGGCTTGAGCCACCGCGCCCGGCTCAGTTTTCAAAGTTGTAATCCCACATCAAATTTGTAACAAAAGCTGCTCCTCAACAGGAGTTCACACTAAATGCATTGCAAAGAACTACTGTGGGGGGAAAAACTATTGCGATTGATGTATAGCAGAATTTAAAATATGGGATATTATTTTAGGCCACTGTATTTTCTTTTAATCTAGACACAAAATGTAACACTATATTTCAGCTATGGTATATCTGCAAACAAATTCAGAATTAAAAAAAAAAAAAAAACCTTACTTGACTTTTTCCCGCGCTCACTAGTCAAATTTAGAAGGCTAAGTTTTTTGTTGTTGTTGTTTTGTTTTTGTTTTGTTTTTTTGAGATGGATTTTTGCTCTTGTTGCCCAGGCTGGAGGGCAATGGCGTGATCTTGGCTCATTGTGACTTCCACCTCCCGGGTTCAAGCAATTCTCCTGCCTCAACCTCCCAAGTAGCTGGGATTACAGGCGCCCGCCACCACGCCTGGCTAATTTTTGTATTTTTTTCGTAGAGACAGGGTTTCACCATGCTGGCCAGGCTGGTCACGATCTCCTGACTTCAAGTGATCCGCCTGCCTCAGCCTCCCAAAGTGTTGGAATTACAGGCGTGAGCCACCATGCCAGGCCAGAAGGCCATGTTTTAACAACTGTTTTCAAACCAACCTAATACCAAACTTCAATATTTAGTAGGAGATTCAGGTATGACATTATATATGCATTCTTTTAGTTCTATCCTTAAATCTTCAGTTAATTCTTGACTTTAAATTTGTACAGTTAAACCAGCTTCCCTAAAAGTAATTCCTCTTTTTTGTTTACAGCTGTAAGCTGCTTTTGTGATGAGTATTGCCCATTGCACTTCAGCATAGCGGAACAGCAGTTAAAAGCCTACATGTGGATTGCATATTGATAAATTGTTACTCCTCAAAAGCACCTGATAATATAAGTGTCACTCTTCGTTACTTTATCACCCTTTTCTAGAGACAAAAGCACAGAATGAGAGGGACATCCTGTAGCCATTTCTATTTTACATTCTTCTCCAGCCTGCACTCTTGAACAGTGAATTATTTTCCTTGTAATAATGGAGTATTTGCTAATATCAGTGTAAGAGGCATAGTTCAAGAGTGCTGTGCTGATAAGTGCTAAACAATAACCCATCATCCAGTTTATCTAGCACTTAACGTTACTGAGTTACGAAACCAAGCTTCAGTGGCCATTAGTAAGGCAAACCTGCTACCATTTTAGTGCAAGTCTGAATTTTTGGTTTTTGCTTTTCTGTTAGACAAAAATTCTGATCTTGGACTGGGTGCAGTGGCTCATGCCTCTAATCACAGCACCTTTGAGAGGATGAGGTAGGCAGATCACCTGAAGTCAGGAGTTCGAGATCAGCCTGGCCAACATGGCGAAACCCTGTCTCTACTAAAAATACAAAAATTAGCCGGGCGTGGTGGCACACACCTGTAATCCCAGCTACTCAGGAGGCTGAGGCAGGAGAATCTCTTGAATCCAGGATGCGGAGGTTGCAGTGAGCTGAGATCACACCACTGCACTCCAGCCTGGGCGACAGAGCGAGGCTCCGTCTCAAAAAAATAATAATAATAAAATAAAAAATAAAAAATCCAATCTTGGAGCAATAGAAAAGGCTAACTACAACCTAAGTGCTTATTTAAAACCAACTTAGCCCGGTATGGTGGCTCACGCCTGTAATCCCAGCACTTTGGGAGGCCAAGGTGGGTGGATCACAAGGTCAAGAGATAGAGACCATCCTGGCTAACACGATGAAACCCTGTCTCTAATAAAAATACAAAAACATTAGCCAGGCATGGTGGCGGGTGCCCATAGTCCCAGCTACTCGGGAGACTGAGGCAGGAGAATAGCGTGAACCCGGGAGGTGGAGCTTGCACTGAGCCGAGATCGTGCCACTGCACTCTAGCCTGGGCAACAGAGCAAGACTCTGTCTCAAAAAACAAAACAACAACAAAACAAAACAAACAAAAATAGCTTTAGTTTTCAAGTCTCTTTAGTACATTCATTCTTTGACTAAGTCAGACTTCCTAAAGAAGATATTTTGGGAATCTGTGTATGGGTTTTCTACCATTTTGCTAGAAAAGAGTCATAATAAGTGCTTAAGAAAACATTCTGAAAGTAGGTGGCTGGAAGAACTAATTACTAGTACTACTGATTAATATTCTCAGTAAGAAAAGGTTACTAACTTACCAAATTTAAGCAGTCCCATCTAGGTTTCTGATTGATTTTAAACACAGCCTGAAAAAGTTGTTTCCTTAATCACCCAGCAGAAACACACTAGTTTACATCAAGAAATAAGGGCCACATCCTACACATATAGACACCTGAGGAAAATGGATTCTGAAGGGCTTTCCCTCAACACACCATGTGCCCTAAATATTGACTCATTTCCTTGACATCCTGCAAATGCTTCCTGTTGCTAACAACCATCGTGCAGGCAGTAGTTGGTGGGTCAGAATGGAATGCAATTCTGAACCTCCATGAAGCATATCCTTCCTTCTCTCTGGCCCTAGCAGCGTGGGAATTAAGACCCAGACAAAATCATCATTACTTCTGAACTCCAAAGGTGTACCAATGTTTTAATGGGTGGGGGAAGAATTAGATGAGAACATAAGAGAATTAATGGCAAGTGATTTAAGAAACACAGCAGCAACACTGTTAAGAATACATTTCTATTCCTCATGCAACTGAATTGCTAAAAAGGACTCCATGGAAAAAATGTTCCAATATCCAAAGTACCCATTTGGAATACTTTGTTTTTAAACACATCTATAGGGTTGAATATAAATAGAAAATGAACACAATTTTTACTATCTTGCAAGGTGGCCCCCACTTGCTTACCTTTGAGGAGTTTGGCTAGCGCTGGGAAGGCTACAGAAGCCAGTCTCTCTCTACATATATTTTTTGAGACAGTTTCACTCCATCGCCCAGGATGCAGTGCAGTGGCCCCATCTCAGTTCACTGCAACCTCTGCCTCCTGGTTCAAGCGACTCTTGTGCCTCAGCCTCCTGAGTAGCTGTGATTACAGGTGTGTGCCACCACACCCAGCTAATTTTTGTATTTTTAGTAGAGACAGGGTTTCACAATGTTGGCCAGGCTGGTCTCGAACTCCCGACCTCAGGTGATCCGCCCACCTCGGTCTTCCCAACTGGTGGGATTACAGGCGTGAGCCAACGCGCCTGGCCTCTGTAACTCATTTTCTAACATAGGGAGTGTTTTGACAGGCAGAGACGAGTCCAGGACAGCTGAATCATACTGGCAGAGCAAGAAAGTCCACTTGGTGTGTTAACTATAACGTATGTGAAAACTAGAAGCTATGACACAAAACTATCTCAAGAAGACCGCTTACACAGGGCACTTCAGTAATAATTTGGTGACTCCTTAAAGGTTCAGTTCCATCAAGCCACTTCTTCATAAACTTGTAAATTGGCCAGCTTTGTTAGCAATTACACATAAAAATAGAATTTCTAATTTCCATTAATGGAAAAAAAAAAAACAATGAGAAGAGTCCACGACAAAAACCTATTTCCAGATGTGAAAAGACATTTGTCATGACAAAGATTACTACGAGATGGGATATCCCACGTTTTAATATCCATGAAAGTCAGTGATTTTGCTTGCTGAGGCGCCTTGTAACCAATGGCATCTTGGACTTGCTGAAATGCAGTATATTCTGTCTAGTGTTAATGGATCAGAACGAGACTTGTTTTCTCAGGTGATGGCTAAAATGATTCCTATTTCACTCTTGAGTTTTGACCACTTAAATAGAATGACCTTAAAAAATCAACTTTTATTTAGCTCTGAAATTTGCTCTATTTAGGAAAGTTTTTTGGTGTAGTTTAAGAAATTTCTCTTGAGATTTTACATCCCTGAAGTTACTGAAACGTCTTATGTAACCCGAACTTTAGTAAGCTATCTAAACTTTCAGGTATAGATAAAAATAAAGATGTCAACTTTTTGCCTATCTGTAAGTTATCAGATTACAATGAAGCAATTCGTAATATTGGCGGCGATGTAGATTTTCAGTTAGATGTACTCATGTAGCTAAAAATACGTAAAATACAGTCTAATCCAACTGGAGGGAGTTTTCCAAATTGCAGAAAAGTTAAATATTAGTTTTCCATAAAAAAAAAAGTCAGTGAAATTAAATCCAATGAGAATCTGAGATTTGTCTTTCAGCAGTTCTTGAAGTAACCCAACTTGAGGAAAGCACCGCCAGGTTTCTGTGGAAATCTTATTTCCCTGGTACATGACAACAAAGAGCTATTTCTAGACACTAAAAACAGCAGAAGGCCCAGCACTTTGGGAGACCGAAGCGGGCGGATCACGAGGTCAGAAGATCGAGACCATCCTGGCTAACACAGTGAAACCCCGTCTTTACCAAAAATATAAAAAAATTAGCCGGGCACGGTGGCGGGCGCCTGTAGTTCCAGCTACTCGGGAGGCTGAGGCAGGAGAATGGCGTGAACCTGGGAGGCGGAGCTTGCAGTGAGCCGAGATCACGCCACTGCACTCCAGCCTGGGCAACAGAGCAAGACTCCATCTCAAAACAAAACAAAACAAAAGAAAAAAACAAAAAAACAGCAGATGGAACTTGCTAGAGAGTTAACTGAACTTTCACTTCCCTGGCTCCCCTCAAAACATGTGGTCTGTTTTATTTACAACTTAAGAGAACTGTGAAACACCAGTTTGTCGAATCTTAGTTTTATATAAAGTCTGCAATTAGATCACAACTCATTTCTTTGAGGTCCTTGGGTGTGAATCCACTTTGGGTATACACAATGACGGCTGAATTCCTCATAAACATTCCCCTTTAAAACATTCCCTTCAGCTCTATTACACCTCTACCTTCTGTTTAAAAATCTTGTATTAATAAATAAAGGGAAAACCGAAATTGAATTTATAAAGTTTTATTTTTGTATATGTGCTAAATCTTAGGAACTGTGAACAATCTTCATGTCAGTCTGTTGGCTTGTAAAAGGCTAAGAAGTGCATGACTTGGGTGGTGAAATTTCCTTTTAGGAATCTGAATCTCAAAATAAATTTTCACACATTTGCAGTTTTAAAATGTGGTGCACCTTGCCCCCGCTTCTTTTACACCTATAAATTTGGAGGGAAAGTGCTAAGTTTCTGCAAACTTTTTAAAATAATTGTTATAAATACAATCGGCAGCAAATTCTCAATACATTTAGCACTTCTGTAGTGTTTTATCACACTCAAAAACCTTATTTGCAAAAACTAAACTCAACATATGTGTAGGACCAATTCTGGTTGAGTCCTACTATGAAACCAGTACTTTTTTTCTTTCTTCTTGGTAACACAAAAACTGGGGTGTAGGGGAGTGTTTTCCTTTATCAGCAGTATGTAGTACCTTTAAACTAGAGACCAAAACTGGGCACTTACAATGAAAAGGCAATTTTCTTATCCAGCTATAATCCTAAATAAGGCAGGATATATCCACCAAATTAACCACAAAATTCAGCAAAGTAAAATAGCTCGTGGGAGAACATAAGCTGGAAAAATACTAATAAAAAAACTGAATAACTTTGAAGTAGTCATCTGAATATTCACAGACTTGTTTTCATTTACAAATGTAAGTGAAATAAAAAAGGCTCCTCATCTTTCTAACCACTACTAGGATTAAGGATTTAAGTTATTCACTAAGTTAATCATGAAAAAAAAAAAAGAAAACATCTTAATAATTCTAAATTTGTATACACAATGAAGACACAAGGCTGGGAAATTATCACCAGGAGAAAAATCAATGAAAGAAAAAAAATGTTATTTCTGCCTCTACAATGCTAAACATGAAAATTCAGTTGGTGGAGGGCTTAGAAACAGCAGCAATATGGTTTTTTTAAACAAGTTGTGCACTGAAATACTTAGATACAATAGGGCAAAAGCCCTTGTTCACACGGTTTTACAACTAAAATATCTTCAGTCTTTATGGTAACACATTCTACTGTCTTCTATAATCATGTCGTTTAGAATTCTGGGGGCTATTTCTTTCAAAGCAACACTGGCGATTCTGCAAACATCTAAAATAGGAAATATATGGCTCAAAAAATCAGTTGAGGGTGAACTAAATAATCCTTAGGCACTTTGAAGACTTGAAATTTAAAATGTGCCGCGTATGTTCAGAAAAAGACCTCAAAATCACCATGATGTTGCTCTTACAATAACATGCATCTTTAAATTTCTGGTTATACATTAATGCTTGCTTTAAGAGTTAAATATAGAAAATAATTTGCACAAACAAAAATAACTCCACTTTCCCTTGCTCCTGGTCACAACACAGACCACTCTTCCTCAAATGGAGACAAAAATGATTCATGAGCCCCTCACCTGGCACAAGGGGGTTTGTAAATTCAAAGCAACCAAAGTTGGGCTCTTCCTCCAAGTAGAAAAATTCACAGCCTTTTTTGTATGTCAAGTTCTTCTCAACTAGGAAGTCATTAAAGTTTTTAAGTACATTACATATTTTGTTAAGGAGCAGGAATATATAAATCTCCTCTCAGATGGTGAGATAGTACACCTAACAATAGTAACTCATTCAAATAAAGTTAACCTATTTCATTTGTTTAAAGAGCTTGGAATCAAGAAACTTTTAAATTAAATAACTACCAATTGGGGCCGGGCATGGTGGCTCACACCTGCAATCCCAGCACTCTGTGAGGCCGAGGCGGGCGGATCACCTGAGGTCAGGAGTTCAAGACCAGCCTGGCCAACATGGTGAAACCCTGTCTCTACAAAAATTAGCTGGGTGTGGTGGTGGGTGCCTGTAATCCCAGCTACTCAGAAGGCTGAGGCGGAAGAATCGCTTGAAACCAGGAGGCGACGTTGTAGTGAGCCAAGATTGTGCCACTGCACTCCAGCCTGGGTGACAGAGCGAGACTCCATCTCAAAGAAGAAAACAACAACAAAAAAAATAAAACTATCAGTTGGAATTGCAAACACCGTAACTTTCACTCAAAGTAAAAACTATCTGGTGTCAAAATGTCCTACTATTGCAGGAACACCTAGAAGCACAGGTTGACTACAGAGTACTACAAATAAGATACCCAAAGCTTTATCTTAAATACCTGCCCCTTTTAATCACAAAATAATGCAATGCTCAATTTTGTTTCTGCTTTGTTCAGTTCCAAGTGTAGCCTTTTGACAAAACATTTCTCTACTAACTGAATTGTAAAAAATACAACCAAGCTTGTGCTCATTAAATATACATGTATATAAAAAACATACAAAAAGTACAAGATTATGTTAGGAAACTTTTACAGTGTCAACATCCTGATTTCTCAAAATCTTCAGTAAAGGGCCAAAGGTCAAATCTTTCTGTGCACAAAAACTCAGTGTGACTGAAATCCTGAATCAGTGTCATGCCTAGGCATGCTATGCACAGAATGAATTTTAATATGCAGTCCTCTGTGGAAAAAAAAGGACAAAAAAAGTAACCAAAAAAAAAAAAACCAAAAACACACCACAGGACAAAAAGTTCTTCTTAAATCAAATTCTATTTGTGAATTCAGCAAAATAATTTCTATAAAATAAAACAGCAAAATATTTAAATAGAGTAGGGTGGGCTGTATCTGTTTGCAGGGTATTTGGTTTTTAGACAGGTTCCAAAAAATTACACACATTCAAGTTACCAATTCTCTTTTAAATACAGTATGAACTGAGGAGTTCCTTATTTGTAATCAAATGTTTATTCTGAAATTGTGATATCTCAATTATATTAACTAACCAGTAGTTTCTTTTTTAATGAGACCCTGCTTTGAACTTTTTGGAATAATGGAAGAGGAGCTAGGACAATTCTTGCTTTCAAGTAAAATTGTGACTGAGCAGAAAATCAGCCAGCTGTCTTGGTGCAGAGGGGTACTCCAAGTACCGTGGGATTCTGATGACTTCCACGTCACTGGGATCCAGCAGAAGGAAAGTTTGAGAAGATTCACCTAATAAACGCTACCAAAGAAACAAAACAAGCACACCAAATACAGTCTTCTATTATGCTCCAGCATCTTGGCATAGCAAATTTTTGCATATTTGTTTTAAATTTTTTAAAATTCCCATTACTGATACGTAAGTGTTCTTTATCCCACCCAGAGATTGAACTGTCAAACATTATACATAAGGAACATATGTGCAACTGAAAACAGCCTGTTTGTCACATTTCTCCCCTTGTTTTATATTTTAATATTCTAGGTGTAAGAAGTAAAAGCTCTGAGTAATACAGCTGTCACTTCTCGGACAACTGCTGTCATTATGGTAACTTTTTCCTCACTGGCTACACTAACTTGGTGTGAAGCCATGCTAAATGTTACAGCATAACTATAGCTTCAAAGTGATTAACCTAATTATCAGAATAAAAAGGCAATGAAAAAAAATCTAGAAACAGTGTTACATCACCAATTTTCCACATCAACCAAATAATTTAAAGGTTACCAGCCTTACATTGCTCATAGCAAAATTGACTCCAGTGGCAAAGAATTAATATGAAACTATTGGTGTGGTTGACATGAATGGGCTCTGTTTTGTTGCTGTTGGTTTTTTTGTAAAGGAGCTGAACCAACTGCCATGAGGCAGGCAACACTGGTTGCAGAGTGCAGTGGGTATAACAAGAAAATTAACTTTTGTAGTTTGTGTAGATCTGTGAGTCTCATCAAGAAAAAAGTTTCTTGCTTAAGAATTAACAGTCAACATTAATATACTATATACACCTTTGCCATTTACACATTAGCATCAGGCCATTTATTACAAAACACTATACACTTTCCACTGCAGGCGGGTTATATATTGACAGCAAATTTCTGCAGATAAGACAGTGAATAAACTCTCCACTCCATGTTGATTAGGAATAGTTTTTCTAGTTTTAAATATTAGCCAGACACAGAAAAAGGTTGGACTGTAAGGCCTGGGTGCACAGTCTTGATGGAACCAGTTAATTATGTGCATTTCATTGATCCTTGGCTTGAGGTGGGGATACTTCTTCACTGCCTTCATAATTTTCTTGTGCTCGTTGGCCAGTTCTCTGAGGGTTGTTCATGTGATGTGCTGCTGGGCCTGTATATGGCTGTCCATGCACATGGTTATTCTGGGAAAGGAGAAGAGATCTGCATGTTAAAACTTTTCACATAGTAAAACAACTTCAAAATCATGGTCTAAAGTCTCTAGAAATGTAAACTTTTATTCTTGGGACTTACTCTGTAAATACCGTTGGACTACGATTGTGCAAGAACAAAAACAAAAACAAAAAAAGGCTTGAAAGAGAAAAACATAGTGTAAATGCAAACCCCCAAACCCTGAATAAGAGCAGTGATTGTGTAGGTCCACATACATCTTTGGCCAAAGTGATTTTTAGTGCCAAAATGATTTAGACTCAAGTCTGGCAAATAAAGGATTAACCCACTGTTGCTCTTGGTAAAAAATGTTCAGAAAACGATCTATGAGCATCTATTGACTCTTCCACATGCTAAATCCAATCGACTAACCATGATACAAGATAAACAGTAGTAACCCTGAACTCACAATAATGCTGACTAAAAGCAGAACAATGTTCAAGATGATAAAGTAACCAGGCATGATTAACATAAGAGCTTTCTCAGGGTCAAAGGAAGTTAACACTTCCATTGTGGATTTGGTTCCTTAACCTTTTAAAATGTCTGAACCCTACAGTGCTCTCATTTTTTTGTACATGCTCCATCAGCCAAGCTAAGATTCTAGACTTTTTTTTTTTGAGATAGAGTTCACTCTTGTTGCCCAGGCTGGAGTGCAATGGTGCTATCTCGACTCACCACAACCTCCATCTCCTGGGTTCAAGAGGTTCTCTTGCCTCAGCCTCCCGAGTAGCTGGGATTACAGGCATGCGCCACCAAACCCAGTTAATTTTGTATTTTGAGTAGAGACAGGGTTTCTCCATGTTGGTCAGGCTGGTCTCAAACTCCTCACCTCAGGTGATCTGCCTGCCTCAGCCTCCCAAAGTGTTGGGATTACAGGCGCAAGCTACTGCGCCCGGTCGGGCTTTACTTTCTATAGATGAAAATATGTATGCTGAATGTGTACTTCCTAACTATTCAGTTTGCTTCTATGTACACAGTGAAATGTAAGAAAGAATGCCTGAAATGTTTCTCCAAGTATAGTTCCTGGACCATCAGCAGCATCACTTGGGAACTTGTCAGAAATGTTCATTTTCCAGTCCCTTGAAGACCTATGAAATCAGACACTTTGGGGTAGCGTCTAGCCCTCTGCTGGAGCAAGCCCTCCAGGGAGACTCATGCCTGTTCAAGTTTGAGTACCATTGCCTCACAAGAGCTGATTTAGTCACATTTCGGTTTCAGAAAGAAAAGTTTTCATTTAGAATGTTTCTTCATCTCATTTCTTTTGCTATTTATTTACTAGTTTATTTACTTTATAGCTAATCACCTATGGAAATCTACCCAAATCCTTTTTTTTCTAGTGATTTTTACCATCACTGAAACGTATGGCTAAGTAACCAAGGACTTCTTACTTCATTGCATATCTTAATGTTTTTGGAATCCAGGTGAAGATTTTGCCTCACAGGAAATGTCACCACAATCCTTACAATGATGATTTCATGTTGACATAAATTCTCATAGTTTTATTAACTACCAGCATAAGGACACCTTCTTGACAAGGAAAACCCTACAGTGGTTAAGTTCAAACACGTTACACCATGACCCCTGCTCCAAACCATTCCTCTTCTGATCATGCTCCCAAAGCTAGTAGATAATCCTACCTGTTACTTTGTAGTCACAACCAACAATTGAGTCATCCTCTAAAATTAAGCATAAAACCTAGTTCTAGGGGATAAAACCACAAACTGACTCCTGTTTTACCTGTTGATACTGAGATCCAGGTGAATGGGGGTACAATGGGGCATCTTCAGTGGAGGCGACTCATGTTCATCTGGGGCATCTTGGTCATCTGGCTCCTAATTTTGAATATTTCAAGATAAAGAATTATGTAGGCAAACTCAAGTTTATTTTTAATTTCTATTTGAAATAAACTTTAAAAATCTACAAAACTGACCCATTAGCAACTTTTCTTTTACTGCAGATAAAGAACTTGGGGAAAAAAAACAAAAACAAAACCAAACAAAAACCTGATTTGCATTCTCTCAGAACTACTACATTTCAGACAATTTCACAGAAATTTCTCCAAAAGAAGGCTCCCTCATTAGCTTAAGATGACACACAATAAACATTTTTCTTTTCTGTTTTTGAGATGGAGTTTCGCTCTTGTCCCCCAGGCTGGAGTGCACTGGCACGATCTCTGCTCACTGCAGCCTCCACCTCCTGGGTTCAAGTCATTCTCTAGCCTCAGCCTCCCAAGTAGATGAGATTACAGGCGCCACCACCATGCCTGGCTCATTTTTCTATTTTTAGTAGAGATGGGGGTTTCACCATGTTGGCCAGGCTGGTCTTGAACTTCTGACCTCAGGTGATCCGCCTGCCTTGGCCTTCCAAAGTGCTGGGATTACAAGCATGAGCCACTGCGCCCAGCCAAATAAACATTTTTCAAAACCCAAAACTTCAACATAATCTTTTAATAATATCATTAATACATAAACACTGGCCTATAAAATAAAGAATTACTTTGCTCTCTTCCATTTCTATCTGCTGCACACTGGTGGCTTTTTTTACCTCCTCTGGACAGAGTTCACAAGCTTTTGCAAGTGTCATCCTAGCACTATGTGATCTCTCCAAGAAATAACCATTTGATGTTTCATTGCTTTGCACTGGGGGAGACCAATTGTTGTAAGTGTACTGAGGATTGCCAGTATATGGTCTTCTTTCAAGTTCATCTCCAAGCCATTCCACCGCCCAGGTCCACTTTCTTTTAAGATCTCCATTGCCCTGCAAAAGAAAATAAGACCACATATATAAGAGGATTTGGAATACTTCAAAGTTAACTTAAAATGACAACCCCAAGTTCTCATTCTCTTCTTTTAAAACAGAATCCTTAATTCTGATTAAGATTTCTACAAAATTGTAAGAAAAAAATCCTCACCTGCAGGATTTGGTAAGCAACAGGACAGTTACTAAATAGAGCTACCATACATTTTATACACTGGTATGCTCTTTTTTGATAGTGATTCTTAGATCGTTGGATTGTGTCAAACAGCCCATCTCGGTCATCTGGAATTCCTTTCAGTGCATTATGAATTCTGAAAGAGAACCAGATAAAAAATAAAAACATCTAAAATCTAATAGCTAATATATACTGAGTGCCTACTATGTGCCACTCAATAATGTCTCTGATTTAGTCATTTAATCTAACATTAGACAACAGGTATTATTATTAAACCTTCATTTATTTATTTTTTTGAGACGAAGTCTCGCTCTGTCACCCGGGCTGCAGTGCAGTGGTGCCATCTTGGCTCACTGCAAGTTCTGCCTCCTGGGTTCATGCTCTTCTTCTGCCTCAGCCTCCTGAGTAGCTGGGACTACAGGCACGTGCCACCACGCCCGGCTAATTTTTTGTATTTTTAGTAGAGACAGGGTTTCACCATGTTAGCCAGGATGGTCTCAATCTCCTGACCTTGTGATCCACCCGCCTCGGCCTCCCAAAGTGCTGGGATTACAGGCGTGAGCCACCATGCCCAGCCTTATTATTAAACCTTTTAACAGATGAGAAAATTGGCACAGAGTTACATAGCTTGCTGAGGTCATATAGCTGTGGAGCAGTCTGACTCCAGAGTCTGTGCTCTAACTTATTACCAATCCAAAATAATTCTGCCATGTATGCAATTTAAACACATTACCTGAAGTGAATTCAGGACACTCAAGAGTAATACAAATTTTAAAAAATAACGAAGTTTATGACTGCTGTTGTCGAGGGTAATTTGCTACACATCAATACCTTTTATAAAACTGCATCTCTGAAGGCAAGTTAGGATTCAGTGACATAATTTGGAGGTACATATTTGAATTCTAATAACGAGAATACATTGCAGGCAAAGCATTTTGACAGGCAATAGTATAATTTGGCTGATTTGCCAGTAACACAGGATTTCATTTCAGTTTCTCCCAACTACAACGGAGTAATAATACATAGCCAACTAGTTCCTGTCTTTCCCTGGAATAACTAAAACATGATTGGAGGGGCACAAACATGCCTTGTTTCTTTTGTGTTAAAAATATTATGTGCCAGTAAATAAACAAAATATTATTCAGCTATAAGCTAATGATATATGCTATAACATGGATGGACTCTGAAAACATTAAGCTAAGTGAAAGAAGTCAGACACACAAATTGCATGATTTCGTTTTTACGAAATGTCTAGAATAGGCAAATCCACAGAGACAGAGAGCAGATTAGTGGTTGCTAGGGCTGGAAGGAATGGTGAGTGACTATTTAATTGGGTAGGGGTTTCCTCTTGGAGTAATAAAAAAAATGTTCTGGGACAGGCGCAGTGGCCCACACCTGTAATCCCAACATTTTGGGAGGCTGAGGTGGGTGGATCACAAGGTCAGGAGATGGAGACCATCCTGACTAACATGGTAAAACCCCGTCTCTACTAAAAATACAAAAAAAATTAGCCGGGCGTGGTGGCGGGTGCCTGTAGTTCCAGCTACTCGGGAGGCTGAGGCAGGAGAATGGCGCGAACCTGGGAGGTGGAGCTTGCAGTGAGCCGAGATCGCGCCACTGCACTCGAGTCTGGGCAACAGAGCAAGACACCCTCTCAAAAAAAAAAAAAAAGTTCTGGAATCAGATAGTGGTAATGGCTATACAACAGTGTGCATGTACTAAAAGTCACTGAACTGTATACTTTGAAATGGTGAGTTTTGTTATGTAAATTTTACCTCAATTAGAAAACATAACCTGGACACTGAGAATTTAAAGATTCTCATGTACACTATGTATTTTACTTAATAGTACGTTTCAATTCAAAGATTTTTTTTCCTCCATCAAATGCATTCATGATTTCCAAACAAAACAGACTACTTCAACAATTTTGCAAAGCTTAATCATTTCAGACAAATCAACCATGTTCAGGCCTCTTGCTGTTTAATCTGAAACGCTTCACATAAATTGCTTTTACCTTCAGTTTTTTCAGGTAACAATGAAGTGCTAAATCATTATTTCTACCATATCACATTTTCTCCCCATATCAACCGTTCTCAAATGCCATTTTTATTAATACTATCTTCACTTGCCTATTACCTGATGCCAAGCAGTGCTGGGCACATGGTAGACACTCCATAAATATTTGAACATTGTTTACTGAATGAACTAAAAGCTCATTATGAGAAAATTATTTTCACATTTGGGCCAGTGATTCATATAACAACAGTATCTTACTAATCTGATTACACAAAAGTGTAATTCCCACATTTACTCTAGCACATATGTCTTTGCCATTATCACTTGCTCTAATCAAACAAGAGCTAAGATGTGATTAACTGGTTTAAAACTGTAAGTGCTTACAGTATTTTCCTTTTTTAAAAAATAGAGGCAAGATCTTGCTATGTTGGTCAAGCTGGCCTTGAACTCCTGGTCTCAAGTGATTCTCCTGCCTTGGCCTCCCAAAGTGTTTATTACAGGGGTAAGCCACTGTGCCCAGAAATACAACATTTTAAAAAAAGAAAACAGCAAAAGTTAGATTTCATTAAAATCCACTCTGAAGAAAGCTTTCAAATCCTATCAACATATTTAGAAGGGCACTGAATACTACCTGAATAAATGACCATAATTTTGAGCTACTATCTTTTGTGTCTCACGAAAATTTATTTTTGGTTTACTGCTATTTTTACAGTATTTGTTTGAAATCTATTATGGTAAATTTGGAGATAATTTGAAAACACTAAGTCACAAATTCTGGCGTTCGCAATCCCCACTAAAACTCCAGATTGCAACTTCTCTTTAAGCATTTTGTTGTTACAGAACTTGTTTTTGAGTTTGTTTTATTACATTGGCAGATGGGAGGCAAACTGTGACATAGGCTTTGAATTGTTTTCCCAAACAAACTATTATATTATCTTCCGTGTGGGAAGGTAAGTTCTAAAACCCGGCGGTGCTGCCAACTAATAACCATAATTTATCATCAATTATATAACTCTTGGGATTAAAGATAATATATTCAACTTTTACTGCAAAAAAAAAAAAAAAAAAAAAAAAAACGAAACAAACAGAAAAATTCCAGTGAAAGTTTGAGGACCAGTTAAGCTGGATAACCTTAGTTTTTACGGGGGAAAAAAGTTAACATTCTAAAACTTCTCATAAAAACTAATTATAATTGATCCCCTCATTATTCATGAATTCCGCATTTGTGAATTGCTTACTTCCTAAACTTTATTTATCATTGCAAAATCAATCATCAAGGTGCTTTCTTGGGCATCTGTGGACACATGCAGAGCAGCAAAAATATCAAGTTGTCCAACACAAACGTTCTTAGCTGAAGTCCAAAAGAGTGTCATTCTGTCTTGTTTCAGCTTAGGCTGTAAACAAGTGTCCTTCATGGTGTATTTAGTGCCACATTTTCCACATATTTGTGCTTTTGTTGGTTATTTTTATGTTTAAAATGACCCCCAAGTATATAATGTTGAAGTGGTATCTAATGTTCCTAACCACAAGAAGGATGTGATGCGCCTTACGGAGAATGTGTTGAGAAGCTTAAGTTCAGGCTTAAGTTACAGAGCTGTTGGCTGTGAACTCTAAGTCAACAATATATATTAAATGACTTTAAATAGAAACACACATAAAACAAGGTTATGTATTGACTGGCTGATAAAAATGTAAACAAGAGGCTTATAGAAACCTAATTCTGTATTTCCTCCTAGGAGTAATGGTTCAGTATTTGCTAACTCAGTGTCTGTGGGGACTTTACAGAATATAAATACCATGAAAAATGGAAATCGTACTTACCTAAAGCCTATTTTTACATATACTATTATACTTCATGTGACTAATGACTAAGTTACTTCAAGAGACTAATTCTAAAACAAATGTAATCTAATCATAAAATAATCCTCAGGCATCATTAATGAAATTCAAATATTTACCAAAAGCCCAAGCTAGCTCCTTCCTTAATTAAAAAAATCATTCTAAAGAAATAGGCTTATTAAGTATGAAATTTAGGCAGTGAGAGAAAAGAATAAAAGAGGAAATAAAATTCTGAGGAAAGAGGGAGAACTTGTTATTTACCCTTGTCCTAGGTTTAAGATAAAACATTCACTAGAACTCCAATAGGTTAAAAAAAAGTAGTGACTGTCAATTTCAGTTAACTCTAACACCTGGGGCAAGCCTAATTGCTTCCAGTCACAAAAAGAGTATCCACCTGTGAGTTTGCCAGGAGTCCTCAATCAGTAAGATTTGCAAAAGCAGATCCAAATAGGGCCGCAGTTCATAGGTATAGGAATATGCAACCTAAAAACAAGTAAGACATAGTGAGTAACTTAATGAAAGGAATAAGAAATCAAATTATAAACATACAAATGTTATTTTCCTTTTACCTGCCAGAGAAGTTCACTGAGGACAGTAGATGAGAACTGAGGATTCTCCCAGCAGCAAAAACGAAGCAATTTGACGGTTTCGTCTGAATTACTGCAGTCTTCAATGATTTTCTTCACATAACTTGTTCTCACAAATAAAATGTCTGCCACATTCTGCTGAATTGGCATTATAGGTTGTGATAAATTAGGATCACCAAAAGGATTGGGAAGAGGAGGATTACCTAGAATACAGATTTGTCACCAATAAAAAAACTAATAAGCTTCTCCACAATAACACACAACTTTCATGACAGAAAATAGCCTATATATAGCCTATACATTGTTTTTTTTTTTTTTAATCCTAACATGGAGTCTTGCTCTGTTGTCCAGGCTGGAGTGCAATGGCGCGATCTCAGCTCACTGCAACATCCACCTCCCATGTTCAAGCGATTCTCCTGCCTCAGCCTTCTGAGTAGCTGGGACTACAGGTGCATGCCACCACGCCTGGCTAATTTTTCTGTATTTTTGTAGAGATGCGGTTTCGCCATGTTTGCCAGGCTGGTCTTGAACTCTTGACCTCAAGTGATCCACCCGCCTCGGCCTCCCAAAATGCTGGGATTACAGGCATGAGCCACCATGCCTGGCCAAATGTTTTATTTTAGAAAAATAACATTTTAAATCAAGTTTCCTAAGCACAACAAAGAAAGTAACATTATGCATTATAATGATCAGATAGATATACCAAGATGTAAAAATGCAAAATCTACACATAAATTTTTTTTTTTTTTGGACACAGGGTCTCTCTCTGTCACCTAGGCTGGAGTGCAGTGGTGTGACCATAGCTCACTGCAGCCTTCTCCTGGGCTGAAGTGATTCTCCCACTTCAGTCTCCTGAGTAGCTGGGACTACAGGTGCACACCACCACACCCAGCCAACTTTTTTGTTGTTGTGATCCTCCTGCCTTGGCTTCCCCCAAAGCGTAGGGATTACAGGCATGAGCCACTGAGCCCAGCCTAAAAAGTTAATTCTTAAACTATTTCATAAACACGGTATCAACCTCAGTCACAAGGAGAGAGAAAAAGGATCCCCATTAAATATGTAAAAAAGGTACAGGGCTAAAATACTCCAAAGCAAAAATCTTCCTCCAGACTCTTAGTACTATATATGCTCAGCAGTATTTAAAAACTACTGTAAAGAGGGCCGGGCATGGTGGCACACACCTGTAATCCCAGCACTTTGGGAGGCCCAGGTGGGCAGATCATCTGAGGTCAGGAGTTCGAGACCAGCCTGACCAACATGGTGAAACCCTTCTCTGCTAAAAATACAAAATTAGCCGGGCGTGGTGGTGGGTGCCTGTAATCCCAGCTACTTGGGAGGCCAAGGCAGGAGAATGGCTTGAACCGGGGAGGTGGAGGTTGCAGTGAGCCGAGATCATGCCATCGCACTCCAGCCTGGGCAACAACAGCAAAACTCCGTCTCAAACAACAACAACAACAACAACAACAACAAAAGACTACTGTAACGAATGGAGCATTCAAATTTACCATTGATTGAAGACTGCATTCTTGAAGAGACATTGCAACAGCGGATCAGCTGTGACACTACTGAGTATAATTTGCCTAATTCAGCATACTGATATTTGATTGGAGGACCTGGACCTTCATCTAAAGACACAAGCATAAAGGTAGCAGGTACACTCAATTTCAGAAGCTGTGTCTTCTCTGCCACACCTACAACAAAGGAGTGAAGGGGAGAAGAAAGAGAGGGAGAAAAATGCGAGGAAAAAATTAAGATGGCAAGGGCTTCATGAACAAAACAAGCAGTTATACAAAATATCTTGTCTATAATTTTTATGATCAGAAAAATTTTGATTTGTAATTTTATCACTTTTACTTAGCATTCAGAGAATTATTTACCAGAAAAGAGAACTCATCCATTGAGTATACGTATTAACATTGTTAAACAGTGACCATGACTATGACATTCCAATCACACCGGCTCACTGTAAGGAAGATGAACACTTTTTCTTTTTTGAGACAGTCTTGCTCTCTCGCCAGGCTAGAGTGCAGTAGCGCGATCTCAGCTCACTGCAACCTCTGCCTCCCAGGTTCAAGCAATTCTCCTGTCTGAGCCTCCCCAGTAGCTGGGATTACAGGCACGTACCACGCCCAGCTAATTTTTGTATTTTTAGTAGAGGTGGGGTTTCACCATGTTGGCCTGGATGGTCTCGGTATCTTGACCGCGTGGTTCTCCTGCCTTGGCCTTCCAAAGTGCTGGGATTATGAGCCACTGCGCCCGACTGGAAGATGAACACTTTCTACGGCCTGGAGAGTCTAAAGGGACTAACCAAGACTGCAACCCTCATTTGTAAGGAGGATGAAAACAACAAAACAACTATATTAAGTAAGAAGTAAGAACTCTTGGTTTTGGCCCCTCTTCATGGTAATAAGCTAAGGAGCAGTTCTCAAACCATAACCACTTCCTCCTTCCTCGATTCCTGATTTTCTTTCTACCTCTTTTTGTTCTTATTTGCAACTCCTCCTTCCTGTCTCTTAAAAACTGATGTTTCTCCAAGTTCCCATGCCAGGCTATCTTCTCACACTGATTTCCCTGGATGATGTAGCCCACACCCATGGCTTTAATGTTCTAGATAATTTTATTCACAAAGTAAAGAAGAAAAAAAAAAAGATAATTTCATTCAGATGATTCAAAAACATTTCAAGACAAATTACTTACTGTTCTACTGTATATCTCCATTTGGGTGTCACACAGGCTCAAACTCAATCTACCCAAACTGAACTCACCCCTTTCTTCCCATAGTGTTTCTCCTCCTGTATTTCCCCTCAGTAAATGGTACCACTCACAGTTGTTTATGTTAGAATTTTGGGGATCATTCTTCACATCTCTTCCCTGTCCTGTCCTTCTCTGAATATCCAATCACCAAATCCACTGATTCCACTTCTTATAAAAAGCACCATATATCTATCTGTCCACTTGTATCTCTCTCACTGCCAGTTCTCCAGTACAGGCCACAATGATCTTATGTCTATAGATCATTTTAACACTCTCTGGGATCTTATTCCATTGCAATCCATTCCACACTGTGGCCACAGGGATCTTTCTAGATGGTATTATCTGTTCAAAACCCTACAATGGCTCATCCAATGCCTCAGTATCTCTCACAAGGCCTATTAAACCGCATGATCAGAAACTCCTGCTCAGCACTCCTGCCATTCCCATCTTACATCAATTCTAGTCAGACTGGACAACTTTCATTCCGTCCAATAAGCCACACCAAGTTTATCACGTCTTTGCATCTGCTGTTCACTCTAGATGGAAAGCTCAACTAACCAATTCCCACGTTACATTCCCCATTAAGTCTTCTGTACTCCCCAAATCCCTTCAGGTACCATGCCCCCCATGATGCACTTTGCATTTTCCCTATTAGAGCCATTAACATATTTTATGGCAACTACATTATTTGCTTCTATAGTCCATTAGGCAATCTTATTTATTGCCATATCCCCCAAAACATAATAAAAACAGGTCCACAACCTCTTACCTAAAATCCTAAGACTCCGAAAGCTATTTTAATTTTTAATTTTTTGAGACGGAGTCTCACTCTGTCTCTCAGGCTGGAGTACAGTGGCGTGATCTGAGCTCACTGCAACCTCCGCCTCCTGGGTTCAAGCGATTATCCTGCCTCAGCCTCCTGAGTAGCCGGGATGTGCCACCATGCTCGGCTAATTTTTGTATAGTTAGTAGAGAGACGGGGTTTCACCGTGTTGGTCAGGTTGGTCTTGAACTCCTGACCTCATGATCCACCCGCCTCGGCCTCCCAAAGTGCTGGGATTACAGGCGTGAGCCACCTCGTCCGGCCCAACAAAGTTTTTCATTAAGTTGGTGTCAAAATGTGTTTGTTGGGATAACCTAGCCTGAACTGACTAAAGGCTACTTACAGTCTTCATTTCTCCCTTCAGTATAAATATTTACATTTTACTGTAGAAATATTAATGTGTTCAATTGTAAGTTGTTGTCTCAGACCCTGCTATAGAGATACGGATATATGCACTGCGCCTTGCTTTTCTTAAATCCAAACAATTCTCAATCCCAATGCATATCTGATCTTAAGGACTTCATATTAAGGTTTACAGACCATACAGTATTTGTTTTCAGCAAGAAAATTTTATAAGTAGGTTACATTATGGAACAATGATGTGTGCTTTCTGAACAGGCAATATCTAAAAGAAGAGTTGAACAGAATAAGATTTTTCTGAATGTCTAAATTTGGCATTTTTAAGTTTGAAATATAGATTCCACTGATGCTTATCTAATAAATATTCTTTTCTTTCTCATCTACAAATACCCAAATATCTACAATGTGGAAAAAGGTAAGGGAAAGGAAGACAAACTAAATAGACAAATGAAAAGTACAATCTCCCTTATGTTAAAAAAGTCCATGAATCCAATGGTGATTAAGTAATGTCACAGAAAAAAACCTGAAATGACAGGTATGCCTGGATATAGAACTTCATTTTGGATATATGGCTGTTTGGTTTGTTTGCTTTTTGGAGACAGGGTCTCATTCTGTTGCCCACGCTGGAGAGCACTGATGCAATCACGGGTCACCGCAGCCTCAACCTCCTTAGCTCAAGTTATTCTCCCACCTCAGCCTCCCAAGTAGCTAGGACTACAGGCATATGCCACCACACCCAGCTAATTTTTAAATTTTATTTTGTAGAGATAGGGTCTCCCTATGGTGTCTAGGTTGGTCTCAAACTCCTGGGCTCAAGCAATCCTCTTGCTTTGGCCTCCCAAAGTGTTGGGAATACAGGCATAAGCCATTGTGCCCAGCCCTTAAATTAATATTTTAAGCAAGTATTTTTATTATCCATAATTGTAATTTACTTACACAAAAACTTATGTACAGACCAAGTCTGCTATCTAAATTTGGTGAGTATCACAACCATCTGGGGACTCCTTTGAAAACATGGATTCCCTGACATTAGCTTTGCGGATGCTGATTCAATCAGTGTGAGAAGAGGCCTAGAAACCAGTATTTTCCAAAAGCAGCCAGATTTGGCACCACTGCATTAGGAGATTAAAAAAAAAAAAATCAAGACATAGATTCTGACCTGTGTCTACTACAAAGACACATGCATAAAGTAAAAGGTGAAAGTGCCATGTTCAGATAAAATTCACAACAGGTTTTATGGGAAATTGTTTCTATTTCAAATCAGATTATATTTTATCACTTGACCTAAATGACTTCACAATTTAATATGATACATCAAAACAGAATTCTGAAAAACTTAAAATTCTTACCTAAATTGGCATACATTACAAACAGGTTGAAATACTGCTGTAAATGACGCCCATGCTCTGAAACTTCCCTTCTCAAGAGATTTAGTACTGCTCTTAGTAAGTGATCACTCAAGCTTAAGTTGTCATAAGCCTGTAAAGGATAAAACATTACCTGTTTTACAGCAACAAGGTATATGTATACTTCTATTTGCATAAAAAGGACATGCACATATGCTGATACAGGCATACATTTATGGAAGGACTGATCACACCAACTAAACTATTTTGCTTCTTCGGAAAGGGAATGAAGATCAGAGGTGGATTTCATTATAATTCTTCACACTTGTAATTTTTTTTAAAAACTAAGACTATTTTAAAAAATCTTCAAAATAGTCTCTCATATTTTTAAAGAGCCAATAATTACTATTCATTGCTATGCAGTAATATTAAATGGAACTCACTGACATCATATTGTGTGTGTGTTTCTGTTAGGTAAACATATCAAGTGGATGCACATAGGTTTGTGACTTCGACTTCCAGGAAACACAATTTATTTGTAAACATCTCATCATTTAGAAAGAAAGCTGTGCAATTACCTGACTAGAAGGTCCAGGAGAGGCAAAAGGTGAAGGACATGGCCCATCTTGCAAGGAAAAATGTGCAATAAAGACTATAAGTTTTGCAAACGCACCCCTCACTTCTGCACTAGGGCACTCCAGAAGGTATTCGGAGAAACGATTTGAAACATTAAAAAGGACGTTATGAGCAAACCAAAAACGTACATTCTTGCTGTGACGAAGGAGAATACACAATGCATCATACCTAAAATAAAACAAAAAAACTATGACTATTAATTCAATAACTTGTTCTCTATAGTAAAAGGATGAGTCTCATTGAACCAAAAAAAAAGACAAAGATCTTCCTCTATTGCTGGAGAGAGAACCAGCAAAGGTTGCTTCTAGTATTAAAACAACAGATAAATACTATGACTTGGTCTATTCTCTCAGTTACAAAACGGGTGAAAGCTTGTCCTCTAAAAATCCATTAACAAACTCTTCCTAGGTTCAGACAAAATATCACCCCCTTATCTTGACATACTATTTCTGAAATCAGTAAGTAAAAATTATTAAATCAATGTATTATAATGGCCTCTATACTTTCACAATTAGAAACTTAAGAAAACCATTTTAATTTTTTACCCTTTTAATCTGTGTCAGAATTCAATCTACGTAAGCTAAAACCTCATAAATTTCATAAGTAGCTTACACTTTTCAGTCTCATCTTGTAATCTTTGGTTTTGTTTGAGACAGGATCTTGCTCTGCTGCCCAGGCTGGAGTGCAATGGCATGGTCATGGCTCACTGCAGTCTCAACCTCCCAGGCTCCAGCAACCCTCCCACCTTAGCCTTCCGAGTAGCTGGGATTACAGGTGTATGCCACCATACTTGGGTAATTTTTTAAATCTTCTTTGAAGAGATGGGGGTCTCACTATGTTGCCTAGGCTGGTCTTGAACTCCCGAGCTCAAACAATCCTCCCACCCTGGCTTCCCAAAGTGCTGGGATTACAGGTGTGAGTCACTGTCCCCAGTCTCATCTTGTAATCTTTGGTGCAGAGATGTCAAAGATATGATACAAGGTAATAGAAGTCAGTTTCTGAATAACAAAAGGCCATGTTTAGACTAAGTAACTATTTTAATATGATTTCTCTATTGTGACCCAGTTATTTTTATTCTGTATTCCAAACTTCAAACAAAATTCTCATGGTTTAGAAAAAAATAAAGTAGTCTACTAAAGAACCAAACCAAACATTAGTATAATAGGAACGAAAATCCAAAGCAATGTACCAGTCACTGGCAGAGCCACGGACTACTTTCTTTGTGTGAAATCCTGTAGTAAAGAGGAACCTAGCAGCAAGTTGAATACTGATCATAGTGATTTCTTCTGCTTCAGGCAACAGGTGATCTTGTCCTATAAATAAAATGCAGATATAAAAACAAATTTTTATTTTCCAACCCCATTTTCAAACAAGTCTGCATTTCCATTAATTTTGAGAAGTCCTAAATTTATTAAGAACCTCTCTCAGGCTACTTTAATTTAGACCCATTTTTATTTTGTTTTATTTATTTTTTTGAGATGGAGACTCACTCTGTCACCCAGGCTGGAGTGCAGTGGCACCGTCTTGGCTCACTGCAACCTCCACCTCCCAGGTTCAAGCGATTCTCCTGCCTCAGCCTCCCGAGTAGCTGGGACCACAGGTGCGTGCAACCATGCCTGGCTAATTTTAATATTTTTAGTAGAGATGGGGTTTCACCATGTTGGTCAGGCTGGTATCGAATTCTTGACCTCAGGTGATCCACCTACCTCCCAAAGCGCTGGGATCACAGGCGTGAACCACTGCACCCAGCAATTTAGACTCATTTAAAGTGAAAACATTAATTTTATGAACTTAAACATGTTGATGCTTACTAGAAATTATTCTTTACTACTAAGAAGCTAAACTCTCTTGATACTTACCGGGAGGAGGGTTTAAGTAAACGCCATTACATGTAAGCAGTTTTTTCATAAACTGAAAATACTCCATACTGTACTGCATTCGGTTATGCATGAATTGTACATTCTGTTTCCGTACACTTCTCTCAATGGCTGATGGCATAATAATCTGATGAGGTCTGGTGGTGATAGCAAGCTCTGATATGTATCTTATCAACTCATCATCTTGGTCTATTGTGTCCATTCGTTCGTAAAAAAGTATATAAGCATTCCACCACCTTTTCTGGCGCCTGTATGACATGCGCTTCATCATGTGATCAAACACTTCTCCCATGTACTCTCCACCAAAACACTGGTTTTTCATTTCTTCGTCATCATCCATTTTACATTCTGTTACATCACCATCATCAAATTTATACCAGCGATTTCTCTCACCATCTCCACCATTCCTTTGGATGATATAAGAATAGTAATGCCCCCCACTCGCTTGACCACTGTGTACAAGCACACCCACAAGTCTGTATTTTGTGCTTCCTGCTGTCTCACTTTCAGACTGCTCACTCTGTTGTATCAACTGACTCTCTGGGTTTACATTATCCCCTTCCAGCTTTGCGACACCTGCAACTGTGTAAGGTTCCATGTCCAGCTCTCGAGGAAATTCAAAATAATCATTGAACTTGATTGCACATTCTCTTTCCCAGTCATAGTCAAATCGCTTTAGTTGTATAGCAAGAACAGGAGGTAACTTTTTAATCAGCAAGCGCTTTACGGTATCAACCTAAAATAAACAAGAGAAAGTTACCAGATGTTCTATTAAAATCCACAATAAAAACAAACAAACAAAACCCAACAAAAACCCAAGCACACTTTTAAATGATATTAAGACTTATCTGAATTTTTAAGTGCAAACAAATACATGACAATGAGCATAATCAAGATAATCCTATCAGCTGATTTAAATGCTAAAATTAATAATATTCAACCAGTAAGTTGTTGACTGGTTTCTGTCATTGTTACCTAGCCATTATTACCTGTTTGATATTTACTGTTGTTCCCATGAAGGTGGTTTCCTATGCACAAACAATAACAATAATAGTAGCTAACATTTGTTGGTCAATTAAGATGCCAGGTAATATACTAAGTGCTGCACACGTAAAAACATACCTAATCCTTACAACCTTCTCAAGTGTGTACTACTGAACCTTAAAGATGAAAATTAGTAATCACAGAGAGGTCAAGTAACTTGCCTCAGGTCTCAGGAGCTGCAGGTGGCAGGCAGTATGGTTTTACAGCCCACAATCTCAATCTTTAAACTTTAAGACTTCTCTAAGTGGTGCATAAGGCCAAACAAAACAACACAAGTGACTTGAGAGTGAAAGGGTTTGGGAGCTCCCAAAGATATACCTTATTCATTACGATAATGCGTGTGAATTATCTCTCCCAAAGAACTGCTAGTAAGTTTCCAAAATAAATGGTTTTATAACATAGGTGATAAAAGAAATCTTACGGGCCACTTGACTAGTCTAAAAGAAATCTTATGTAGTTCAATAAAGTAATTAAATGGTTTCAGCAAATGTTTTGGTCTTGACAAGTAATCCTGGACATGACAGGAGAAATGTTTTCCTCTATCAGCTCTGTATCTTTGAGGGGTTCATTGGCAATTTGTTTCTTGGTAGAGATGGAAAGTGTCTGTAACTTACATAAGAGAATGCACTATCACGTTATGACTTTTAAAATTATTCACTCTTATTTACCTGTTTTTATCTTATTTACCTAGCCCCTTTGGCACTACTTTTTTTCCTTCCCTGCCAAACCTTCTATCAGTTATCATGTTGACTACTTCTCTGCTACCACTATACCAAAGTAGGAGAAAATAAAAAGAGGGTGACTTGTGAGGATGAACCAAAAAAACCAATTTCTTCTAAATCTATTAAATGTAATCAAAATTAAACAAAACTAGACAGCCCATACCTTTTTATTGCATTTTTCACAATGATATGCATTTGCACCTTCTAGTAAATCTCCTTTGACATACTGTTCCAAAGAATCAAGAAGATTTTGGTGATTTCTAATGTCTACGTTTAGGGTTGTAAAAGATTCTTCACATTCGTACCTAAAAACGATAAAAACAATAAAAGAAAGGATTTATCCCTTAGTTTTCTAAACGTTTATTTAGTTTTGGACTTAATGAAAACTACATTTGCCTTTTTTTTTTTAATTATACTTTATGTTCTAGGGTACATGTGCACAACGTGCAGGTCTGTTACATATGTATACATGTGCTGTGTTGGTTTGCTGCACCCATACATTTGCCATTTTTATAATACAAAACCCGTTAAGTCATAGAATGTTAGCAATAAAAGTTAACTTGATCAAGATTATTAGGTGAAATGGTTTTTTTTTTTTTTTGAGACAGAGTCTCGCTCTGTCGCCTGGGCTGGAGTGCAGTGGCCAGTTCTCAGCTCACTGCAAGCTCCGCCTCCCGCGTTTATGCCATTCTCCTGCCTCAGCCTCCGAGTAGCTGGGACTACAGGCGCCTGCCACCTCGCCTGGCTAGTTTTTTGTATTTTTTAGTAGAGACGGGGTTTCACCATGTTAGCCAGGATGGTCTCGATCTCCTGACCTCGTGATCCGCCCGTCTCGGCCTCCCAAAGT
This sequence comes from Trachypithecus francoisi, assembly GCF_009764315.1. Taxonomy (NCBI): domain Eukaryota; kingdom Metazoa; phylum Chordata; class Mammalia; order Primates; family Cercopithecidae; genus Trachypithecus; species Trachypithecus francoisi. The sequence continues at coordinate 96,989,185 of NW_022681471.1, forward strand.
GCTGGGATTACAGGCTTGAGCCACCGCGCCCGGCCAGTGAAATGGTATTTTAAATTGAATCTGTCTGGACTCACAGCTGAATCTCTTTGTAGTATACGATGCTGCTTCCAGTGTTAACTGTTTAGATAGTAATTCACGCCGAGGCCAAAGCATGAATTTATTAAGTTTTGAAAATGATAAACTATGAATAAGCTAAACTTTTATATATTCTTCCTTTTCTGTAATGGAAGCCTTAGTAAAGCAAAAGTTTGAACACACAAATGAGTACAGGATTAGCAACCCGAGAAGGAGCTAGAATCCCAGTTTACGGTCATTTTCTACCAAAGAGACTCCGATTTCTGGTGAGACACATGCATAAATGCAAAACAAGGGATGTGAGGAATACATTATTAACCATTAATTCATTCAGTGGATAGACTGAGAGTACCTTCTACATGTAAAAGCACTGAGGGATATTCAATGTTTAAGATAGTCCCTTACTTAAGAAATTTTAAACTCAGGAAAAAAGGTACCTAAAGGCATTTATAAATTGTATGAATGGAATATAACGCAGGTATTAAGCAAATTGCTACTATATAATCAGGGAACAGCCCACAGAGAAAAAAAGTTAGATCTCAGACTACACTTCAAAAGTAGGATATTCTTCAACACCTATAAAAAGAAGGTGTTCTAACACTAGAGGACAGCAAAGTCTTTCTGTAAAGGGCCAGAAAGTAAGTATCTTAGGTTTTGTGAGGCATATGGTCTCTGTGGTAACTACAGATGCTTTTTGCTTATGAAATGATTACAGCCCAATAAACCCATCATAAATTGAAAATATCATAAGTTGAAAATGCATTTAATACACCTAACCTACCAAACATCATAGCTTTAGCCTAGCCTACCCTAAATGTGTTCAGAACACTTATATTGGCCTAGAGTTGGGCAAAATCTTATAACACAAAGATTCATGTAATTCACTGACTACTGTACTGAGAGTGAAAAACAGAATGGTTGTATGGGCACTCAGAGTTTCTTTCTTTTTTGTTTTTAATGAGGTGAGGTCTTGCTCTGTTATCCAGGCTGGAATGCAGTGGCATGATCATAGTTCACTGGAACTTCTAACTCCTGGACTCAAGTGATTCTCCTGACTCAGCCTCCCAAGCAGCTGGGACTGCAGGCGTCCACCCCCATGCCCAGCTAGTTAAAAAAAAAGACTAGTTTAGCTGTTGATCAGGTACAAGGATCTGATTTCAAGACCATTAATCTTTTGACATTTCACTTGCCAAAGAAAACCAGTGATTTCCAAATAATTTAGAAAATTGTCTAAAACTAAGGAGGAGTGACATGAACAAATGATCCCAAAGTTGGCTGTTTTCATCACTAATTAAAAACAAGGTTAAAATTTTATTTTGTTGTTCATCTAATATAAAAGGACTTTCAAAAGGACTGAAAGTTGCCTAGGCTAAGTGAATAAGTATATTCCCTAATTATGAATGAGTGGTAAGACTATAACTTCCTAGAAATTTCTCATTTATATAGTATTACCTTTCCCCCAATCATTTCCTGGTAATCAAAAACAAAACACCCCCACAAACCACATGTATACTCAACCCATGACTATATTTAATACAGTTTGGATTGTAGAAAATACTATCTTACTGTGACATTTTGGTGAAAAATGATTGCAAATCAACATTAATCCATATTATAACAAGACAAGCCCCAAAGTAAAACTTCCATATGACAGGCATATGTGTTTATCAGTAATGAACGCATTAACTATTTCTAATAGAAGCCCTTAATCAATTTTCCTTTTAGTCAATCTGTTTTGTCAATGTTTTTCTTGTAAAATCTTTTTTTACAATAGTTTTGGTATGTTTTGTATACAAATATACCTTAAAGACAATGACAATAATCAATGCTATTTTAAAAGTCATTATTTCATTTGTATAGGAACTACTACCACAGCTTTGTCATCTTCTAAACTTACTGTATTTACACTATTATAATCACTCAAGTTCTAAGATAAGGGCAAATTCATAAGTAACACCTGTAGCTATATGCAAAATGCCATTTCATTTCTCCAGGAATAATCTTCTGTAAAAGAATGTAAGAGTAGGCCGGGCGTGGTGGCTCACATCTGTCATCTCAACACTTTGGGAGGCTGAGGTGTGAGGACTGATTTTGAGGTCAGGAGTTTGAGACCCCATTGGGCAACAAGAGCTCCCATCTCTAAAAAAATTTACAAATTAGCCAGGCGTGATGGCACATGCCTGTAGTCCCAGCTATTTGAGAGGCTGAGGCAGTAGGATTGCTTGAGCCCGGAAGTTCAAAGTTACTATGAGTTACGATCATGCCACTGAACTCCAGCCTGGGAAACAAAGAGAAACCTTGTCTCTTTCAGAAAGAAAGAAAGAAAAAAAAAAGAGAAAGGAAAAGAAAAAGGAATAAGGAAAGGAAATAGGAAAGGAAAGGGAAGGGAGACTGTAAGAGTATAATATAATAAAATGGCTAAGAGATCAGGCAGAGTAGAAGGAACTAAAAATTAATTGACAAAAACAAAAAATAGCCCCACAGCAGTAAGGTATGCACAGTATATAAATCATTCTGTTTCAGATATTTAGTAATCAGTGACATACTCCACTTTTGTATGTAAGTACAAGTAAAAATTTTATTTTTGTTAGTATATACATGGTACAACATATACTTTCAATGTGTAATTATTACTTACCTATGTGGGCAGCCTTGGCAGATCTTCTGATCAGCAAAGGAACCTCCTAAGACTTTACTTAGCATAGCTGGATGTCCTAAAGCTTTTAAAGCTTCATCTAAACTATCCACCAATGAATTAAAAAATTCTAAAGCATCGTGTTGTTCACGCAGATTAACAGGCTCACCCCAAAGCCTAAGAAATGAATGAAATAAAACATGTAACATGTGACATTCACAGAACAATATGTACAACTGTATTTTTCAGGGGGAAAAAAAGCAACAGGACCACAAACAACAGTATATAAAACCGAGATTTTTATTCAACTACATAGAAAAAGTAAAAAAAAAAAAAAAAAAAAAAGAATGTGCTTTCCCTCTAGGATGTAGTGGTGTAAGAGAGTGAGCCTCATACTAAAACTAGTACCCTAGCGGCAAAGAACTGCCACGAAACCAGTGGTGTAATTGATGGATAGTACGGCTCCAAGAATGAGGTGGTGGATCTCACTCTTATGTGGATGTTACAATCCCTATTTTATTTCTTTCATTTTGCTTATATTTTAGATTATAAATAGTAAAAAGATCAGATCTAGTTGCTCTTCAATTTATTTTTTTCCCCAAGTGAAGAGAGAAAGCTTTAACTTGTTTTACAGTTAATCTCTTGAATAATCTAAGAAAAGACACCATCACTACATACCACAAAATGAGAACTCATACTTCTAAAACTTAGGCACTGCTGGAAACTATCAATAATACCTGATTTTGTATATACAGAATAATGTACATAGAGAATTTAAGTGTATTTGTTCTAAGCAAGAAATGACAAACATTTTAAAGTATGCAAGAACTGTCTTTTGATACTTTTGTAAAACCTTTTCTATATAGCAATCTCATTTCTATTATATTTTAGACAAATAAAATTTGTATACAGTAAGTTTAAAATCAAATAAATTATTTGTTAAAAATCAGCTTGTTCCATTACAAGAAATTACACCAATCTGTTCTATTTACTTTCAAACCATACTCAACTCCTCCAACTTTCAAACATGTAATCAACTAACTTCCAAAGGGAAAAGGTACCCTTTATAAAGGAGAGATCTGTTAAGACAGCAAGAAATCAAAATTGGTATCACTTAATTAAGTGGTAACCCATGCCTCCCAACACAGTGCAGTGAGAAACACAAAACATCAATTACACAGTTTTATTGCCCCCACCCCCTCAACATTTAACATGAAGCTAATCATGAGAAAACAATCACACAAATCAAAAAAGACATTCTGCAAGACAACAGGCCTGGACTCTTTAAAAATTTCAGTGTGATACAAGTCACAAGTTACGGAGGTTATTTTACATAAAAGGCAACTAAAGAGCAAACAGCCAAATTCTTGTGATTCCTTCATGAGTATCAGATTGGGATAGAAAGATACGTTATAAAGACCATTTTTGGGAAATCAGAATATATACTGATGAATATTAGAGATTAAAAATCGATATTACATTACTTGGATATAACTATATTATACATAAGTAGGAAAACTGCCTTATTCTGATAAATGATTTCTTATAAGATATATGTGGAAGTATGAAGGGGTGAAGCATCATGTTTGCAACTTACTATCAATTTAAGAACAAAATAAACCAAAAACCAAGTATACATATGGCAAGATAAGCAAATATGGCAGAATGTTAACTAGTGAAACTGCATACAGAATATAACATAAAGGTGATAATTATACCTCTTCTTCACCTTTTCTGTAGGTTTGAAACTTTTGAAAATAAAAAAGTGGGGTGAGGAAGTATAGTTAACTAAACCACTTGTATCAAGAGTAGATTATGTGTCTAAAGTGTGGATAATCCAAAGTGCTAGTCTATACAAACCGAGCTCCACTAGCACAGGGAATAACTGAAAAGTCAAAAAAGCAAAGGCATTACAAGAGAAAAAATTGTAACTGAATGACAAATTAAGACAAAAGTTGGCCGGGCACGGGGGCTCAAGCCTGTAATCCCAGCACTTTGGGAGGCCGAGACGGGCAGATCACGAGGTCAGGAGATTGAGACCATCCTGGCTAACACGGTGAAACCCCGTCTCTACTAAAAAATATAAAAAATTAGCCGGGCGAGGTGGCGGGCGCCTGTAGTCCCAGCTACTCGGGAGGCTGAGGCAGGAGAATGGCATGAACCCGGGAGGCGGAGCTTGCAGTGAGCTGAGATCCGGCCACAGCACTCCAGCCTGGGCGACAAAGCGAGACTCTGTCTCAAAAAAAAAAAAAAAAAAAAAAAGACAAAAGTTTAAAAAGTGTAAGCCTCAGCTGGGCGTGGTGGCTCACGCCTGTAATCCCAGCACTTTGGGAGTCCGAGGCGGATGGATCACCTGAAGTCAGGAGTTCAAGACCAGCCTGATCAACATTGTGAAACCCCGTCTTTACTAAAAATACAAAAATTAGCTGGGCATGGTGGCGGGCACCTGTAATCCCAGCTACTTGGGAGGCCGAGACAGGAGAATCGCTTGAACCCAAGAGACAGAGGTTACTGTGAGCCAAGATCACACCACTGCACTCTAGCCTGGGCGACAGAGTGAGACTACATCTTAAAAAACACCCAGTGTAAGCCTCTGTTTGTGTTCTTCAATTTGGAAAAGCATAAACAGAAATGCTAAAAGCCTTAAGGCAGAGATGGAATAACCTAGGGAAAGAAGACAGAACTGAAATAGTCAGAGAGGAGGGAGAGTGGTATGCTGGGCGATGGGACTAAAAGCAAAATGAGAGATGGGAGGGAGGGTGGTCCACACAAGACACTAGTACAGAGTAAGTAGAGGGCCCAGCTAGGGCAGGAGAAGAAATTTATACTGCTTTGTCAGAAGAAGGGAAGGCGGACCAGAGTATCAGGTGACCCTTCATTCCTCACTCCTCTCAGCTGGCTGGGAAGCACCTTAAAGGGATTCCAAGGAGGATTACTTACAAAACGAAACAAACCTCACTGCTATAAATAATTATACCCCTTTTCATACACAGTAAGAGTTACGTGTCGTACTGTAGTTATTTTAGCACAGTGCATGACGTATTACTGACTTAAAAAAAGTCAAAGGAAACAAGATAAAATTGTCATTGAGTTTTCTAACTTAAAAAAATAGTTGGTGAGGGCAATTTTTCCTTTGCAGATCTTTTCTAGCTATTAAATGAAAAAATAAAATATTGTTATTTTTTAACCCTGAAGAAATACTGTATTAAGATAATGATAATCGGCCAGGTGCAGTGGCTCACGCCTGCAATCCCAGCATTTTGGGAGGCCGAGGCGGGTGGATCACCTGACGTCAGGAATTCGAGACCAGCCTGGCCAACACGGCGAAACCCTGTCTCTACTAAAAATACAAAAAATTGGTGGGGTAGGGTGGGCCTGTCGTCCCAGCTACTTGGGAGGCTGAGGCTGAAGAATCGCTTGAACCCAGGAGGCAGAGGTTGCAGTGAGCCGAGATCGAGCCAATGCACTTTAGCCTGGGCGGCAACAGAGCAGGTCTCTGTCTCCCAAAAAAAAAAAAAAAAAAAAAAAGCCGGGAGCAGTAGCTCACGCCTGTAATCCCAGCACTTTGGGAAGCTGAGGTGGGCGGGTCACCTGTGGTCAGGAGTTCGAGATCAGCCTGGCCAACATGGTGAAACCCCGTTTGTACTAAAAATACAAAAATTAGCCGGGCATGGTGGCACACGCCTATAACCCTAGCTACTCAGGAGGCTGAGACAGAATTGCTTGAACCCAGGAGGCGGAGGTTACAGTGAGCTGAGATCGCGCCACTGCACTCTAGCCTGGGTGACAGAGCGAAGACTCCATCTCAGAATTAAAAAAAAAAAAAAAAGATAATCAATTGCTGTTAACATCGTAAGAAGACAGACGTTACATGTTACTCCTCATGGAGATAAACATTACCCCCTGTGAAGTAGCCTTGCCTATCCATTCCACCAAAAGAAAAATAATACCTCAATCTGCTCAAGCCTCTAGATCTCACAAGGTGTTTATAGAAGATGCAGGTGACCAAGAAAAACAGAAAATAATAAACGACCACAGGGGTTCCATCAACAAAATTCAGACTGTGGGGAAATTTATAGGGTAAACTATTTGTCCTCTGATTTCCCCATAATTGTAAAGGGAAAAAAAGGAACAGATGAACAACCAAGAGTCATTATCAACCATTTGTGGTAAATGGACCTCAACTGAATCTTATTTTTAAAAAATATCCGTAAAAACCAATTATGAGATAACTCGGTAAATTCAAACACTGACAAGAGATATTAAGCAATTTTAAAAAAACATAATGGTATCATGGTCATATTTTGAGACAGACACTACAGACACATACTTAAGTATTTATAGATGGAACTAAGATTTGCTTCAAAACAATCTAGAAAGAAATAGGTAGGGGCCGGGTGCGGTGGTTCACGCCTGTAAACCCAGCACTTTGGGAGGCTGAGGTGGGAATCACCTGAGGTCAGGAGTTCGAGACCAGCCTGGCCAACATGGTAAAACCCCGTCTCCACTAAAAATACAACAAATTAGCTAGGCGTGTTGGTGGGTGCCTATAATCCCAGCTACTTGGGAGGCTAAGGCAGGAGAATTGCTAAAACCCGGGAGGCGGATATTGCAGTGAGCCAAGATCACACCACTGCAGTTAAGCCTGGGCAATAAGAGCAAAACTCCATCTCAAGAAAAAAAAAAAAAAAAGGCTGGCCACAAGTTGACTACTACTGAAGTTGGGTGACAAGTATACAGGGGTTCATACTATTTTTTCCACTTCTGTATTTATTAGATGTTTTCCTAATAAAAAGTTAATAATATGGTTAAGAGACTAAAGGATGCTGCCCTTCCTTACTATGCCAGTTTCTACTTCTTCCTAAGGGGAACCCCCCCCAAAAAAAGAAAAACAAAAAACCCACCCAACTAAGGACAGTTTGAGTATTAGCAGTGCTTAAAAAAAGATGCCTTCCAACATGTCTTTTAGAGAGGTTTAATGTTAGTGTATTGAGATGCTCATTTTAAGAAGTATCTCTATTACTATCCATCCATAGTTTACCTGAACTGTTTCCAAAATCCTCTGGGCACATAGTATTGCAGTCGAGAAGCAGCTAAATGACCAAAGATGACCTGAAGGTGTCTTAGGACACCAATGTTGTACTCTTTCCTATCTTCAGTTTTACTTAATGCTGGTTTATCTTCAAATTGTTGAGGATATCCAAATACATCATCCCTGGGATCAACATTGCTCTAGAAACCAAAAATTATCACCAATGAGTTCAAGTACAGTAAAATACGTTGAGACAAATGCCAAGCAGTTAGTGAATAAATGATTTGTATTCCTATTCCGCTCATTTCCAAAGCACTTAATTTTCAATTTATAAATTTTTAGTATTTAGTGTTTATCCACACCATTTCACATATCAGTTATCATAACCAAATAACCTTGACCATGTATAGGAGAGACAGATAATACAGTGTAGTGTTAGCATAGTAATTTAGACTGAACTAGACATAAATGCAGGCTCTACCACTTATAAGCCAAGTAACTTTGAGCAAGTAAAAACTACTTAAACTTTCTAAGCTTCAAGTTTATGTGTGAATGGGGATAATATATCCTTCGTGTAGTTGTTGTATATAAAATGCTCAGATCTGTCAATAAAATATACTTATTAGTATCAGTATAGTCAATTATTTGCTTAATGACAGGGATAAATTCTGAGAAATGCATCATTAGTGATTTTGTCATGTGAACATCATAGAGTATACCTATAAAACCTAGATGGTATAGCCAATTGCTCCTAGGTTGTAAACTTGTACAGCATGTTATTGTACTACATACTGTAGACAACTGCAACCCAACGGTGAATCTGTGCATCTAAAAATAGAAAGGTACAGTAAAAATAAAATATAATCTTATTGGACTACTGTCATATATGTGGTCTGTTATTGTCTGAAACATTATTTGGTGCATGACTGCAGTACTCTTCCACATATGGTGCTGGGTAACTGGATAATCCACACGCGAAAGAATAAAGTTGGGCCCTTCCCTTATGAAACACTACATACAAAAATTAACTCGAAATGGATCAAAATCCTAAATATAAGAGCTAAAACCACAGAATTCTTTAAAAAAAAACATAGGGCAAAAGCTTTAAGACACTGGATTTGGCAATGATTTCTTGGATATGACATCAGAGGTACAGGCAACAAAAGAAAGTATCTGCAAATCACATATCTGACAGAGAACTCTTAAAACTCAACAACACAACTTAAAAATAGACAAAGAAGATGCACAAGTGCCCAATAATAAGCACAGCAAAAGACGCTCAAAATCGTTAACCATTTGGGAAATGCAAATTAAAACCATGACAAGATGCTACCTCACACTCAATTAGGGTGTCAACTACCAGAAAGAGTGAGTATAATAAGTGTTGGCAAGGACATGGAGAAATTGGAGCCCTTGTGCAATGCTGGTAGTAATGTAAAATGGTGCAGTCACTCTAGAAAACAGTTCCTCAAAAAATTTAGCTGTATACGGTGGCTAACGCCTATAATCCCAGCACTTTGGGAGGCCAAGGTGGGCAGATCACCTGAGGTCAGGAGTTCGAAACTAGTCTGGCCAACATGGTGAAACCCCATCTCTACTAAAAATACAAAAATTAGCGGGGCATGGTGGTGCATGCCTGTAGTCCCAGCTACTCATGAGGCTGAGGCAGGAGAATCACTTGAACCTAGGAGGCAGAGGTTGCAGTGAGCTGAGATCGCACCACTGCACTCCAGCCTGTGTGACAGAGTAAGACTCTGTCTGGAAAAAAAAATAATAATAATAAAATAAAAATAGCATCACCATATGATCTAGTACTTCCACTTCTGAGCATATAACTGGAAATACTGAAAGCAGGACCTCAAACAGATATCTGTATATTCATGTTCATGGCAGCCTTATTTACAATAGCTCAAATAGGGAAGCAACCCAAATGTCCATTGACAAATGAATGGATAAGCAAAATGTGGTATATACATATAATGGAATATTACTTAGACTTTAAAATGAAATAAACCAGCTATGAAAACGCAAATACTGTATGATTTCACTTATATGAGGTATGTAGAGTAGTCAAGCATAGAGACAAAAAGAATAATAGTTGCCAGAGGCTGTGGGGAGGGAGAATGGGGAGTAGCTTAATGGCTAGTTTCAGTTTTGCAATATGAAGGGTTTTGGAGATGGGTGGTGGTGATGGTGTACAACAATGTAAATGTATTTAATACCAACTGTTGCTTTAGAAATGTAGGAACTATTGGGACAGGCATGGTGGCTCACGCCCGTAATCCCAGCACGTTGGGAGGCCAAGGTGGGCGGATCATGAAGTCAGGAGATCGAGACCATCCTGACTAACACAGTGAAATCCCGCCTCTACTAAAAATACAAAAAATTAGCCACACGTGGTGACGGGTGCCTGTAGTCCCAGCTACTCAGGAGGCCGAGGCAGGAGAATGGCATGAACCCGGGAGGTGGAGCTTGCAGTGAGCCGAGATGGTGCCACTGCATTCCAGCCTGGGCAATGAGCGAGACTCCATCTCAACAACAACAAAAAAAGAAAAGTACAAACTATTCTAAAAATTAACTGCAGTTTAAAGTCTGGTAGGTAGTGAGCACTATACTATGTTAAGAGGTAGCAGTTCATGCTGGCTAGGAGAATTCAATCCCTACTTACTTTTTTTTTTTTTTTTTGAGACAGGGTCTCGCTCTGTAACCCAGGCTGGAGTGCAGTGGCATGATCACGGCTCACTGCAGCCTCAAGCTCCCAGGCTCAAGCAATCCTCCTGCTTCAGTCTCCTGAGTAGCTGGGACCACAGGTGTGTGCCCAGCCCATCCCTACTTTCAAATATACTTTAACACGTTTGATGAAAGCATAATACTCTCTTAAGAGAGAATAATATCTGGTATCATAACTTGAAACACAGAAAACAGAAATGGTAACTCAAATTTACCTCATTGTCTTGCTTCTCATCCCCAGACATATCATCATCTACATCACTACCTGTGCCTTCAATGGCAAGAATACCGTTCCTAATGGAAGGAATCATGTAGAGTTGCTGAATCACAGAATTCATGTAACAAGTAGCACCAGCATTTTTCAGCCCCACGAATCCTTTGGGTGGGCGGGGTCCAACAGGTGGCAGATATTCCCACTCAGTAAGTGCTTCACAAGCTGAGAGAAGAAAAGATTCTTGTAGCATGAGCACAGCCATTTTGTCCTTTCAAACTCTATTATGCTGACAAAGCAACCCTGGTAATAATTCTACTACCCATAATTCCACTAACCCTAGAGCAACCTGAAGCAGTGTTCTATGTTTGCACTTCATCTTCAAACAATCTAAAATATACAGCAACAGCCGGGCGCGGTGGCTCAAGCCTGTAATCCCAGCACTTTGGGAGGCCGAGACGGGCGGATCACGAGGTCAGGAGATCGAGACCATCCTGGCTAACACGGTGAAACCCCGTCTCTACTAAAAAATACAAAAAACTAGCCGGGCAAGGTGGCGGGCGCCTGTAGTCCCAGCTACTCAGGAGGCTGAGGCAGGAGAATGGCGTAAACCCAGGAGACAGAGCTTGCAGTGAGCTGAGATCCGGCCACTGCACTCCAGCCTGGGCGACAGAGCGAGACTCCGTCTCAAAAAAATAAATAAATAAATAAATAAATAAAATAAAATAAAATAAAAATAAAATAAAACACACAGCAACAAGCACCACTGTGTAGCTTCTTATCTAATCACCCGCAAACCCGTTTTGTATGATGTTGCTTCTATAGCAGTCTCAAAAGTACAAGATAGTATAATGCTAATGTCTACATGCTAACTTTACTTGCATCTTTATTTTTAGTCATTTTTCACTTTCTTAATATTTTACACTTTTGCCTTCAGTTTGCCAAGGAATGAAATGTTATCTAAATATATCAACACATTATAATTTTCTCAGTTTTAAATAATCCTAAAACCATATGGGCTCGCATCCTGGTTCTGATGCTTATCACCTCTTTTTTTCCCCCACCTTTAGGTGACTTTGTTTCTTCCTAGTAAATGTAATAATAAAAGTAACACTTGTTTTTCCTATATCTATAATGCTACTGTGTGGAGGGAGCAAGACAGATTTGTGATAATTGTAAATCACTGTACATCTTCCTATCTCCCTCCACCTAGTATAAACCTGGAAACAACATTAAGTATCACTGTCTAGGGGACCAGTTAATTATATCATACTAAACTGCATGGCCAAATATGAATTAGGTAAATATTTATGTGTTGACAGGGAACAATGACAGATAGGGAATGATGCAAACAACATTATACTATACTCCAATCTGTGATCAAAAATTAACCCCCATTAAGTTTAAAAAAAAAAAAAATTCTCATATACATAGATTTGATAGGACAGCTAAAGGTCTAACCTTTTAAGCAATCAATTTATTCAGAAATTCCTAAGAATGTTATTTAAAACTTCCAAATATTCTGAAACACATTAAAAAGTAATTTGACATGTTCTTTTTTTTTTTTTTTTTTTGAGACGGAGTCTCGCTGTGTCGCCCAGGCTGGAGTGCAGTGACGCGATCTCAGCTCACTGCAAGCTCCGCCTCCCGGGTTCACGCCATTCTCCCGCCTCAGCCTCCGAGTAGCTGGGACTACAGGCGGCCACCACCACGCCTGGCTAGTTTTTTTTTGTATTTTTAGTAGAGACGGTGTTTCACCATGTTAGCCAGGATGGTCTTGATCTCCTGACCTCGTGATCCACCCGCCTCGGCCTCCCAAAGTGCTGGGATTACAGGCTTGAGCCACTGCGCCCGGCCGACATGTTCTTAAAGATTTACTATAATCAGTTATATTCTTAAGTGTTCTAAATAGCGATTTTCTCTTAAAACAAAACAGCACCAACCATGCTTATTTCTGCTTTTTCTGTTATTAATATTTTACATTGCCCTTGCCCTTTTGAGCTTCAATTCCTTATCTGTAAGATCTGAAATCTGCAGCCTATTCATGCGCCTGATGTGGGCATGAAATGAGAACATAAATAAGGTACACTAAAATGGTAACTTCTCATGTTCTAATCTTCAAAGCCAGATTTCCTTCGAACTCATAATGTTAAGGAGCTTCTAAGTGAGGACCTGAAAGGTTTTCCAATACATGCAATTTAAAGTTTTTAAGTCTGGGCCAGGTGTGGTGGCTCACACCTGTAATCCCAGCACTTTGGGAGGCCGAGGCGGGTGGATCACCTGAAGCCAGGAGTTCGAGACTAGCCTGGCCAACATGGTGAAACCCTATCTTTATTAAAAAAACAAAATTAGCCGGGCATGGTGGCAGATGCCTGTAACCCCAGCTACTTGGGAGGCTGAGACAGGAGAATCACTTGAACCCGAGAGGCAGAGGTTGCAGTGAGCCGAGATTGCGCCATTGCACTCCAGCCTACGCAACAAGAGTGAAATTCTGTCTCAAATAAATAAATAAATAAAGTTTTACATCTGTACTCTACAGCCTTTACTTTGGCTACTTTTTCATCTGGAGTTTGAATTTTATGTCAGGTTTAATGATATGATGAAATTTATCTTGCCAAATAGCAACACCGCTTATAGGATGTCATTTAACAAATGTTTGAATTTTTTTCTATACAAGGTGGTCTGCTTATAATGGTCTTATTTTTCCTTTTTTTTTTTTTTGAGATGGAGACTTGCTCTGTCACCCAGGCTGGAGTACAGTGGCACGATCTCGGCTCACTGCAACCTCCACTTCCTGGGTTCAAGCAATTCTCCTGTCTCAGCCTCCTGAGTAGCTGGGATTACAGATGCGCACCACAACGCCCAGCTAATTTTTGTATTTTTAGTAGAGACAGGGTTTCACCATGTTGGTCAGGCTGGTCTCGAACTCCTGACCTCAGGTGGTCCACCTACCTTGGCCTCCCAAAGTGCTGGGATTACAGCCCTAAGCCACCATGCCAGGCCTATAATGGTCTTAATACATTCATTCACTAAAAATGTTAAACTAGTTACTGAAAGAAATATGTTAGAAATATTTTCTGAAAGAAAAACAGGAAAACAGAACTGTGAAACACAGAAATGATCAATTATCACATTATATTAAAAATACTTACTAGTTATTGCTGTGCCAATGTAATACATTTCAGTCAAAGAATCTACTATTTGTTTGAGATTCCTCACACAGCCAACAGCTAATGCTACAAGTAATTCAAAACCAGCATTAATTGTAGGTGGTGAACCACAGACTGGAATAGCCTGTTCAGCTGGGAGCTCTCCATTTCTCATATACTGTAGGTAAACATTGGATGCAGGAAATATGAAATCGTCAATTAATTCCTAAAAAGTTGAAAAAGGGATTACATATTAGCAATGCTATATATTTTTAGAAAAAAAGTCTCTTGTAAGTAAATCGTTTTAAAATTAAAATCATTGGAATTAAGATCTCATTACAGCTCAGAAAACTCGGATTTTCTAATAAAAAGATCTTCCTTCAAAACACTATTTTCTATCATTAACATACCTAATTTCCCAGGTTAAATAAATCTGTAAATATTAAGAAAGAACTGAATGTAGTACTTATCAAAATTTTTATTTTAAATAAGTTTGCTCCTTTAATCAAGTCTATAGCAAACTAAACCCATTTTGAATAGAAATAAAATATACAAAAATGAAACTTTGTTTCCTTGTGTTACTACATGAAGAAACTCATTAAAGATATAGAAGATGCATTCTTACAAAACAGAGGTTTGCCTCATTAAATGAAATGAACAATTCAGATTTTCCAAAGAGAAAAACTAAACAATTACTTTATAAAGTATCTTATTTATTTATCTATTTATTTTGAGACAGGGCCTTGCTCTGTTCCTCAGGCTGGAGTGCAGTGGTGCGTTCTCGGCTCACTGCAACCTCCACCTCCTGGGCTCAGGTGATCCTTCCATCTCAGCCTCTCAAGTAGCTGGGGACCAAGGGTGTGTGCCACCACACCTGGCTAATTTTCTTTTTTTTTTTTGAGATAAGGAGTTTCACCATGTTGTTCAGGCTGGTCTTCAACTCCTGGGCTTAAGCCATCCACCAGACTCGGCCTCCCAAAGTGCTGGGATTACAGGCGTGAGGCCAGCAAGTCCAGCCATAAAATCTTATTTAAATACAAATTTAGAAATGTCTCTTGAATAAAGTAAGGCATAACTGTATTTCTTAAATTACTATAAATTTGATAAAGATTCTTAAAAAAGAGAAAACATCAAGAAAGTACAAAGACATGATACTACTATAAATTAATTTGATTATAAACATTTAGAAGGTTGTGATATGTAGCTTACAACCAAGAACACAGAACTTACTTTAATGAGATTAGCACCTCCTTTTTCACAACCAATATGAAATTTTTTCTCAGAAGTTTGAAAGGCCAGTAACTCCTTTGTCACTCCAAGGTGGCCCTCTAAGATCGTCTCTTCAATACCGTTTCTCCTGTTCTTTTAACATCATCCTGCCAAAGGCGGGGGGTGGGGGTGGGGGGGGAGAGATCAAATGTCTAGCTTACGAAAGGGAGGTAAAGAGGGAGAGAGGAGCCAGAACAAGACAGAGCTGGAGGGATATGAGATAATTTCCTTAAGTCTTTCCATTCAAACAAGTTTGTTTTCTTCAGAACTTTCTAGAAACTGGCTTTATGAACTACTAGAAGAAATGCTAATTTGAAGGCTAAAAACTACAAATCTCTTCAGAAATAAATTCTTGTATCATTTTGCCTAAGTAAAAAGTATCAGATGTTATGATCAAAAGTTCTGCTCTATCAGACTTATTTTTGACATAAACAATTCAAGAATACTTTTTTTTAAAATGAGAATTTGCAAAAAGGCCCAAAATGCTAAAATAAAAGAAGCTGAACATCAGTATTTCAAGTCTCAAGTAAGCAATTCATTTTACAAAACTAGATATGCATTCATTTTTGTGAATCGCAGGTTCCTAATGTCCACCGATGCAGAGTATATTCTTTGGTCCCTTTTATCAATCTTTGGAGTTTTCCATTTAACCAAAATGCTCAAAAAATATAAACCATCAATAAAACATTCTATTTATTAATAATGACATATAAATGGAGTATTATCTGCAACTTACCCTAATTCTTTTAAGCCAATCAATTTCATTATTGAGAAGAACTTCAGCATTGGGTACATTAATATTACTATTGTAAGCATAATTAAGAAGGTGTCTTAAAAGAGTAAAGTAGTCGCCTGAATGTTTAGCTCTCTCTCTTGCTGTGCTCTGGAAACAAAGTAGAATAATATCAATTACATGTCTATCCTCAAAATCCACTTTTTTAAAAACCCAGAGTTAGAGGACTACCACAGTACGGGATATTAAGTAGTACTTCATTTATTAAATATAGACTGTCCTGACTTTAATGCAAGCTAAAACCACAAATTTCTGAATGTTTCTTATTTAAAGAATGAATCACATTGAATTGATAGGCATATTTTAAAAAGTCTCTCACCCCCAAAACAGTAAAGAGTAGAGTAATGAAGAAAAGTAGAGGCCGGTGTCCCATGCAACATCTGGTGCACATTAAAAAGAACTGCTCCTGTGCCACCTGACGAACAGTTCTGAAATAAAAATGTTTCACATTTAATACATTATTCCAATTAAAAAAAAATGATTGTAACATTGCTCCCTCTTGGGGAGCAGGGGTGGGGGGAGTATAAGAGGGAGATAAATTAATAGTAAGGATACAGGATTACTCTACCTACACACACCAAGCACTCAAGCTAACACCACATAATACATGAACTTAAGCTGTATGTCCAGGACTATAACCTCAAATTGACACTAAGAGTTTGAGGGATACTACCTTCCAACACCTCTTTCTTGGAACAGGCTGGAAATGTTCCTCTATATACCAAATGCTCTACTACAATAAACTTTATGCATCTTTTTGGCCTTTCACAGAATTTTTATTCAACTATGGTTTTGCACAACAGCTCTGTGGAAATTCTGTAGTAACCACAGTAAGGCTATTGTGGCATATGTCTCTTATACCAGGGGTCCCCAAACCCCAGGCCAGAAGGACGAGTGAGCATTATGGCCTGAGCTCCGCCTCCTGTCAGATCAGCGGTAGCATTAGAATCTCATAGGAGCGCAAACCCTACTGAACTACACATGCAAGGGTTCTTCTAGCTTATGTGCCCCTTATGAGAATCTAATGCCTCATGATCTGAGGTGAAATCCTTTCATCCTGAAACCATCCCCCACTACCCCCCTGATCCATGGAAAACTGTCTTCTATGAAACTGGTCCTTGGTGCCAAAAGGGTTGGGAACTGCTGCCTTATACCGTACTGGCAGTTCCAAAAGCACGGTCCCCAGAGCAGCAACATCAGCATTATCTGGGAACTTGTTAGAAATGCCAATTCTCAGGCTCCAATGCAGACCTCCTGAATCAGAAATACTGGAGGTGGGGCCCAGCAATGTGTTAATAAACTCTTCAGGTGAATCTGATGTGCACTAAAGATTGAGAACCACAGGCCGGGTACGGTGGCTCATGCCTGTAATCCCTGCACTTTGGGAGGGTAAGGCAGACAGATCACGAGGTCAAGAGGTCAAGACCATCCTGGCCAACATGGTGAAACCCTGTCTCTACTAAAAATACAAAAATTAGCCGGGTGTGGTGGTGCACGCTTGGGAGACTGAGGCAGAAGAATCGCTTGAACCTGGAAGGCGGAGGTTGCAGTGAGCCGAGATCACGCCACTGCACTCCTCCAGCCTGGTGACAGAGCAAGACTCCATCTCAAAAAAAAAAGATTGAGAACCACAATACCATATTTTCTCTCTGATGACCCTTGGGAAAAACTTGTCTCATGATTCTCAGATCTGGGAATCATGGATCTATCTTTTTTAAAAACTGCGTTATGTACTACATAGATCTTACTAGAATAAAATGCTCCTAGAGGGCAGAGACATCATCTATTTAGTTAACATTGTGCCTCTGGAACCTAGAATAGTATCTGGCATATAGGGGGAGCTCAAGAACCAGTTATCAAATGTGTAGTCTATCTCCATTACAAAGTAAGCTCTTTCAGGGTAGGGGCTTTCTTGATGCCAGAGGTCCTGGCACCTAGAACAATGTATGACACATGGAAGATGCTCAACAAGTACCTGCTAAGCATTTGTGAATATCTTACAGACATCACAAACTGCATTTCATGGATAACTACATTTCTGTCTTTGTGCTAGTTACTAAGTAACTCAGAACCTATTTATTTATTTATTTATTTATTTATTTTTTGAGACAGAAATTCGCTCTTGTTGCCCAGGCTGGAGTGCAATGGCACCATCTCAGCTCACTGCAACCTCTGCCTCCGAGGTTCAAGTGATTCTCCTGCCTCAGCCTCCTGAGTAGCTGGGATTATAGGTATATGTCACCACACCTGGCTAATTTTGTATTTTAGTAGAGACGGGGTTTTTCCATGTTGGTCAGGCTGGTCTCGAACTCCCGACCTCAGGTGATCCGCTCACCTCGGGCTCCCAAAGTGCTGGGATTACAGGCGTGAGCCTCTGAGCCCAGCCCTCAGAACCTAATTTAAAGTACAAGTGTAAAGGACCTGACAGCATACATTCTGTGTACTAATCTCCCTCCCTAGAGGGTATCTTAGGTTTCTGAAAACAGTCTATAGGCCTATAAATCAGAGGGATTCAGAAGCCCCTAAAATTTTTGGAGGTAGAGGTTTGGGGGGGACCCAAGTAAACCAAAGTTAGGCGTATCTAGTTTTCTGGGAGCAAGCCCATAACTTACTCAGATTTTCAAAGGTATATGTTATTCCCACTGCTTTGGTTTACTAATTTTTCAACAAGCTAGGTATGCAGCCCAAATGTGGGGGTGGGGAGCAATAAAAAGTTGATGCTTGTCAATTCCTGATAAAACTTTCCTGAGCAAATGCAGACTTCTATAGTGCTTCAAAAGAAACATACTAATCCTGTTGCCTCTATCTTCACGATAGTCAGTCCCTTTTATTTTAGACAGGGTTTCCCTCTGTCACCCAGGCTGGAGTTTAGTGGCATGATCCTAGCTCATTGTAACCTCAAACTCTTGGGTTCAAGCAATCTTCCCACCTCAGCCTCCTGAGTAGTTAGCACTAAATGTGCATGCTACCACATCCAGTTAAAACAAAAATTATTTTTTTGAGACTGGGTCTCGCTCTGTCACCCAGGCTAGAATGCAGCGGCACGATCACGGCTCGCAGTAGCCTCATCCTCCCTGGGCTCAGGTGATCTGCCCACCTTAGCCTGAGTAGTTGGGACTACATGCATGTGCACCATGCCTGGCTTATTTTTTCTATTTTCTTTAGAGACAAGGTCCCACTATGTTGCTCAGGCTGGTCTCGAACTCCTGGTCTCAAGTGATTCTCCTGTCTTGGCCTCTCAAAGTGCTGGGACTACAACCATGAACCACTGCACACAGCCCACTGTCATCTTTCATTTGAATTCATAAAATAGCTTGCTTTTCCTGCTATCCTACATACTATTCTTAACCAGAATAAACTTACAAAGTTAAGGCGGAGCACATCATTTCTCTGCTTAAAACCCTCTGAAAGATTCCCATCTCACTTAGGGTCAAAGTCAATGTCTTCATGATGACCTATAAAAACCCTCATTGGGTGTTTGTTATCCTCTCTGACTTTACTCCCCGTCCCCTACCGCCTCTGTTCCATCCACTCCAGTTTCCTTGCTGTTCTTTCACATCTCAGGCATGTTCTTGACATGCCTGGACATATATATGTTGTTTTTTTCTCTACACTTTCCCCATGAGCCACATGGATTATTACTTTGCTCTGAAAGGTAATGATAAAAGGTAACCTCTAAACAAAGCTATCACCTTTGTGAAGTCTTCTTCAACCACCCTATAAAAAAACTGAACTCCACTCATGCCCCGTACTACACAGCCCCTTTTCCTGCTGTACACGTCACCCCCATAGCACTTATTTCTATCTGATATACTTCTCGTATGTCTTCTCTTCTCCCATCTCTTTTGGCATGTAAGCTCCTAGAAGGCTAAGATTTTGCCCGTTTTGCCATATCCACAGTGGGTAGTGTCTTGTATACAACAGGTATTTGATCAATATTTACCAAACATATACATGAGACTGCCTACACCACATTAAAATCAAACGCTGCTTAGACCTTAGCACCATAGGCCTTCTGTCAAACTGACTCCCACTAACCTCCTTTACAGTATTATCCTTGACTCCTCTTCTAAACATTAAACCAACTACTCAGCTCTGCTCTGAAAGCACTAACTATCCCAGGAGTGGCAAAGTCAAATGCTTTCACGGATCAGAGAGGTAACATAAGCAAGTTAACTAGGCAGGGAATAAAACAACAGGATGTGGAAACAGCAGAAAAGAATATCATTTATCTAAAAGAATTTAAATCCATTGCAACTAATTACAATAAAATAAAGTCAGTGTCATGATGTGGAAGCAGACCATCTAATAGGAACAGAGGTCTAGGAAACCTTTCCTAGTTTAGGGATAAGGAAAAGTTTCTAGAATATGTGGCATTTAAGTTGAAACTTCTGAGTAAGTAGAAGCAGGGACCAAATTATGGAGTGCTTATAAGCCAAATTTAAAAGTCTGAACTTAATTCAAAGATAATGGGAAGACATGGAAAGATTTTAAGCAGGAAAGCAACATGATCATATTTTCTAGAGAGCACTCTGCTTGCCGTGTAGTGAACAGATTAGAAGAGTACAACACTACAGGTGGGAAGATCAAGGATACTATGATTGTCCAAGCAATGGGTACAGACTGCTTAGATTATGAGGAGGAAAGTGTATGGAGTCCAAAGACACATGAAGTAAAGGCCACGTAACCGGAGAAGGGTGGGGGGCGGGGGGAGAGAGTACATTGGCAATGACCATCTTCTACTTTGATGCACATATAAATCCTACCCAAACACGAGCTCACATGCTACATCCAGCACAAAACCTTCACTTTTGCTCCTTCCGGGTAGAAAGTAAGATATTCCCTTTCCAATTCTCAAAGTATTTTACCTTTTATGGCACCAATTTCTGTCTCAAAGTTGCTTGAATGCAAGAACTGCCTTATTTGACTTTGGTTTAAATGGCCAAGCACATACATAGGGATTCACATATTTGCTGGTGGATTATAATTACACCCAGAGCCCAATTTGTGTGGCAGAAATGTCAGAACTCAAGAGGTAGAAAACCTTCAGTCTTAGTTTTAGCATTTAGTGATGATTATGTCCTTATCAGTCATTTAATTTCTACAGTCCTTGTGCCTCTCCATCAGCAAAGTCTACTTCTGAGTTGCTATAGGGATTAAGTGAGAAATACCTTGTAAGTAACTATGCTTAAATGTTACTGTAGGATTATAAACTCTATCTGAGGGGCAGACTTATACACAGCTCACAATCCCTTATCTGAAACCCCTGGGGCCAGTATGTATTGGGGATTCAGATTTTTTTTTTTTTTTTTGACATGGAGTTTCACTCTTATTGTCCAGGCTGGAGTACAATGGCGTGATCTCGGCTCACTGCAACCTCCGCCTTCTGGGTTCAAGTGATTCTCCTGCCTCAGGCTCCCAAGTAGCTGGGATTACAGGTGCCCACCACAAAGCCCAACTAATTTTTTGTATTTTTAGTAGAGTCGGGGTTTCACCATGTTGGTCTAGAACTCCTGACCTGCCTCAGCCTCCCAAAGTGCAGGGATTACAGGCGTGAGCCACTGCGCCCGGCCTGGGGATTCAGATTTTAGAATATTAATGCCAATGATTAATATCCAAGTCGGACTTGCTGACAAATTCTTACAAACGGGAAAATAATGGATTTTGAACCTACATAGGTATTCAGATATTTATAAAACTCAGGTACTTAAAACTCAAAAAAATCCTAACTTAGAACACCCTCTTTATTATTGCAGACAATACGGTGACATAATGAGATAACATGCTTTCTACAGTACTTTACCACACTGCATGCAGGTTTCAGGGAAGAGAGGGGCAAAATGGTTCTGACTTATATAAGGGTAATTTTCATAAAGGGGAGAGGGCAAAAAACCTGTTAAACCAAGTTCCCTTAATAGTTACTAGACTAAGAGGTGAAATAAGTTCCCAATTTAAATTTTTTTTTTTTTTTAAATCAACATAGAATAAGAAACTTGCTACCCTCCAGGTTTGACATCATTAAAACTGTTGGCTAATCATCTTTCCTATCCTCACCATTCCCACATGTATGTATCATTAAATGGAACTAGACTTACTAAACCTATTTATCTTTTCCAATGTGCAGAATTGTCTTCTCAAGGAGATAGCATGCCCAACCTGATTTGTGGGGATCCTGTTAAAAGAGTTTCTGAATAGGTTGAACTGGATGTCTTCAAAGAACTTACACCAAGGAACTTCTTAAAATAAGTGACATTCACGCTTTAAATCCACTAAATCACTTTAGACTCTAAAGTGACATTCCCACTTCAGACTCTACATCCTCTTGAGTAGGCAAGTTGAACCCTACCCCCCACAGTATGTACATTTTTAAAACTTTACTTATCACTATGCTTCATTTCAACAAATGGCTTATTGTGACTTTACATTAACCTTTCATCAATGAATTTTGTCATTATTGAATGGCATGTGACCGAACAATGAAAGTAAACATTTTGTGTCTTTTCACAAAATACAGATAAAACAGATTAATTACATATAATGGTGACACTATTAGAGCTCAAGTTTATAAAGTTACTATATACGAAGGTCAGGATCAGACTGATACATGAGGATGGAAACCAACCTTTTCTATAAATCTGACCGACTTGCACAAAAAAGAAGCCCAAAATAAAATTACTGCCACTGATTAAACGCTCTTGAAATGGAAACATGAGCTTCATAACTTATCTTTATTCTCAGTGTAAACTGCAAAAGTTCTTACAATGACCCTGTCTTACAAATTTCATACCAAATTCTGTTTGGCTTTAAAAAAACCCGGCATCTAGGAATCTAAGATACGAGGCTAATATCCTATATGATTTAAATCTTGCACACTAGATTTTAGAAACAGGCTAACCTATATACCTCCTAGGTAAAACTAAATTCTAGAATTAGAAAAAAATCATGCTTTGACAATTAATATTGGCATTTGCAGAGACTAAAACCAAACAAATTTAGGTTAAACAAAACACTATTTTCCTCAATACCAATGTGCTATAGAGACAATAAATATTTAATTTTGGGGACACATTTTACCAGCCTAAAATAATTCACTCCATTTACAAAAGTAAGTTTCTTACAATTATAAAAGACACATACTTGCTGTGACAGTGCAACAGTAAGTCAATGATGAATGTCTGCCAAGCCTTTTCTTTACTAAGAGCATCTAAGGCTGTTGGAATCAAGGCAAAACACAAGGTCATCACTTCCAATGCTTCACAGCAAACCTGTTCGTCTTCCAAGTCCGGCTCATTGCCTGCATTGGTCTGTAAAATTATAATCAAGAACAAATTACCCAAAGAGGTTAAGAAAATTCT
This sequence comes from Trachypithecus francoisi, assembly GCF_009764315.1. Classification (NCBI taxonomy): domain Eukaryota; kingdom Metazoa; phylum Chordata; class Mammalia; order Primates; family Cercopithecidae; genus Trachypithecus; species Trachypithecus francoisi. The sequence goes on from NW_022681471.1 coordinate 97,012,434, forward strand.
TATACGACTTCTATTTAGTGCTTAAAACTCACCTACTCACTTAAACCACCTGGCCTCAGCCTCTCCAAGGCTGCATGTAACTCTTGAGGCCCCTTTAGACTAGTCCGGAAATGATGATTTTTCCTATGTCTCAAGGAGGGTTGGACTACCTATTTTTTTTTTTTTGAGACTTTCTGAGTTGTTTACTTCTGAACCAACAACCAATCCTTTCTCAAGAACAATAGCACTTAGGTACTTTTGACTAGTTCCGTTATGTTGCTTGCCTATTGTGCCATTTTATTCAAAATCAATTGTCTTTGACTATTCAGGAAGGGTATCGAAGACTTACAACCTAAAATATGCTTGGGGAGGTACCTAATGAATTCTAATCTGACTTTATTAATCCAAAAGTAATAACTATAGTACATGCCTGAAACAGAGTAAGTATTCAGTTAATATGCTGAATGAATACCCAGGGCTGTGCCAGACAAATACTATGGAACATCAACACATACCCTAGGCGAATCAGGGTTATGTTGGCCATGTAAAGGAAGCTCTACCAAGCCAGGGAAGTTTCTGTAACTCAATTTTTCCTTCTAAATATGTAGCATCAGGGACAGGTACACATGATAAATGAAAAAGCCAACCACAGTTTCTCTTCTGTAGATAATTTGCTTAATCTAATAGAAGGTCAGGAATGATATCTAACTGGCTAACAGTCTTATTTTTGACTGCTTCAAGAGAATAAAAAAAAAAAAAAACAAACACTTAAATGCCATACCATAACTGACAAACCAAAATTTACACAGGACAGAAAGATGATAAAAGAAAAAGGAGAACAGGATAAAGCAAATTTAGTATGAGATAATTATATCTGACCCCCACAAGAAGCAGAAAAAGGCAATTTCATTTAAAAAGCAGCCCCATAGCAGGATTCTTAAGTACTTCATTTTCAAAGTAAAATTTTACTATATTCTCAATATAGCTATCAGTTAATTTTCAACCATTAAGATGCAAGTGATTGAATTTTTTTTTTTTTTGAGACGGAGTCTCGCACTGTCACCCAGGCTGGAGTGCTGTGGCCGGATCTCAGCTCACTGCAAGCTCCGCCTCCCGGGTTCACGCCATTCTCCTGCCTCAGCCTCCCGAGTAGCTGGGACTACAGGCGCCGCCACCTCGCCCGGCTAGTTTTTTGTAGTTTTTAGTAGAGACGGGGTTTCACCGTGTTAGTCAGGATGGTCTCGATCTCCTGACCTCGTGATCCGCCCGTCTCGGCCTCCCAAAGTGCTAGGATTACAGGCTTGAGCCACCGCGCCCGGCCTGTGATTGAATTTTTAAAAATAGCAAACCTAATAAAAATCAAACCACACGCACAATTAAGAAACATTTGCTTACAAGGAATATAGTTCTGTGATAATTCTTACCTTCTCATAAATTTTAGTGATTTCTTCATTTGGGCTAAATACTAGCTGTAGCGACCCACATCCTGATGCCCAGATAATTTTTTGTATAGCTCTAATTACACAAATATCAGGCATATATCTTGAAGCCTGCAAGATAATGAGTAAATAGAACTGTTGATAGAATGAGAGTGAAATTATGTTTAGAAAAACAAAAATGTTTCACCTTGTAAAGGAAACAGGAATTACTGTGTAGTATCATTGTCTTTAAATTCCCAAGTTGCCTCCGTCTTAAAAAAAAAAAAAAGAAAAAGAAAAAAGGTTGCAGGGAGCCCTCTGGCTCTGTCACCCAGTCTACAGTACAGTGGTGTGATCATAGCTCACTACAAACTCGAACTCCTGGGCTCAAGAGATCCTCCTACCTCAGGCTCCCAAGTAGGTGGAACTCCAGGCATCTGCCACTACACCTGGCTTATTCTCCACCTCCAGCCTTTAAACAGCAATACAGCAAAGTATGCTTCCCCAGTTATCTAGCTCTTTACTATTTTAATACTACAAAGATGACAACCTTTCCACTTGTAGTTTCTTATCCAAAAAAAATGAAAACTTATGTCTACACAAACACTTGTACACAATGTTCACATCAGCTTTATTCACAGCCAAGAAGCAAAAACGATCCAACTGTCCTTCACAAAGTAATACGGATAAACAAAATGTGGAATATTCATATGGGTACTAGTTAGCAATAAAAAGGAATGAACTACTGATCCACACAACATAGGTAATTCTCAGTCATTATTCTTAGTGAAAGAAGCCCAACACAAAAGAACACATACTATAATCCATCTATATAAAACTCTAGAAGACAAAAAACACTCTCTAGGGACAAAAAGAGCAGTGGTTACCTGGGGAAAGAATAAACTGCAAAAGGGCATAAAGAAAGAGTGATGAAAATATTCGGTTTTGACCGCAGCAGTGTTTTCACACATATATACCAAAATTCACCAAATCTGGGCCGGGCACGGTGGCTCATGCCTGCAATCCCACCACCTTGGGAGGCTGAGGCAGGAGAATCACCTGAGGTCAGGAGTTCAAGACCAGCCTGGCCAACATCGTGAAACTCCCATCTCTACTAAAAATATAAAAATAGCCAGGCATGGTCGGGGGGGCACCTGAATCCCAGCTACTCTGGAGGCTGAGGTTGCAGTGAGCCGAGATGGCACCACTGTACTCCAGCCGGGGCAACAGAGTGAGACTCTTGTCTAAAAAAAAAAAAAAAAAAAAAAAATCACCCAATCTGTATACTTTAAAAGGATGCTGTTTATTATACATATAGTTGATTAAAAACAGAAAGTACTAATATTAATAGTAGACAAAACTGATACTAAGGGAACATTATCTAAAGGATGAGACAGTGATTAAAATAAGTGGGCCTAGGAAAGTTAAAAGTGTGACAGAAGTCTTGATAAAACTAACCTCATCAGATATCTGCTGAGCAAGACGTACTGACACATTTCTAAGCATGCACTCGGATGATGGATTAGGAATGCTCTGAAGGGCACTTTGTAGCACCACTGCTTGATCATGGGTAACTTGGTTGACCTGAAAAAAGTTAACCATTTTATTTGGAGTAAATAATTTGTACATAACCAGACCTAACCATTTGTTCTTCATTCATCACCCACTCCCTCAGAACGACTTCCTTGCATATACACATTATAGAACCTGTGGCAACCTACATGAAAAGCACTGCCAACAAAGTGGGCTTCCTCTCTTTCTTGCGCACTGTAGTGGCATGTGTCTGCAAATCCTCATTCTAGAGCAATCAACTCGTGTCTCTAAATCTGGGCTCAGCTTAACTTGCAGGGGATAATGATAACTAAATAGCCTGGTTCCCTTCTAGAGACTCAGTAAAGTATTGTATGTCTTTTATGTACATGCCTTGGGCAGACCCTGCTTGTATTCCCCATTGTTATCACGTTTTGCTTTGAAAAAAATAAAAATTAAGGATACTGAAAAAGCAGTAAGAGGACTAATGTACAAAAGGTACCCTAGTTTTTACTTAACAGTATAATCAAGTTGTTAAATCAGTGACAGATTAATTTCATTAAGTAGTTGTTAGCGAGGTAATTCTAACTGCCTTCAAGTTGCAACTCCCCTCCTATATATATACTGTATTTCTACAATATTATTTTAAGATATTTCTATATTACTAATTTTGCATGGGCTCCCTACTGTGAGCTCGTTGAGATTAGAGGTTATTATGTACCTCTGTATCCATAGTGGCACATACTCTGAATAAATATTGAAGAAAGGTGAAAGTGGATACATGTAATTGTTTTCTGCATGCTTCACTGAGCATCTGTGTCAGGGATCATGACAAAAATCTGTTTTTATCCCAACAAGAAGCTGCCTTTTTACTTACCTAATAAGAACTACTTAAAAAAAAAAAAAAAAAAAATCCTAACAAAGATGGGACCTGTGATACAAAACAATATAAAATTTGAGCCTTTTTTTTACAGAAAATTCGTGACACACACCGAAGTGTTCAAAGTAGTATAATTAACTCCCATGTACATATTACTTAGCTTCAGGAATTATCACCAGTGGACCAAACTGTTTAATCTGACTATCTTCCCTTGCTTTCCAACACTTCTCCACCCCAGGATTGTTTTTAAGCAAATCCTGGATATCATATAATTTCACCTGGAAGTATCTCAGCAATCACTTCAAAAATATAGGGGGCTCTTCCTTTTAAACATAACCACAATATTATCACAGCTAAAACAACTATATGTGATATTACCATAATTATCAACATTCTGATCTCCCCAATTGAAACCTAAGCCATTTCTAAAGAAGAAAATCTTTATCCCTGAAGTTTTTACCTTCTATCAGTAACTTAGTAAAACAATCATTTATGATGTTTATAAAATTTTACTTAGAATTAAATGCATAGTTTGATCTCTTAAATAAGTATCAAATTCCGGTACGTCTTGAGAATTTTTTGTGACATAGATCAAGAATACCACCAAGGCAGAAACAGAGTCAGAATAAGTTCAGAACTTGGGTTTAAGCCCAAGGTGGGAAAGGAAACAAGCAACTAGATAAACCAATTACATCTCTTATTACAATCTGTGTCTTTATATATCTGCCAGGCATAAGTTAATAAGAGATTCACATGGAGTTTTTGTTAGGTTTAAAATAATTGAAAGTCAAGCGAGATTTAAGTGGGCAGGGAGAAATTACCCTCATATTATTAGCAGTCAGCGAAAAGTATTTGCACTTTTAATACAAACATCATAAAGAAAACCTCTGAAATAAGGTACTTTGAACACTGAGTCAATCTTGAACTCTACATTTAAAACACTAATTAGTTTTACTTTAAAAATTGCTATCTACTATTATAAAAAGATTTTTTAAAAGTCTGTATTACCGGTGTCATGGGATTCACACCTTCTACACCTGGCTGACAAGCTTCTGCCACAGCTCGAACGTGACCATAGCCAATGGCAGTTAGCAAAAGCTTGGCTATTTTAAGAGCATTGAGGTAGGCACCCCTTCGAGTTTCCATATCTGCATTTGGTAGGAAGTTATTTCTGGTTAGCATACTCAGTACAAGGGGTAGGCCACCACTTTTCAAGAAGTGAAACTGAAAATCAGAGGAATCATCAGCCAGAGGTGCACCAGCAGGCATTAACAAGGCATAGACTACCTGGAAAAATAGAGAAGAGGGGGAGAGGGCTGTATTAAAAGATTAAAAACAAACAAACACACTTCTATTTGTACTATTGTCACTGCCAAGAAATTCTTGACCATCTCACTATCATTTATTTCAAATTAATATTTCATTTCAAAACTATTTCATTACAATTTTACCCAAATCATTCACCTTACGAAAGGTCAAATTTAAAGAACACAGAATAAATTAAAACAACACAACACAACAACAACAAAAAACCAACCTCTGTTAGATATAGCACTTGTGAGGCTGAAGGACCAAAGAAAAGTGAGTCAAGAGATGGACTAAGGCTGCTTTCTCCAAGTTTGGCATGGTCTAAACAAATAGCTCTTAATTTTTCTATTGTTGTGCTATCTGGAGGAAAAAAAGAGAAAGCGTGAAAATGTAATTCATGTGTTCATACCTATTTAACTTTTGCTATCTCAAAGACCATATTAATATGGAATAACAATAAACTCAGTTGGGCTACAGGCTCAAACTTCCTAAGACATGACAAGACCTGGAATGATTTAAAAAAAAATAATAATAATAACCCGGGCTCTTTAATCAGTTACTCTCAACACAAACCATCTGCTATTCAGGGACCTCAAATCAAGATACCCTCCGCTCAGCCACTGGAAATGGAAAAAAATACATTTCAAAAGGAAGTAGTTCTGACTGAAAATAACAAGAAAAAAAATGATAAACTCTTCCCTCCAACCTCTTTATTGTTTGCCCCCTGACAATATAACTGGCTTACTTCACTGAAGGAAATGTAGTGGTACCCAAGAAAATGAACCCTAAAGAGTAAACACTAAAAAAGGATAAGTGCCTATGTTCATTCACCTCAAAATAAGCAGAGCTTTTGTCCTTTTGTCATAATATTAAAACATAATTTTTTTTTTTTTTTGAGATGGGAGTCTGGCTCTGTCACCCAGGCTGGAGTGCAGTGGCCGGATCTCAGCTCACTGCAAGCTCCGCCTCCCGGGTTCACAACATTCTCCTGCCTCAGCCTCCCGAGTAGCTGGGACTACAGGGGCCTGCCACCACGCCTGGCTACTTTTTTGTATTTTTAGTAGAGACGGGGTTTCACTGTGTTAGCCAGGATGGTCTCGATCTCCTGACCTCATGATCCGCCTGCCTCGGCCTCCCAAAGTGCTGGGATTACAGGCGTGAGCCACCGCTCCCGGCCAAAACATAAATGTATTTTAGATTACAGTGAAAAGACACAGTGGGGGAAAAGTAAGATAATCCCAAAATACAATTAAGCATTAGCTACCAAATACTCCAGTTTTATTAACAATCAACCTTGGAAAGTATTTTGATGATCTAAGGTAATTGCCCTATGATTTAAAAAAAAAAACTTGATAAATAATAATAATTTTTTTTTTTTTTTTTTAAAGTAAAAGCTTCTTTTAAAGAAAAGAAAAATAGGGCTGGGCGCAGTGGCTCACGCCTATAATCCCAGCACTTCGGGAGGCCGAGGCAAGCAGATCACCTGAGATCAGGGGTTTGAGACCAGTCTGACCAACATGATGAAACCCCGTCTCTATCAAAAATACAACAATCAGCCAGGCATGGTGGCGTCCATCTGTAATCCCAGCTACTCGGGAGGCTGAGGCAGGAGAATCACTTGAATCCAGGAGGCAGAGGCTGCAGTAAGTAGAGACTGTGCCACTGCACTGCAGCCTGGGCGATAGTGTGAGACTCCATATAAAAAAAAAAAAAAAGCCAGGTGTGGTGGTATGCACCTGCAGTCCTAGCTACTCCTAGGCAGGAGCCTCACTCAAGGCCAGGAGTTTGAGGTTACAGTGAGCTAGGATCATGCCACTGCACTCTACCCTGGGACACAGAGTAAGGCCCTCTCTCTTAAAAAAAAAAAAAAAAAAAAGAAAGAAATGAGAAATGGCATTTAAGCTATGTGTCCCAAGTGAATTAATCTCTCTGTGCTTCAGTTTCTCCATCTTTAAAATACAGATAAAATTAATAATTTCTTTATAGGTATGTTATGTGGTTTGAGTTTATCAGTGCTAAGAGCTTACAACAGACTTTTACAAAAGATTGTATTACATATAGAGAGTACTGCAGTTTTAAGTTAACAGCAATCACAACATGGGCACTTGGCTTCAGGCAAAGATTCAGAATGAAGAGAAGTGTAACATTGGGTGATCATTTGGTATTTGTGCACTCTTGGATGTGTTTTAAATGGAGGGGAAAGATAGAATCATTAGCTTTTTTCCTAGTCATTAACTATACCTTACAGGGATGTTGTGCGGTTTAAATTGAGTTTATCAGTGCTAAGAGCTTGCAACAGACTTTTACAAAAGATTGTATTACCAAGTTTTAGACACATAAACTCTTGAATAAGAAAGGAAGCAGGGGCTCTAAGAAAAGGAAGTGACAGAGAGTGGGTTAATGTTTATTGAATACCAAGTGCCAGTCACTAGGCTAGGGGTTTTCCATACATTGTTTCATCTAATCCCTGCAATTACACAAAAAAGCTATTACTATCCCAGTTCTAAGGACAAGGAAGCTCTAATAAACTATGAAACTCATGTTTAACACCATAGAGTAGCAATTAGAAGCAGGATTGGAATTCAAGCCCATTTGAGTCCAAAGCCTATGATTTTCTGCTGCAATACAACCATTACCAGCTTTTTCAAAAGCTGGCTGTTTCAAATTTAGGTACTCTAGTTTGATTATATAAAATATGAAAAAAGCACCCACTTCAAGTTTCTTGCCTTAACTGTCTGACAAGGGCTCATGCTCGCCATCTGGTGGCATTAAGCGCCAATCACAAGATCAAGGATTCAGTGATGGGTTTGTGTTTTTATAGTATGTTGTGAAGGTTGAATCTGCAGTAAAGCAATGCAAGGACTAATACTGAAATACTAGCAAATGAAACTATGTAAATTCTAAACGATGTAACAGACAAGAATGCAATATATCTTTTGAGAGAAGCCTTAGCTAAGAATCTCATGTGAAATGCTTCTGTCCCATAATAATTGCAAAGCAAGATGAGAAGCCCAGCAAAGTGTTTAATTTAGAAAATGGAGGTAATAAAAGCAAAAGACAGCTTTAAAAATTATGTGTCAACTAAATATGGTGTACTGAACTATATTTATCAGTACTTCATCCCCAAACCCCACTAAAATGAGAATTAATCAATACAAAAATACATAAACTCAAAAGAACATAAAAACAGAAGAGGAAGCAACACATTAAACTGCTGTCAACAAATTACTGAAGGTGTAGTGAAGATGAAGATAGATAGTTGGTTTAGCTGAATCAAGAAGTGCCTGTTGTGAAGGCAAGGAGAAGAGGGTGCCTATAAATTAGTGCCCCACTAAATCTGAGAAAAGCTAAGATATGAAAACAACAAACATTTGGGAAGGCACAGATGATTCGAAGGCCTAAAGACAGAGGCTGAAGACTGATTAAGAAGCCTTTCCAACTCCCTCAGGTTTAGGAAGTTGGGGAAATAGATTTCTCATTGCTGTAGAGATACAAATATGGAACGGAAGACGACTAGGAAGCTGGACTGGTACAAGCGTGAACCTGTGTTAGTTAACTGCAGGATATAAAAATCAATATACAAAACTCAGCAGTGTTTCCATTTGCCAACAGCAAACTATCTGAAAGAGAAATCAAGAAAGAAATCTCACTTAAAATAGCTGCAAAAATACAAGATACCTAGGAATAAATTTAAGCAAGGAGGAGAAAGATCACTACAAAAAAACTGATGAAAGACAGAAAACAGGACACAAATAAATGGAAAACTATTTCATGTTTGTGGATTGGAAGAACAAATATTGTTAAAATGTCCATATTACCCAAAGCAATCTACAGATTGAATGCAATCTCTATTAAAATACCAATTATATTCTTCACAGAAATAGATAAAACATCCTTTGAGCTGAATCTGCAAGGTAAAACAAAAAAATACAAAAAACACTCCTAAAATTCATATAGAACTACAAAAGACTCCAAATAGCTGAAGCAATCTTGAGTAAAAAGAACAAAGCTGAAAGCATCACACTACTTGACTTCAAAATTCACTACAGAGCAACAGTAACCAAAATAGCATGGTATTGACACAAAATAGACACAGATCAATTGAACAGAATGGAGAACCCAGAAATTAATCCACATAATCAGAAACAACTGATTTTCAACAAAGGTGCCAAGAACACACATTGGGGGAAAAGGCAATCTCTTGAATAAAAATGGTGTTGCGAAAACTGAATATACGTATGCAGAAAAATGAAACTAGACTCCTATTATTCATCATATGTAAAAATAAACTCAAGAGGGGTTAAAAATTTAAATGTAAGACCTGAAAGTATAAAACTACTAGAAGAAAACACAAGGGAAATGTTTCGTGTCATTAGGGCAGGCAAGGACTTTTTGGCTAAGACTTCAAAAGCATAGGCAACAAACACAAAAACAGACAAACGAAATTACATTAAACTAAAAAGCTTCTACCCAACAAAGGAAATAATCAAGACCACAAAAAGACAAATCTACAGAATGGGAGAAAATATCTGCAAACTATGCATCTGACAAGGGGTTAATATCCAGACTATATAAGGAACTCAACAGCAAAAAGCAAAAAATCTGATTTTTAAAATGGGCAAAAGACTTGAATAGATATTTCTCTAAAGAAGACATCCAAATGGCCAACATGTACACGAAAGCACACTCAACATAACTAAATCATTAAGGAAATGCAAATCCAAACCACAATGAGATATCACCTTACCACAATTAGAATGAAATAAGGATGACTTGGCCGAGTGCTGTGGTTCATGCCTGTAATCCTAGCACTTTGGGAGGCCGAGGCAAGTAGATCACCTGAGGTCAAGTGTTTGAGACCAGCCTGGCCAACAACTTGCTCTCCAAATGTTAGAAAAAAAAAATCACAGAATGCCATAACTACGGCAAACTGTTAATTACTGAATTTGGGAGCTATTTGTACTCTTTGTAAACAGTTTGAAGCTAGTTTTGTTTAAAAAAAAAAAAAAAACTCAAGGACAGTAAAAGAAGATGCTGGAAAAAGAAGAAAACATAATATCCATCAGTAATAGCCTAGAGAGAAATAATTACAGTCTGTTATGCTATAGCACATGTTTCTATAACCCCAATTAGCTCACAATCAATTGGCAAATATAATGATGTCAGTATAACGTAGAAGGTGAGTTTGTTCATATGTGATTTCTCCCAGGCAACAGTAGCCAGAACAGCAGACCTGTTAATCTTCAACAAAAAAATAAAAATGAGCAAAGCAAAAAGCCCCCTCAGCATGGTAGATGTGTAGGCAGAAGCCTATTTCTTTTTAAAGGAAAATTTAAAGTGAATACTTGCATCAAGGGCTCATCTTGTGAGATACAATCCTAAACTAGACTTTCATGGACCTTGGCAAGTTTTACTCCCCCCGTGCCTATCTTAACAGTAGCCCATCTATCTCAGAGCGCCACTGTTTTGCACTGTATCTCAGCAATGTCAAGTCAGCATTTCCTCTGCATTGGTTTTGTCTTTTTACTATCTCCTGAGGAAGCCTTCAGCCACACTGAAGTACCTGCCTGGGCTGTCCAAGTTATCTCTGAGGATACTAATTATCATTTTATGAGTGCTCTAACTAAACTATGTGCAAGTTTTAAAGGTAGTCCTATGTTGGGAATTACAGATCATGGAGGAGGAGGGAGCCCAACAAGCGGGTAGAGCTCAGCATAAAGAATCAACTCAAGCAGAGTGAGGAGTGTCCCTAGGGTGGAGACCCAACATTCAGAGACAGGGTCCTTCTGCATTCAAAGAAAGGGTGAGGGGTGCTAGAGATAACTGATTAAATAGGAAAATAAGTGAGAGGATAACAGAAGCCAGGTGTTTCACTGTCAGAAAAGAGAGTTTGGTCAGGCGCGGTGGCTCAGGCCTGTAATCCCAGCTACTGGGAAGCTGAGGCAGGAGAATCCCTTGAACCTGGGAGGCAGAGGTTGCAGTGAGTCAAGATCACGCCACTGCACTCCAGCCCGGGTGACAGAGCGAGACTCTGTCTCAAAAAAAAAAAAAAAAAAAAAAAATTACAAATACGGAAAGGGAGAAAACTAGAATGAAACTGATAGGCTGGAATGGGAGGAAGTCGTGTGACCCCATGGTTTTGTAAAAACATACACACACATATATATTCGTGTGTATGTATATATAGTAACAGACTTAAATGTGGATACACATACATATATTCCTTAGTTCTAACTGCTTAGAGAGCCAGGGAGCAACAATACATCAATAGCAATGAGTGCAATAAATGTCCAGATCTTGGTTTCTAAATACCATTCTCCAGGAAAATAAACCAAGCAGGCCTCCTTGGAGAAATAGCCAATTCCAGGACTGGGGCAGAGAGGGTACAAGATGTTAATCTGGAACTTTTTTTTTTTTTGGAGACACGTCTTGTTCTGTTGCCCAGGCTGGAGTACAGTGGCATGATCATATAGCTCAATGCAGTCTCCATCTCCCAGGCTCAAGTGATCCTCCCACCTCAGCCTCTCAAGTAGCTAGGACTACAGGTACCCATCACCACACCTGGCTAATTTTTTATATTTTTAATAGAGATGAGGTCTGGCTATGCTGCCCAGGCTGGTCATGAATCCTGAGCTCCAGTGATCCTCCTGCCTCACCCTCCCAAAGTGTTAGGATTATAGGCATGAGCCACTGTACCTGACCTAATCTGAAACATCTTGAGCCAAAAAGCATACAACTGCTGAAAGAATAATGGGAACATATTAAAGTAACACAGAACAGCCTGAAAGGACTCCCACTAGCCAAACTAGAGATCATTTCAGCATCAAGATAAATGATAGTAACAGATTATAACTCCTTGACCATTATTTCATACAGATATAAATGAATGAATAAAAAGCCTGATGAGGAACAGTATAAATATTTTCAAAGTACCTCTGCACAAAATACTTTTTTTTTTTTTCAGACGGAATCTTGCTGTCGCCCAGGCTGGAGTACAGTGGCATGATCTCGGCTCACTGCAACCTCCACCTCCCAGGTCCAAGCAATTCTCCAGCCTCAGCCTCCCCGAGCAGCTGGGATTACAGGTGCACGCTAACATGCCTGGCTAATTTTTGTATTTTTAGTAGAGACGGGGTTTCGCCATGTTGGCCAGGCTGGTCTCAAACTCCTGGCCTCAAGTGATCTGCCCACCTCAGCCTCCCAAAGTGCTGGAATTATAGGCATGAGTCACCGCGCCTGGCCCATAATACTTTCAAAGGGAAGGGTACTTTTACAGTGGGGAAGCAAGGAAGAAACTCAAGTGATCACAGTGATCATCGTCAGTAATGGGAAAAAATGAAATTACATACAATCTGACCAGATGCATTGAGATGAACAGAACATCGCTTCTGTGGTATTTCTGCCAAAGATGCATAACCTGAATCTAATCATGATAAAACAAATCTGAACTGAAGGACATTCTATAATTAACTGGCCTGTAACCCTTAAGAGTCAAGGTCATGAAAGTCAAAAACAGTATGAGGAACTGTTTCAGAAGGAAACTAAAGAGATATATTAACTAAATGCAATACAGTTATTCCCTGGTATCCATGGGGGGGGGTGCGGGGTTGGTTCCAGGATCCACCCTCCCAATAGCAAAATCCAGGGATGCTCAAATACCTTATATAAAATGATGTAGAATTTGCATACAACCTATGCACATCTTCCCGTATAAATTAACTCCGGATTATAGTCACATGTTGCGTAAGATATGTTCTGAGAAATGCATCATTAAGCGATTTCATCACTATGTGAACATCATAGAGTGTGTTTACAACAAATCTGGATGATACAGCCTACAACACATCTAGGTTATATATGGTATTGCCTATTGCTCCTGGGCTATAAACCCATACAAGCATGTTACTGTACTGAATACTGTAAGCAATTATAACACAATGTAAGTATTTGTGTATTTAAACATAGAAAGGGTACAGTAAAAATACGGTATTATAATTTTATAGAACCACCATTGTATATGTGGTCTATCACTGACTAAAGCGTCATTATCCGGTGCCTCACTGTACTTGTAGCACCTAATACAATGCCTACACATAGCTTCATTTGTGTGGATTCAACACAGTACTCAGCATGTGGCAAATTCAAGTTTTGCTTTTTGGAACTTTGAACAATGTTTTTTCCTCCAAATATTTTTGATCCACAGTTGGTTGAATCCATAGATCCAGAACCCATGGATATGGAGGGCTGACTATATTTGAGTTTGAACTATATCTTTTTGCTGTGAAGGAGATGACTGAAAACACTGAATAGGGTCTGCTAAGTAGATGGCAGTAATGAATCGACATTAACTTCCTGATACAGATGGCTGAATTTTGCTTATACAGACAAATATCCTTGTTTGTAGGGAAAGTATTTGGTGGGCAATGGGACTACAAAAACCACTAAATTACTCTCAAATGTTCTTGAATTATACTTCTAATTTTTCTGTAAGATGGTAAATATTTCCAAAAAATACATTTAAAAAATTTTTAGGTTGTATAGGCTTGAATGATCTGCCCAAACTCTACTTTTTCCCCCAAAGCCCTACTATTTTTAGTGCATAATTTTGCCGAACATTAGGTTTTAAAGGAACACACATATATTATAACAGAAACACAAGAGTGTGTTAGTGAAAAATAAAATCCTGTGTATGGAAAAGGATCACTAGCAGAAAGGTCTTGAAATTTTAACACTAGAATATTTGGAAGGGAAAAGCCAACAAGACAGCTGGAAAAGGTTAAAGAAGCCACCCCAAAGGTGGAATAAGATTAAAGAGAGAAGGGAAGAGAGAAAAGGTAAAATTAGATCTAGTGGATTCACCATCACACTTAGATATTTCAAAGACACACAAAATGCAAAATGCTGGTGAGAAAACTATCAAAGAACACAAATCTCTCTCAACTGAGGAAATCTCCAGGCCCACAGATGATGCACCACAAAACAGACCTAACTCTAAGGCACATCATAATATTTCAAGATTAAGGATAAAACCAAAACTTCCAGAAATGAAGGTCACATGCAAAGGAACAGAAACGAAGAGGACTTTGGTCTTCTCATCAGCAATGCCACCAGCTAGAAGGAATATATTTTCAAACCTAGGATTCTATACACAAACCATTAATCAATGTGATAGTTTGCCTACATTCAGATAAAAAATACCTCAAAAAAAAGTATGTGGAAAGAATAAGTGATAGGTGTACAATCAGGAAAATAAAAGGGAAATTATTAAATCCAGGATGAAAGTTGTCAGTAATCTAGAGAACTACATTTCACACAATCTTGGAAATGTAAATGCTGAATCTGGATTTAAGCAAACACCGGGAGGATGTGGGGGTATGTAGCAGTTAAGTTTTCATCTACACAGTAGAAAATCAGTATGTATCTATAAGTAACAAAGAAACAGCCGTATGAGGGCACTCCAGACATAATGGTACATATATATACAAAAGTAAAAGCGAGAAGCTGAAAGTGGTTGTTTCTAAGGAATAAAAAAGGAACAATACCCCAGATGACACATAACCCACATTATAGTCCAGGTATAGGCAAACATTTTCTGTAAAGGGCCAGGGAAATTAAGTAGTTTAGGCTTGTGAGCCATATGGCCTCTGCCACAACTCCTGAGCTGTGCTGTTTTAAGACAAAAGCAGTCATGTAGACAGAATGTAAATAAATGAGCCTGGTTTTGATCATGGACACTAAAATTTAAACTTCACATAATTTTCATGTATCACAATATTCTTCTTCTAGATTTTTTTTTGTAGCCACTTAAGAATATAGATCTTGGGATGCAGAAAAACAAGCAGTGGGCTTGATGTGGCTTGTGGGCTGTCATCTGTGACTCTTGTAGTCTATACCAAAAAGCACGGTCCATTTAGAAATAGAATTTGCTAATATATTCCTTTATTGCCCAGCAAGTACTTGATCATCATTTACAAATTCTTACCTGGCGGCATAAGTTTCATAAGTACTCTTGCTCCATCTCTAAGCGGTGGCATATTTAGGCTGCTACCTAAGTCTGCAACTTGCCAAAGAAAAGAGATGTATCTGGGATGCAGTGACATTATCTAGAATATAAAATACACAAAATAATTACCTGTAAATTATTTACTCCCATTAGAAAAGCCCCCCTAAGTAAGTTTCTCTGTGTTAATCCCTTTACTTTTACTTATGCCATTTCTACTCTTCGAAATAGTCTGACTTTCCTATCTTTTACCCTTACAAATCCTTAATAGTGCAGATTAAATACATCATCCAAGTCACTTCCAGTCACTTTTTTGTGATAGCTCCTCTCCTGTTCTATTAAACCATTTCTCTCTTATATACAATTTAGACTCTGGACATAACAAAAGGCTGCCATGCCCACTATCAAATTCTTAATCCAATTGTTATAGAGAGCCAAATCCTCCTGACACTGGAGTGGCTGCTGTTATTGTAACCATCAAAATTTCTGTGGGGAGGGGCGAAAGAGAACTTAAAAAAGGGAAGAGTCATTGTTTCTTCGGCTATATGTTACTGACAATCTGATAAAGATTACAGGTATTTTCCTACATAGTTCTTGTTTTCATTTATTTATATTTTTAGAGATGGGATCTCACTCTGTTGACCAGGCTAGAGCATAATGGCACAATCACAGCTCACTGCAGCCTAGAACTCCTGGGCTCAAGCAATCCTCCTGCCTCACAGCCTCCCAAGAAGCTGGAATTACAGGTGTGAGCCACCATGCCCAGCTCATATATAGTTCTAAAAGAACGACCCGTTTTGTGGCATAAATTTTTAAAAGTGATACAGCTGACTCTTGAACAACACAAGTTTGAACTGTACAGGTCCACTTATATGCAGACTTTTCCCCAACCAAATGTGGAATAGAAAATTCAGTATTTCCAGGAAGCAAAACCCAAGTATATGGAAGGCTACTGGTTGCACAGGGTCATCTGCAAGATTTTGGGTACACGCAGAGGTCCTGGAACCAATTCTCCACATATATGAGGGATGACTGTATTCTTCTAAATTTATACATCCAAGTGTTATAATTAAGCTCTAATTGGTTAATGTTATGTAAAAGTAACAATACTATACCTATGGGGAAATAATGTTTTAAATTCCAACTGTGTTACAATTACCTTTTAGAGGGATCCATTCTGAAGTTGGTGGTTAACTGTATAGTTACTATTTTGTCTCATTAAACTGTAAGCTCCTCAAGAAAAGAAAGAACTACTCTATATACTTTATTCTCAAAAACCCTAGCATAATACCTTACATACAGTAGTTCAAAACTGTATCTACTCACCACTCCTGGCAAACAGCTTTCCACTTCTGGATTGGGACCATCACTGTAATGATTACCATGGTTTCCAGGAGATCCAGTGGAGGAATCAGAAGAGCTATCAGGGCTTGAAGGCATATTGGAACTTATTTGTGTAAGTTTGGCTGTAATAAGCTGAAAATGATATACTATGTTAGTATCAAAAACAAGGAAAAATACTTACACAAAACACAAAACTTAGTGATATACCAAGCAAAAAATCCAAAAGACTACATGCTATACTTTAATGCTGTAACTCTAACACCTAGTCCCAAACATAACAAATGCTCAATTAGTATTTACTGATTAAATGATAGTCTCTGGTTTGATTTTACTGAAAAATTTGTTAACTATACATACATACCGATTTATCTTTTAAGTTTAATTGTCCAATCAACTTTCTATCATCTGCAGGATCTATCAGCTCACCGCCCACAAAGAGCTCAATTTTTGTGTGGGCTACGTTGGCTTTAATTCGATTGAGAATACATCGTCGTACTGAACCAATTGTATCATTTGTATGAGACCATACCTCCAAGTCATCAACCTGTCTGCCCTGGTTTGGAAATCGAACTACAAAAGAGAGGTGTTTACCACGGAATGCTCTAGGGGGAAAAAGAAAGACATCATCATATTCAGCAGACTGAAATTTTGTTGCTAAGAAAATAATGCTAGGGATTTAACATTGAATATTTTCTTATTAAATAAGAGGATGTGAATTAAAGAT
Organism: Trachypithecus francoisi; assembly: GCF_009764315.1. Taxonomy (NCBI): domain Eukaryota; kingdom Metazoa; phylum Chordata; class Mammalia; order Primates; family Cercopithecidae; genus Trachypithecus; species Trachypithecus francoisi. The sequence continues at coordinate 97,029,617 of NW_022681471.1, forward strand.
ACTTAATATAGCTTGAGAATTCCTTATATGAAATGTCTGGGACCAGATTAATTTTGGATTTCTTGGATTAGGGATACTCAACCTGCATTATTTTCAGTATCTTGAAAATAAGGCCAGGCACGGTGCCTCATGCCGGTAATCCCAGCACTTTGGGAGGCCAAGGCGGGTGGATCATTTGAGGTCAGTAGTTCGAGATCAGCCTTGCCAACATGGTGAAACTCCCTCTACTAAAAATACAGAAAATAAGCCAGGTTTGGTGGTGGGCGCCTGTAATCCCAGCTACTTGGGAGGCTGAGGCTGGAGAATCACTTGAACCTGGGAGGCACAGGTTGCAGTGATCCGAGATCGCACCACTGCACTCCAGCCTGGGCAACAAGAGTGAAATGCAAAAGAAAAAAAAATATTGCTCCTTTTAACTACAAATATAAATAATATTTAAAAATATAATCATATTCTATTATTGTTAGTCTTATATCTACGGTTGCAGAAAATAGGGTGTCTACTGAAAAGAAATTAAAACAAAGATTTAATGCTTATTTCTACGCTGTAAAAGCCCAACTCATTAAGACTATTTTTAAAAGTAAAAGGTAGGCTGGACGCAGTGGCTCATGCCTATAATCCTACTACTTTGGGAGGCCAAGGAAAGAAGATCCCTTAAGCCCAGGAGTTCAAGACCAGCCTGGACAACATAAGTAGACTCTGTATTAATAAAAAAAAAAAAAAAAAAAAAAAAAAATTCAAAAAAAGAAGGTAGAGCTTACCTTTTACATTTAAAAGGTAGTTTTACATTTTGTTAAAAGCATCAACAAAAATGCCACAAATGCACTTTTCTGGAAAAAAGCCTTCGTATCAAAATTCACTCCAAAATGCTATTTATATTGGTATAGTATCTTTTTTTTAAAGTAAAATATAAAATAAAAATCATATTCAAGAAGCAACTGTATATAATTTCATGGTTAATAAAACTCTTTAAAAAAAATGATGGCACTGACTATACAAAACATCCCAAAACTATAAACACCATTTGAAAATATTTGTTATACTGCCATGCAAGGCAGCTTTTAAGAGTTCTTTACAGGCCAGGCACTGCAGCTCACGCCTATAATCCCAGCACTTTGGGAGGCCAAAGCAGGAGGATTTCCTTGAGCGTAGGAGTTTGAAACCAGCCTGGGCAATGTGGTGAGACCCCACCTCCACAAAAAAAATTAGTCAGGTGTGGTAGCCTGTGCTATATAGCCCCAAAAACCTGGGAGGCTGAGGTGGGAAGGTCACTTGAGCCCAGGAGGTTGAGGCTGCAGTGAGCCATGATCACACCCCAGCATTCCAGCCTGGGTGACAGAGTAAGATCTTGACTCAAAATAAACAAATAAACAAAAACACTTCAACTGCAAAATATCACTGCAACACTTAATGAGCAATAATGTCAAAGACAAAAGAAAACTAGAAAACAACTTGAGTAAGAATGCCTCGCCCAAAAAAACCAAAACAAAACCAGATGGGAGAGTGGGGGAGGTTATTAAAAAAAATTATATGAAATGAAAATGTTTTTAATGGGCAAAGACAACAATTTTCAAACAATAAAAATTTCTGCTCTCCTTTTACCAAATGGCTAGGAAAACATCAAATAATTAAGAATTAGCACCAATAGATCAGTGATTCACAAACCTTGACATAGGGAGAATTGTTCTTTCCTCATGATAATCACTGTCACATTCATTTATATATTCCCTTAAAACAGTTAATACTCGAACCATTCGAACAGCTTCCTGTCTTGCACAATTAACACTGTCTTTGTCACCATCCAAAACACACAACGTGTCATAGGAAGCCTTCAGACGATCAAAACAAGACTGAATGAAGTCTTCATGAATCACCACCTACAAATATAGGGCCAAATAAACATAGTTAAAGTTGCTTTAAAACGTAAAAATCAAACATTAATCCAATTAAAGATGGCAATGGCTAATTTAATCATAGTACTCAATTAACAAGTCATATTTAAGTAGAGAATCCATATAATAATAAAATGTATGTTTATTAAAAGGAAGCTAGCATTACATAAGTTAACAAATATAAATTAGCCAAAAGTGAACTTCAGGATTAGGTGTTAGCATCAAAATGAATTCACAAAGACTTTCTTGCCATTTCAACATGTAATAAATAGTTATATTAAAAATAACCCAATCACTTCAAGACAATTATCAAGGCAAGATTCATTTAGATAGTATTTTTTTTCTTTTGTATAAGAGAAATGTGGGCTGAAATAATTATATACGGAAGTTTTAATGCACATCAATCCTCACCTGATTGACTTGTAGTCTTGGACCAAGGTTTGTGTATATCTCTTTGAGGAGATCTATAGCTCTGCTGGCAATATCATCATTACTCTGAATCACGACCTGGTTTCAAAATGATAAAAGTATTCACCCCTTTCAACATATATTTTTTGGGGCATTTAAACTCAAACCATATCCTCAGTTATCTTAAATACACTATTCAATTATTTAATGGTAAGTTGACTTTGATAATCAAGTAAAATTAAGTGAGAAGCACAGACCAAAAGAAAGGATAATAAATGCAAAATGAAAGTCTCTGAAAAAAGTAATTTGCTTAAGAATGAAAGGTACATTTTTGTAAAAATAAATATGCTTTGACCACTATTATTTAACCCTATAATTTAGTATCTTGATAACCAAGTCAGACACTCAAGAAGAAATTCAAATTAGTTGACAGGAAATAAGAGATTACATGAAACACAGTTCAGCATAAAGGACTACTTCAAATTAGTTGACAGGAAATAAGAGATTACATGAAACACAGTTCAGCATAAAGGACTACTCTACCCCCCGTTTCTATAAATCTTATCACTTATCTAATTACATTAGTGGTTTCCAAACTATGTTCAGAACCTTAGAGGACTTTGAGGAAGTCTTTCAGTGTTGGCCCCTATAAAAGGGTGGGGAGGGGAAAGGGGGTAAGCATGGGGAGACCAAGTAAGAAAACATATTTTTCTTGTTCAATTCAGTATACATTTTGTAGAGTGGTGCAAATTTTGATTTTTAAGATGTTTCTGCTGTTAAAACAATGTTGAAAACCACATACTTAATGAAAAGCTTTTAAATACTCAAATGCCACAGTAAACATCTTTATCTATGGTTTGTAGGAAAAAATTTCAGACATCCAAACAACAATATAACTGCTGTATAACAGGTCAGACTTTTAAAGATAGGAATAATATACTAGTACTATAAAAACAGAAAGATTAGCCTTAAAAAGATAGTATTTTATTCCCCCAGGGTATTTAAAAATATCACAAGGTAAACAGTGCCAATAAAGCATATACTCATAATCTATACTAAACACAAATCCTCTCTTCTGTCCTCTATTTTAGCGTTAAACACTGAAGAGGAGGGGAAACAGATCGACACTGAATGAAAAATTGGGAAGGAACAATATCCACAGGGGAGGAATGGAAGATTTGTATGTTTAGTGCACATCTATGGAATACACAGATACTAAGCTAAGACAAAAGGAACATCAGTGGCAGGAGGAGGGAGAGGAAGAGAGAAGAAAAAGCCCACTGACAAGTGATATAATAATAAAAATGAACAATTACTAACTACACCAAATTCCTGAGACAAACATTACAGTAAAATACACAATTTATATGAGAAATTATAATTCCTTATGTATATGAAAAAGTACATCAGACACTGTTTACAGAGTTCCTACTTTTGACTTACCCTCCAAAGGTAATCTAATCCTATTAACTCCAAGTCATCCATCATATAGGCTCTCCTTTTTGCTACTAGTTTTCCTTCTCGACAATTCACAGCTTTGAAGAATCGCTCAAAACACTTCATTCCATTTTCAGTTAACAGAGAAGGATCAAGCTGAAGCACATTACTTTCAAAGAAGTCCTTATTAATATCAGGATCTAAGTCTGGTTCATCCCCCATCAATTTGGAATACCACTTAAAACAGGCTTCACGATCACAAAGGTAAACTGCATTCTCAGCTAAGCATTTCCATATTTGTTTTGCCTGAGGAGCACATAGCCACAGTTGGCCATCCTTCAATAAAAATCTTGAAAAAACATAAAAAATTGCCAATTAGATTTATGTAATTTTTATCCTGAAAGGCAACCTATATTATCTATAAAATACATTCATCACCATTATATTTTAACTATAGATAAAAAGATACTCATTTTCAAAATAGCCTATTTTTCTACTTTTATCTGGTACTAAAAAAAATCCCACTAGATATTAATTCAACAAGCACACAATGAACACCCACTTTGTGCCTGAAATGCAGCTAGCTGAATTATGAATGAAAGATTCATTCCCTGAACTTTTAACCATTTAGTCTTTGAAACCAGACTTTTGGAAAGAAGGACGTTTAGTAGCTTGAGTTAAAAATGAAAGACTTTGGCTGGGTACAGTAACTCATGCCTGTAATGACAGCACTTTGGGAGGCTGAGGTGGGCGGATCACCTGAGGTCAGGAGTTCGTGACCAGCCTGGTCAACATGGCAAAACCCCATCTCGACTAAAAATATAAAAATTAGCTGGGTGTGGTGGCTCGTGTCTGTAGTCCCAGCTACTGGGGAAACTGAGGCATGAGACTCAATTGAACCTGGGAGGTGGAGGTAGCAGTGAGCCAAGACTGTACCACTGCACTACAGCCTGGGTGAGACCCTGTCAAGAAAGACAGAAAGAAAGTCAGAAAGAAAGAAAGACAGAAAGAAAAAGAAAAATGAAGAGAGAGAGAGAGAGAGAGAGAGAGAGAGAGAAAGAAAGAAAGAAAGAAAGAAAGAAAGAAGAAGAAAGAAAGAAAGAGGAAGGAAGGAAGGAAGGAAGGAGAGAAAGAAAGAGACTTAGCATCCTGCTTATATGGCATCATTGAAAAATGAGGTATTCAATTAAGTAACTTTCACAAATAACTAATCCATCAATATTTATGAGTTAAAACTGCTTACATTTTCAAAGCTTTTCCATTTTTTTGTTTTATTCTAAAGATGGCATAAACCCTTCTTCAAATGAAAATCCCAGTTGGAATCTGATACATATATATATATATATATATATATAAAGTATAGCTGCTCCAGTTGCCGGGAGAGGAAAAAGAAAGGAAAAAAATCGGGAAACTTTCTACTGCTTGTTCAGAAATCTTCAAGGAACTTAACTCAGAAGCCCTAAAGCTCCTACATAAGTTTGAAAAACTACTGGGGTAATAGGAAGAGCACAGACTTAAGTAAAAGAGACCTAGTTGAGTAGTGCAATTCCATCATATACTGGCTGTGAGATTTCAAACAAGCTACCTTAAGCCACTGGAATCCTGGGTTTCTTATTAATCAAATGGGAGTAACACTTGTTACACACAGCAGGCATTAAAGTCAGGTTCCTCTCCCTTGAGTTAGTTGCTATAGCTCACATACAGAGGTACTAACAGAGTAGAAACTACAATAGTTCCTCGGATTCCAAACTTTAAAATGGCAAAAGGGCTTGAAACCACTTTTCTGTTCTAGTAAACCTAAGGGACATATAACACATGCCAATCAGTAACGACTGCTTACTATGGCAGTAACTCTCAATGTGGGGAGGCAAGTCCTTCTATCCAGGCGGTTAAAAACAAAACACACAGAAAAAAAAACAATTCACTTTAAACCAGTGCCAAATTTCTTAAAATTTGGTAGAGGTTTTTCCTAAAATTAAAATCATTATACAGCTACTTAAAATTTTCTCCATAAATAAGCACAGAGTTCAATAAATAGAAATCCATAATTAACACAGCCCAGGACAAAACTCCCCAGAATGTTATTAAAATAAATGGGGCCAGGCGCCGTGGCTCACACCTGTAATACCAGCACTTTGGGGGACCGAGGCGAGAAGATCATGAGGTCAAGAGATAGAAACCATCCTGGCCAACATGGTGAAACCCCGTCTCTACTAAGAACACAAAAATTAGCTGGGCGTGGTGGCGTGCGCCTATAGTCCCAGCTACTCAGGAGGCCGAGGCAAGAGAATCGCTTGTACCTGGGAGGCGGAGGTTGCAGTGAGCTGAGATCTCACCACTGCACTCCGGCCTGGTGACAGAGCGAGACTCTGTCTCAAAAAAAATAAAATAAATAAAATAGACTTCATGAAGCAGTGATAATCTGGGCATTTCTGTTAGCACACTTGTAATCTAAACAAGCTCTTTTGCTACATGTGGTTTTTTGAATTCAAAAGAAACCTCTCATAATTTTTTTTTTTTTTTTTGAGACAGGGTCTGGAGGGCAGTGGTGTAATCACAGCTCACTGCAACCTCTGCCTCCCAGGTTCAAGTGATCCTCCTACCCCAGCCTCCTGAGTACCTACCTGGGACTACAAGTGAACACCACCATGCCTGGCTGATTTTTGCATTTTTTTTAGAGATGGGATTTCACCATGCTGCCCAGGCTGGTCTTGAACTCCTGGGCTCAAACCATCCGCTTGCCTTGGCCTCCCCAAGTGTTGGGATTACAGGTGTGAGCCACCGTACCTGACCATCAAAATTTGTAACAAAGGCACTCTGCACATCTGTAAGTGTATGATCACCAAAAGCTAAATATTGCAGAGCAAATCCAGCCCTAGACTACTTTTTATCTTAATAAACCTTTTCCCTCAAGCCAATCAGAAATGATATTATCAACACATGACTTTAGATTGCCTGTCAGCCACTGTTAGAATAAACAAGGCACCAGAGGACTCCAACCACTCTTTTGAGGTGCTGGTCTAGCAGCCTTTTGCCCCCGTTTCCTTAGTGTCTATGATATCATTAAGTCACTATAGTCCTCCTTCTGGTTGTGTCAAAATACGAGACTCTGTCCTTTAAAAATAAACATTATTTCCAGCATAAACAGGTATGAAGAACAGAAGTCAACTCTAAAGGCTAAAATGTGTTCTCTTAAAATACTGCAACAAAGTTAAAACTCAGCAAATCATTTTAAAGTATTTAGTAACAAATACAGGGAAATGTCTTATATAACTTGGGAAAAGGCCACCCAACAAAGACCAAGCTATATAGTCTATTCATTCTGTATCCCTTAACGAGAGCAACATTAACTGTATAAAACAAACCGAAGGAAGTTAAGCCGTTCTTGAACTTCTTGAACGTGACTGTATCTACTTCCCAGCCTCACAGTTTGTGGGTCATAATCTTCATGGTCTGCAAATTAAGAAAAACATCACGCATTATACACATGGATAACCCAAATCACTGCTGACTTCAACCAAAGAAATTAGATCAGTTAAAATGCCATTAATCCTTTATCAGTAAGAGGCAACCTGGGCCGGGCGCGGTGGCTCAAGCCTGTAATCCCAGCACTTTGGGAGGCCGAGACGGGCGGATCACAAGGTCAGGAGATCGAGACCATCCTGGCTAACACAGTGAAACCCCGTCTCTACTAAAAAATACAAAAAACTAGCCGGGCGAGGTGGCGGGCGCCTGTAGTCCCAACTACTCGGGAGGCTGAGGCAAGAGAATAGCGTAAACCCGGGAGGCGGAGCTTGCAGTGAGCTGAGATCCGGCCACTGCACTCCAGCCTGGGCGACAGAGCGAGACTCCGTCTCAAAAAAAAAAAAAAAAAAAGGCAACCTAAATTCTACCAATTGGTGGTTTCTATCCATCTCCTGTTTTCCCTACAAAAATACTTTCCTGTTATATAACCAAAAGAAAATAATCTGTTAAATGTGCTATCAAAATAATTATTCAGCAACACCCTTTCATGCAACCTTCACACACAATGAAGCAATTCATGATTGCAGCCTAAGACCGACCTAAGTGGTCTATAAACTCTTGATGTGTTATAAAGATGGGACATTCATAATGTCTGGAAACATATTTGGTTTTGATGCTTTGGTAAAGAAAAAAGCCCCACATATTACGACCAACTACTTTCTAATTCCACACATACTGGAATATGCAAACAGGCATAAACACCGTCTACTTCCATGAATATATATTTCATATATATAAGGATAAGGAAGACTAAATTTTTTTCTTCAGGCCGGGCGCAGTGGCTCATGCCTGTAATCCCAGCATTTGAGAGGCCGAGGCGGGTGGATCACAAGGTCAGGAGATCGAGACCATCCTGGCTAACACGATGAAACCCCGTCTCTACTAAAAACACAAAAAAATCAGCCGGGTGTTGTGGCGGGTGCCTGTAGTCCCAGCTACTGGGGAGGCTGAGGAAGGAGAATAGCATGAACCTGGGAGGCAGAGTTTGCAGTGAGCTGAGATCCCACCATTGCACTCCAGCCTGGGCAACAGAGCGAGACTCTGTCTCAAAAAAAAAAAAAAAAATTCTTCAATTTCTTACCTGTTATACTGAAAGGTGTTTTCATGAAGAAAAAATTATTTTGATGTAAAAATAAATATTACTAATTTACACCTAAGAAGTGAGGGTAACACAAGATGGTACTCTACATGACCAACTTATACAATCATCACCATTACCATGTTAATGTCCAGAATGTGTCATTTTCCTTCAGCATTAATTACTATATTTCCATATCAGATCCCAGACCCTTGGTATGTGCAAGCTATTGTTAAAGAGTCTATGTGAGCTCCTCTGGAAATCAGTAATCAAAGTCTTCAAAATACTGATATTTCTTCTTTGAATAAACTCTTGATGTGTTATAAAGATGGGACATTCACAATGTCTGGAAACATATTGGTTTTGATGCTTTGGTAAAGAAAAAAGCCCCACATATTACGACCAACTACTTTCTAATTCCACACATACTGGAATATGCAAACAGGCATAAACACCGTCTACTTCCATGAATGTGTATTTCATCAGACATTGAGACTTAAAGGACTACTTCAAGAGGTTTTCTTAAGAAACTGGAAAAAAAAACAAGTTTTAGCTCATGCCTGTAATTCCAGCAATTAGGGAAGCCCAGGCAGTAGTATTGCTTCAGGCCAGGAGTTCGAGACCAGCCTGGGGAACACAGCAAGATCCAGTCTCCAAAAAAAACAAAAACAAACAAAAAAAAAAAGAGCCAGGTGTGGTGGCTGAAGTGAGAGGATGGCTTGAGCCCAAGAGTTCGAGGCTACAATGAGCTATGATTGCACCACTGTACTCCAGCCTGGGCAATATCAAGACCTTGCTTCTTAAAAAAGCGAGGCATCGTGGCTCACACCTGTAATCCTAGCACTTTGGGATGGCAAGGTGGGTGGATTACCTGAGGTCAGGAGTTCAAGACCAGCTTGGCCAACATGGTGAAATCCCATCTCTACTAAAAATAAAAAAATTAGTCGGGCATGGTGGCAGGTGCCTGTAATGCCAGCTGCTCCGGGGGCTGAGGCGGGAGAATTGCTTGAACTCGGGAGGCGGAGGTTGCAGTGAGCCAAGATTGTGCCACTGCACTCCAGCCTGGGTGACAGAACGAGACTCCGTTGCAAAAAACAAGAAAAAGCAAGAATTCTCTTATACTCTTGACCTGTATTCACCGTTGACATCTTCCTCCATTTGCTTCATTAGTTGCCACACATATAAAAAATACACACATACATGTGTGTGCATAATCTTTCTAAATTATTGGAGAATTGGACGTATGTCTTTTTACCCTTAAATACATCAATGAGTATTTCCAAATAACAAGAAAACTACACTAGTAAAATACTATTATCATCTAACCCAGGGTTTCCATTATTGACTTTTGGCCAGGTAATCTTCATTGTGCAGGACTGTTCTGTCTAGGACTATACTATAGGTTACTTAGTAACATTCTAGGCTTCTACTCACCCCTCAACCCCAGTTTAAGACAGCTCCAGACATCGTCAAATAGCCACCTCCACTCCCCCTCGGAGAAGCACTGATTTAATTCATGGTCTATATTCGAGTTTCATCAAATTTCCCAATAATGTCCTTTTACATCTTTTCTACCAAGTCCAAGACTGTATTTGGTTCTCATGACTTTTTATTTTTTAATCTGCAGAATTAATCATCCTTTGTGTTCTCTGACCTTTTTGAAAACTGGAAGCCAATTTTGTTGAAATGTCACTCAATTTGGGCTTCCACGCCACTTCCTCATAATTAGATCAGTCTAAGCATTGTGGCCAGTAACACAGAAGGGAGGCAGGTTTCTCTGCTGTAAAGGTACTACTTTTCTCTTTGTAATTAATAAGTAATTTGTGGAGAGAGACTTTGAGACTACGTAACTATTTGTTAAACTTTTATCCACTAGTTTTAGCAAACAACCCACTTTCCTTTTTTTGTTTAGGTGTTAGCACTTTACTTATGAAGAACTGGGACCCTGCACAAAGAGTAGAACTTTGGAAGTATTCAACTGATAGCTAATCAGTAAAAGTCAAGAAATAAGATGCCTTTATGCTAAATAGGAATGAAGAGGCCCTCTTACTAAAGAGAAGCTTCCAAGCTGTCAAGGCATACACACACACACACACACACATACACACACACACAATTGGTAGTTTTGTAGTAAATATTCAGTTCAAAACAAATACCTGGACTTGTTAGCTAGCAGTCAAATGAGGAGGATAATCCATTTTTGACTCATATTGTCTAGGTGGCAAGTAGCCCACTGAAAACAGCAGGAAGAATTAGATGAGACTAAATTATTCAGGTGTCTATGAAAATAGGTAGGAAGAGGTGGTGAATCATGGCTGAGACTAACATAAATTGGTTCTTGTCATCATAAACAGCAAGTTTTCTAGGGTCCATTTTAGAACTTATATTAAAAGTCCATTTAAAAAAAAATCTTGATTCATAAAGTACCATAAAATCCATCCATTTAAATACAATTCAATTTTTTTAGTAGAGTTGTATAATCACCATCACAATCTAAGTCTACAACACTTTTCTCACCCCAAGAAGAAACCCTGTACAAATCACCCCCTCCCCTTGTTCTTGCTGCTTAAGTCTGAGGCATTTCATATAAAAATGGAATCATGGCTGAGCACAGTGGCTCATGCCTGTAATCCCAGCACCTTTGTGAGGCTGAGGTGGGCTGATCATCTGAGGTCAGGAGTTTGAGACCAGCCTGGCCAACATGGCAAAACCCTGTTTCTACTTAAAAAAAAAAAAAAAAAAAATTAGCCAGGCATGGCGGCATGTGCCTGTAATCCCACGTACTCAGGAGATTAAGGCACGAGAATCACTTGAATTCAGGAGGCGGAGGTTGCAGTGAGCCGAGTTGGTGCCACTGTACTCCAGCCTGGGCGACACAGCGAGACTTCATCTCAAAAAAAAAAAAAAAAAAATGCAATATGTGCTATTTTCTGATGGACTTTTACCCACTTAGCATAATGTTTTCAAAGTTCATTCATGTTGTACAGATTTATGTATACATTTCACTTGGGTATGTAACTGGGAATGGGTAATATGGTAAATTCTACGATTAACATTTTGCAAGGTGGCTGTGCCACTCTACAATCCCACAAGGACTATATGAACGCTCCAATTTCTCCATAGCCTCATCAATATTTACTGTTGTTTTTTGCAACCCTAGTAGGTATGAAGTAGCATTATCTCACTGTGGTTCTGATTTTCATTCCCCTAATAACTAATAATACTAAGCATCTTTTCAAGTGCTCATTGGTCATTTGTATACCTTCTTTGCAGAAATTTCTATTCAGATCCTTTGCATCCATTTCTTAACTGGGTTGTCTACTTCTTTTTCTTACCTAGTTACCCTGGCTAACTCCTCAAGCAGAATGTTAAATAGAAGTGATTGGAGTGGACATCTTTTGTCTCATTCTTGTTCCTAAGGGGAAAGCAACCAGTCTTTTACCATTAATTAGTATGATGTTAGCTGTGGGTTTTTTGGGATACTCTTGATCAGGTAGAGGAAGTTTCCTTCTATTCCTAGTTTGAGCCTTTTTATATTGAAAAGAGGTTGGACAAATGCTTTTTCTGCATCTATTAAGATGATATGTGGTTTTAGTAGTTTCACTATTGTTGGAGTATTCCACAGATGTCTGTCAGGTCTGTAGCCTGTTAGAAACAGGGCCGCACAGCAGGAGGTAAACCCACCCCCACCCCCCCCCCGTCCGTGGAAAAATTGTCTTCCACAAAACCAGTCCCTAGTGCCAAAAAGGTTGGGGACCGCTGGTTTATAGTATTCAAGTATTTTTTTCCTGCAAATTTGGAACACTCTGATGTCACTTGTTTTGGGCCTAATTACTTCCTTTAGGATGTCTTGTAAGCCAAGTCTTAGAGCAAAAAATTCTCTCCGTCTTTGTTTATCTGGGAATATCTTTAGCTTGCCTTCAGATTTTAAAGATTGTGCTGCTGAATGTAAAATTCTTGGTTGTCAGGTCTGTCCCCCAACCCCAGCACTTTGAGTATGTTGTCCTATTGCCTTCTGGCCTCAATGTTTCTGATGAGAAGTCAGCTGTTAATTTTTATTGGGGTTTCCTTGTGCAGGAAGACTCATTTTTCTCTTACTACCTTCCAACTGTTCTGACTACAATGTGTCTCAGTCTGGGGCTCTCTGCATTTACCGTATTTGCAATTCTTTAAGCTTCTTGTCTTTCATCAAATTTGGGATGCTTTCAGTGACTATGTCTCTTTGTCACTCTCATTCATCTGGTATTTCCATTACAATTAATATTGGTCCCCTTCATGGTATGCAATATTTCCGTGAGATTCTGTTCACTTTTCCTGTTCTTCAGATTGCATAATTTCTACTAATCTATCTTCAAGTTCACTGATTAATTCTTCTGCTAGTTCAAATCTATTGTTTAGCCCCCTTACGAATATTTCATTTTGGTTATTATACTTTTCAAGTACAAAATTTCTACATGATTTTTAAAATAAAAAATAATTTCTTTTTACTATCCTCTAATTTAGACATTGTCATTAATACTTTAAAAAATTCTTTAGACATAGTTTTCTTCAGTTCTAGAGCATATTTGTAATTCAAGTCTTTGCTGTCAAGTGTGTCTGCAAAGCCCTCCATGTGGCCTCCGTCAAAGGCAGTCTCTGTGTCGGTCTACAGGTCACATCTTCCCATTTGTTTGCATGCCTCAATTTTTGTCATCAAAATCTGGATATGTTAGATATACAACCACAACCTGAATACTGATCTCCCTTCCCCTACCCATTTGCTTGCTTGTTTAGTGACTGGGCTATGACTACGGGAAATAGACTATAGTCTATTTCCCTCACAGTGCACAGTTTCCGACAGCTCTGTCCAGATGTTTTCCTCCTTCTTTTAATCCTTTAGCCTGCCTACCTAGGAGTTGCCCCTGGGTCAGTATAAGCCCCTTACTGGCCAAACGCTGTGCTTAAGCCTCCTTGACTAGTAGATTTTTACCCTTTACTACTGGATGTCTGTGTGGCTTGGAGGCTGCTATCACACAACTCAAAAAGTTTATGTTTTTGTCCTATGTTCATTCAGAGACGAGTAGCTTGCATGTTCCCTTCTCAATCACTCCAGCAAGGATGCAGTCTTGCTGCAAGGATGCAATGATATATACACAGTCTTCCAGACTGCCAGAGATACATGTAATTTTCACATCTGGCTTCCTAAAGAGTTGCCCCTGAGTCAGGGTAGCTTATTATTCACCCAGTGCTCTGTTTGGTCAGAGCTGTATTTACGTCCACTGTACCGGTGAGGCTTTCACCCTTTGCTGATGGATCGACATGAAGCTTGGGGAATGTTTTCTTTTTCTTTTTTTTTGAGACAGAGTCTCACTCTGTTGCCCAGGCTAGAGGGCAGTGGCTGGATCTCAGCTCACTGCAAGCTCCGCCTCCCGGGTTTACGCCATTCTCCTGCCTCAGCCTCCCGAGCAGCTGGGACTACAGGCGCCCGCCACCTCGCCCGGCTAGTTTTTCGTATTTTTAGTAGAGACGGGGTTTCACTGTGTTAGCTAGGATGGTCTCGATCTCCTGACCTTGTGATCCGCCCGTCTTGGCCTCCCAAAGTGCTGGGATTACAGGCTTGAGCCACGGCGCCCAGCCCGGGGAATGTTTTCAATTTGTCCCATGTCCAGTTCTGATGGTTTCTGCTTAGGTGCAGCCTAATGCATACACGTAGCATTCCTGACCCCCAGGGTTGACTGTGATCACAAGAGGGCTTGTCTTGGCTATCTCTTTATCTAGATCTTTCTGTTAAACTTCTGGTTGCTCATCCTGTGACTTGCTGATACCAGTACAAGGGAGCCACAAGCACTTTCTTAATTCTTCATCACCCAAATCTCCATTTGTGATAATACCTTTAGGCATGCACGGCATGGTCTGGTCCAAAGAAAGTTGGTCTCTTCAAGCACAATTGCTGAGCACAGCATCCTCACATCTTATCTTTCCATCTGGACAGAACATCTATGCTACTGTTCAGGAGATAAAGGGAGGACAGCAGCTAGCTTCTCCCAAAATGATATCCCTGCTTTAAGAGCAGGTGCTGGTGTTGGGGGTGTGGGATCAAACTATGATTTTCTCAGACTGCACTCCCCGACATATAATTTCCACCCTGTAAGCAAGCTAGGTTGGGGATAATCAGAGCCCCAGTATTCTCAGTCTGTCATGCCTTAAGTAAAACATTTATCCTACAAGTAGGCACTGAGTGAGGTAAGAGAGTCTCAGTTTTCTTGGACATGACTGCCTGGAACAGAGCTTCTGTCACATAAGGCTGAAAAGGATCAGAAATGCCAGTAGCCTGCACCTCATGTGGTCAAACTATAGCCCTAGACCAGCAGCCGTGGGGAGAGGGAGCCCCTGCTTCTTAGTAATACCTGCCTGGAGTAGAGTTTCCACACAAGAAAGCTGGATCTGAACATGGGAGAACAGAACAAGTTGTGGCTCAAATGCTACAGACTCTTACTGTTTTGCAGATTTAACAGATTTTCTTGAGTGTTTTCCCATTTGCTATACTCCCTTAGGACAATTTTCAGGTACTCTAAATGACTATTTTTAATATTTATCTCCAGTTAAATGGTTGTTTTGTTAAGGCCTGCTGAACATTTTACTCTGCCATTCCAGATATGAAAATCCTCACCCCCTTGGGTTTATTTTCATCATATACTCTACATTTGTTAGTCGGCATTTTTGTTTACATGAGTATTTTCATATTTTCATTACTAATTTTGACCTAATTATGGCCAGTGAAAGCCAACTCCTGTGTCCTTTTGACATGTCAACATGTAAGAAAAGTTGAACACTTTACTTTCTGGAATAGGATGGTCAAGGATCATGTTGTACTCTCCCTGTTCCAGGCCTGAAAACAGTCGTTTCTCCAGGAAGGTATAAATTATTCACAAAATGGATAATATTTAATTATTTTTAAACCACACAGAAGCCACAATGACTTAACAGTACTTCATGGTTCATGTGTAGGAATGAGTCAGAAGTGAGAAAATCTAGCACAGGATCTGCATCCTAACATAGCACTGCTGGTGAATGACACTCATAAAGAAATCCTTTTGTGTGGAAAATGTTCCTAAAAACTGTTACTGTTGGATGGAAAAGACTGGGAAGAAGTAACAGAAGGTGGCAGTCCTAAGTAAACAGTGCAAAAATCTGACCTACAGTGAAGTTGGGTCGTCCAACTCTATCCAGAAACAAGAAAAAATGGCAAATTAAACTTTCAATAAGTACTGAAGTCAGTAGAATGACTATTCTACCAATGAGTTAAAACTTGAGTGAAAACTAAAAGGTGCTTTATACTTTATTGTATGCATATGAAAAACTTTAGCCGGCGCGGTGGCTCACGCCTGTAATCCCGGCACTTTGGGAGGCCAAGACGGGCGGATCACAAGGTCAGGAGATCGAGGCCATCCTGGCTAATACGGTGAAACCCCGTCTCTACTAAAGAATACAAAAAAAACTAGCCGGGCGACGAGGCGGGCGCCTGTAGTCCCAGCTACTTGGGAGGCGGAGGCAGGAGAATGGCGTGAACCTGGGAGGCGGAGCTTGCAGTGAGCTGAGATCCGGCCACTGCACTCCAGCCTGGGCGACAGAGCCAGACTCCGTCTCAAAAAAAAAAGAAAAACTTTTAAAGAATAATTTAAATAAGCACCAGTGTATGAAAGCACTTGTAGTGAGAACCTAAGTAAATACTGTAGAGAATTTTACTAAGTTCATTCTTTTATCTAAATAATGTTATAGGGGGTAAAATCAGCTAATCATGCTTACTGAGGAAATGTTTTTCCCTCAAAGCTAAAGATGCTAGTGAAGATAAAAGACAGGCAGGACAAACCATTGGTAAAATGGTTATCAGAAATTGAGAATATCGGCCGGGCGCGGTGGCTCAAGCCTATAATCCCAGCACTTTGGGAGGCCGAGACGGGCGGATCACGAGGTCAGGAGATCGAGACCATCCTGGCTAACACGGCGAAACCCCGTCTCTACTAAAAATACAAAAACTAGCCGGGCGAGGTGGCGGGCGCCTGTAGTCCCAGCTACTCAGGAGGCTGAGGCAGGAGAATGGCGTGAACCCGGGAGGCGGAGCTTGCAGTGAGCTGAGATCCGGCCACTGCACTCCAGCCCCGGCGACAGAGCGAGACTCCGCCTCAAAAAAAAAAAAAAAGAAATTGAGAATATCAGTGAACTGTGGAAGCCTGATGTTATTATGCCAAGTAACCTAATGCCTCATACCTAATGGGATTCATCTATCACTTTTATTATAGAGGCAAAAACCATAATTTACTTTAGAATTGCAAATTTAGAAATGTTACTGGATGATGCTACCACAGAAGTGATTTAACGTTGTAAAAAGTTTAATAGAAGAATTTTACTAGTGTTAAAAATTATTTCCCCCACCCCATATTTAAGTATCTCCAGACTCATCAGTATTAATCAAGAGTAGTGTAATAAATTGGAAGAAGAAAAGGTACCAAGGTTAGGAGAAAGAAAAGGTATGATGTTAAAATTCAGAGGGGAATTTACTATGTGCCAGACATTATTCTAGCATGAATAACCTGCCCACAGTCATACAGCTAATATGTTTGGGTCATGTTTCAGACCTAGGCAACCTGACTATGCAGACTCACATCTCTCAGTCTGTAGATATACAGACAACATAAGGAGGAAAAACTGAAGAATGTAATCATTCCTGTGACAACGAAGTTGAGATGAGGCAGTAACTCAAGTAGAATTGTACTACAATGTAGCAGAAAAAACCCTAGTGAGACAGTAGGGTTCCTGACCTCTGACAATGAAATTAACCACCACATGCAAATGAAGTAAATAAAAATCAGCATTAAAGCACATATGGATTATATGGCTCTACTCTGGGGGAAGGCCCTCCTTGGCAACCATGAGGGCTTTGTACCACCAGGAAGAGATTATAATCATAATATACTAAACCCTACTACACATAAACCTCTTCTTTATCTCACTGATTTTGAGTACCTTTGGTATAGAACATAAATCACATGGCTGTATTGTATTGTCTTGATCGTTCTATTATACTGCTTAGAAGGAACCTAGGACTGAAATGCTAAGATCATTGTCTGTTGCTCATCAGCTGCCTAACACTTAGATTGCTTGTCTAGCTCTATAATCTATTGGCCCTGAGGGGATAAATGGAAGAACAAAGAGTCAACACTATCACCAGGAGTATCAGAAGAGTTGCTTAATTTTTATGTTTATCTGAATTTCATTGGGAAATGTACATAAGTATTAAGCAAAAATCTGGTAATTCATAAGCACCAGGGGATTTTATTCAATCATGTCAAAAGCCTACTCCTCAAATAATGAGTATTATAAATATTCTCATTTTTAACATACACACTATGGGCTTCTGCAAATCCTACATAACATGTTAAATGAATGGTAAGTTGAGTAATCAGTGTGTTTAACTCTATCACTAACACTGGTAATACAGTATTTTGTTCTTATATACTGTTCTGGAAACAAACTTGAAACTACAAAGTATCGATGGGGAAATGGGCATGAATTTGTCATAAGACAGAGGAGGAATAGTATATACTGAGAAGCCATCCCTACTCTTGCACACACAGACTGACATAACTGTCAGAGGGCAAAAGAGCATTGACACAGGGCTCCACATATGGCAGGCACTTATAATCGGGATCTGTTGAAATCACAGGAAACTTTATCCTAAACATGTTCAAACAATTTCACACTCTGAATGCCAATGTAAACATCTAGATTCTTATAGCCAGCCTCCCATCTCTACTCTTATGTTTTTTAAATTCATGGAGTCTCGAAGCACTTACAAAACATAAGCTTGGGATTATAAAAGAACTATAATGTAAGAACAGACATAGACAAAACAAGTTTTCTTTTAAAAAGCTAAAGGTGGTGGTAAAGGAAATAAAGGTTGAAAATGAGTCAAGTACATTCCTAAGAAGGTAGTAATCAATTGTAATAAAGGCAGGCAGAGCTCCCAAGGCAGGGAAGAAAAATCTATTTAACAAAGAGAATGGGGGAAGGCAAGCACTTAGTGAAGACCCTTCAACTACTGGCCTGGAGTTTAGGATGTCTAAGAGTTGGGAGTAATAGTGGATCTTAAACCCATAATGGAACATGATTTATCTAAGGTAATTAATGCAAAAAAAGGTCACTGCTATTTCCCATAGTTTATTTTAGCTTAACAATACATACCTCTAGCATACAGTCTCATGCTTTCCATGTAAGTTGCAAGGTTTTCTGCTACCAAAGTAACTAGGGCATGATTGTGTTGAAGTTGATTGATTAAGTCATGGCGATAAAACACATGGGGACTTCGCTGAGTTTGACTGAAACGAGAAGAACTTAACAATATAATTAGGCAATTAAACTCTGTTGTAATCAGAAGAGTTCGTACTATCTAAATTCTCAGCTACTGATGTAATAATTTAAAAATTATACTTTTGTACATTTACTTTTTTTAACGAAAATATCACAACTTAAACTCTTCAAAAAATAAGACATTTATTACATTA
The DNA here is from genome assembly GCF_009764315.1 of Trachypithecus francoisi. Taxonomy (NCBI): domain Eukaryota; kingdom Metazoa; phylum Chordata; class Mammalia; order Primates; family Cercopithecidae; genus Trachypithecus; species Trachypithecus francoisi. The sequence goes on from NW_022681471.1 coordinate 97,048,498, forward strand.
TTCTTATTTTACACAAAAAGCATCCATCAGTATTCACCAACTTCACCAAATGGGAGTATACCTCAATGACTATTTTCTATTCTATAATAGTACCAAAGTGCTTGTGTTATGTAATTATTACCAAAATTATAAAATAGAAACATTTTTTGCAAGACTAGCATCACAAAAATTATGCTACAGTTGTAAGCAAGAATTTTATTAATTATTAGCTATTTAAGAAAACATCCTGGGACACTCTGTAGCCAAGTCTGCCCACAGGTGTCACCACAAAGACTAATCTGTTTTGCTATCTTCATTGAAACCTAATCTGTTTTGCTACCTTTGCTGAAACCAATCAACTTTCACATCCATTACTACTATTTTAGGGGAGAGGAGGCCACTGTTCTTGGAAGAGTATGTAAACTACTGTGCCTACTTCGAAAGCCAAATGCATTCATTTGAGAAAGGCCGAAAGGCATATGTACGATGGGCCAAACATACTCAAAATACGCCCTCAAATAAATATTACTGTTAATGAGATATATGTCTCAATTTCTTACAATGTTTATATCTCCATAGCTTTTCCAATTTGATATTTTTTTCTAGCCTTAGGGAAAAAAGTGAGACAAAGTTCAACTGTTTAAATAAAGACATACATGACCTTTTCTATTTCTGTCTGAGATATAATCATAGTAATGTAGAGCTGTAAAGGATCCTGGCACTCATTTAATCTTACATATAAAGAAAACATGTTTTGGTTTTTTTTGTTTTTTTTTTTGGAGACAGTCTCACTCTATTGCTCAAGATGGAATGCAGTGGTGCAATCTCAGTTCACTGCAACCTCTGCCTCCCAGGCTCAAGCGATTCTAGTGCCTCAGCCTCCCGAGTAGCTGGGACTATAGGCGCACACCACCACGCCTGGCTTATTTCTGTATTTTTAGTAAAGACAGGGTTTCGCCACGTTGGCCAGGCTGGTCTCAAACTCCTGGCCTCAGGTGATCCGCCCTCCTCGGCCTCCCAAAGTTCTAGGATTATAGGGGTGGGCCACCACACCAGGCCAAACATGATTCTTTACAGAATTTTTACAAGATTAAATTACTGGTTTGACCCAAGATTCACACCTAGAAATCCTGACTCCACTGTGAATATTCCTTCTATTGCATCCTGCTCTCTTTCTCTTCACATTATTTTTCCTTTTCATGTTATCAGTTCCAACTCTATTACCAGAAAATAGGACAAACTATTTCAGTAACCAGAATTTGACACCTAAGATAGTATAAAGACAGATATTAAAAAGAAATTTAGCTAAAATAAACGTTTAAAAATTATGAAACTGTATCTTGCCATCTTTCATCAATTTAAATGTCCTTGTGGTCTAATTCAACTTTAAAGACATGCCATGAAACTTCTTGGCATACTTGCTGGAAATATGGTATGTATATAATAATAATTCTGAACCAAGAACCCAAAAGTAATATTATCTTGATTCTGATATTTATCACTTAACTGTGGCTTACTTCCTCATTAATAGAACAAAGGAGATAGATATAATAAGGATTCTTTTGTTTCAAACACTTCTATATAGCCTCTTCTCACTCCACTAATTGAAAAATTTGCATTTGCCAGCCAATATGCTTTTTTTTAAATAAAGTACATAAATTTAAATATTGAAATTTTCTATGTTAAAAAGTCTTACCTCAAATTTTGAGGCGCTTCACCAAACAAACTACAAATTTCTCTAATCTGTTTCAGGGCGGGAATAACCCATTTGTCATTTGTGCGAAGTTCTTCTATAAAGCGATCTATCCATTGGATCTTTTGTGTATCACGGTCCTTAAACAAATGATTTCAATGTTTTAAACAGATCAATACTCAGAGAATTTTATTTTCAAATTATTTCGAGAATTATAAAATAAAAGCTTTTAAGATTAGCAACACAAGCATCATGTTGTAATTACAGTAAAGAGTTTAAATAATAAAAGCTTTAAGTTTGTTTTTATTTCACATTTACTACCAAAACTCCAAAAAGCCCAGCACTGTTATAAAAGCTTTGTATTATATGGACTGAAATTTATCTACACACACTGCAGATCCTAAGTATTAGTCACACTGACAGAAAGTTTGATTTTCCAAGTTTGCCAGAGGGTAGGTATTTAGCCAGTATTTTAAGAGATTCTACCATATCACAAAATCCAGAATTAATACATAACAAGACCCTGACTGTTACTCTACTCTAAATGGGCCATCTTTTAGTAGAGTGAAGAACACTGAAAATGTGTATTTGACTAAGAAAATAAATACAATGACAACTACATTTAAAAATAATCACCAAAATCAAAATAAAGAAACATACATACAAGGAGAGAAAAAGGACAGAGGCAGATATAAACTGTTAAAAATTAAATTAAGAATGTTATAAACTCAAAATTATTTCGATTATGATATTTTACTTCTCAAACGTTAGTTACTTCAGCTCTTCCCCTAAAGTCAATAGTAATCACAACTGCAAGTTTGTGTGACTAACAATTTTGTAAGCTCGGATTATTTTACTTTTGCATACAGGGAAAGGAAAACAATTTTGTGGAGTTTTTTTTTTTTTCCTGAAACCCCTCAAGTTTGGGATTTTGTAATGCACAGATATTCCTTTTTTGGTAGCAAAATTGGGATCATACTCTTAAGTGATATTAATCCTTTTAATGGCTCCATAATACAACCTTGTATAAACTATTAGTAATTATTCACAGCAGGGAGCTGTGGCTCATGCCTATAATCCCACCACTTTGGGAGGCCGAGGCGGGTGGATCACTTGAGGTCAGGAGTTCAAGACCAGCCTGGCCAACATGGTGAAACCCAGTCTCCACTAAAAATACAAAACAATTAGCTGGGCGTGGTGGCACGCGTCCGTAATCCCAGCTACTGGGGAGGCCGAGGCAGGAAAATTGCTTGAACCTGGGAGGCGGAGGTTGCGGTGAGCCAAGATCGCACCACTGTACTTTCCAGCCTGGGCAACAGAACAAGACTCCGTCTCAAAAAGCAAAACAAAAAAAAAAAAGTAATTATTCAGGAGGCTTCTACATGTTCATGTCCATAAACACTAATGAATGTCCTTGTGGGTACCTCTTTGTATCCTTTTTCACTATTTCTGAGAAGAAATTTATCTAAGTAGAAATGCTGAGTTTAATAGTGTGTACATTTTTAAGGCCATGAAAATATTTATGATCAAATGTACACTTTGACAGCAGTTTTGGCAAGCAGAAGGGAAAAGGTGGCAGTTGGAGAATGACTTTAAAAATTTTTTTCCCAAACAATAAATGAAAGTTGAAGTTGAAAAAAGGCAACAGTCTACTAAATTCAGTGAAATTCAGTAACTATTCATGAACAAATGTGTAAATCACTATGCCAGCCACTGATACTAATAGATATTTAAAAAGGAAGTTACCAGTTAAAAGCCCCGATAGCAAATGTACTGCTCTGATTCAAGACTCCTCAGAAGGACCCTTGATTTAATGAAATAATTTATACTCAAGGCCCTTATTACTATTTAATTTGCTGAATACTTAACGAACTGTCACAAATAATCACAGTCAAAACCTGAGTAGTATCTACATTAATACACCTTCCTGAGCTTTCCTTGGCTCTTACCTAAATACCAGTTCATAAGTGTAACAAATAGTTTTATTAACATGTGAGAAATTACTCAATGTTCACTTTACCATGTGTTAAAAAATATACATGCTACAAATTAGACTGTAGGAAATTGTGTGATTTGCTCATTGTGGAGGCACTAAATGTTTTAATGGTTAGGAAATTATATTAATTTTTCTTAACTTCCCTATGAGCAAAGAAAACCTAATTTCTCTTCCCTCTGAAGTCCCTAATCAGCTTTAATATTCGAATTCTATTCAAAACTGGCATTTCAGAACCATACACTTGGTTATACCACCACTGTATAATCTGTTCTGTTTATACTTTCTCCTAAGGAGACTAAAATGCTTTCCAGATGAGTCACAAAACCTTGATGTACAGATTCTAAGGAAAGCAGACTAATGAACTTTTTTGTTCAACTCTGGAAGATCATTTAAAAACTAACAATGTCAGAGTAACACAGAACTATCCTGTAACTAAGCCATCCTAACTGAAGGGGGAACGGGAAAGGTGACAAAAAGTGAGTAAAGCAGTACACTCTTACCTGGGAGCAACTGTAATCTAGTATTTTTATGTGGGCACTGAGAGCCAGGTCCATGATATCTACAGGCACATCATCACTGTGAGCCAGATTCCACAGAAGGTTCAACACTTTGTGTGCCATCACACCATCTTTATCATCTTCTGCAAGACGACGTATCAGCTCAAGTAGCTTTTCACGTTGCTTTTTACTCGCATTTGTCCAACTGGCCTGGAAAAAAAATTAAGTGACATGAAAACACATATTTAGTCACCACTTCATAAGTTGTCACCAGGTTAACTATATTCAAATTCATCAAAAGAAATGTAGCTAAGCACAGAATTATTCAAGTGAGATCTGAAAATACAGTTAGCCTGGTATTTTTTTACGGGGTAGAGTTAAATTCCAAAAATGAAAAATAAATGATACATTATTTCAATTTAGAAGACACCCAATTAAAAACTCTAAAATACATTTTTTTAAAACCTCTAAAATGGTACTGTAATACAACACGGTTATCATGCTTGTGGAAGGGCAGGGTACTAATGGCATTTAGTGAGTAGAGACCAGGGATGCTGCTAAGCAACATGGGAAAAGCTTTATGAGTAAAGTTACTGCTATGGTTTGAATGTCCCCTCCAAAACTCATGGTTAAGCTGGCACCATGCCTCTTGTACTTCCCAACCTCCAGAACCATAAGCCAAATAAAATTCTGTTCTTTATAAATTACCCAGTCTGTGGTGTTGTTATAGCAGCAGAAAATGGACTAAGTTGCTAATCAGTGTTTATTAGAAAATAAACTGAAATGAACCTAACATCAAACAGTAGAAGAACGATTAAGCTGACTGCGCGCGGTGGCTCACGCCTATAATCCCAGCACTTTGGGAGACACAGGCGGGCGGATCACCTGAGGTTGGGAGTTCAAGATCAGCCTGGCTAACATGGTGAAACCCCATCTCTACTAAATATACAGAATTAGCTGAGCGTGGTGGCACACGCCTGTAATCCCAGCTACTCGGGAGGCTGAGGCAGGAGAACTGCTTGAATCCAGGAGGCAGTGAGCTGGGATCGTGCCACTGCACTCCAGTCTGGGTGACAGACAGAGACTCTGTCTCAAAAAAAAAAAAAAAAAAAAGAACAATTAATGAGAGAAGATCCGTTCAATGGAATTACTAATATGGTACGTCTTCAAAGATGATGTGAGTGCCCGTTTCTATTTCCTTTCAGTCTACACAAAATAACAAAAGAAATATGACAACGGCTAAGAATATAAGACTTAAATATCAGATTACAATTAAAAACATCTGGCTCACATAACAAAAAGAGAGACAACTAGGTATTCCTCGTCAAGGAAAAGCACACCACCACTTAAGATATGCTCTAGTAAAATAAAAAACAAAACCTTCTGTATCAAAACTATTGACAGACACCAAGGCAACAAACGATCCAGTTTCTTCAACAAATAAATTGCAGGAAAAGTAAAAACGAAGGAAGCGGCCGGGCGCGGTGGCTCAAGCCTGTAATCCCAGCACTTTGGGAGGCCGAGACGGGCGGATCACGAGGTCAGGAGATCGAGACCATCCTGGCTAATACGGTGAAACCCTGTCTCTACTAAAAATACAAAAAACTAGCCGGGCGACGAGGCGGGCACCTGTAGTCCCAGCTTACTCGGGAGGCTGAGGCAGGAGAATGGTGTAAAAAACCCGGGAGGCGGAGCTTGCAGTGAGCTGAGATCCGGCCACTGCACTCCAGCCTGGGTGGCAGAGCAAGACTCCGTCTCAAAAAAAAAAAAAAAAAGAAGGAAGCTAGTTTCAAAGAGACTTAAAAGACATACACATGGACTACACCAGGATCCTGATCAAAACTCACTTCTAAAATGAAGACGTATGATCTAAGACAACTAGAAGTTTTAAGACTATGATATTAAGGAATTACTGTTTTTTAGGTAGATAATGGTATTGTGAATTTTTTCATGTACTCATCTTTTAGAGATACAAACTACATGAAAGGAGAAATTAAGAACATCTGTTCAACCAATGCAACCACTGAGTGAGTGAAAAAGATAACCAAACTGGGAGAAATTATTTGTAACTCTTGAACTGACAAGGATTAGCATTCAAAATATATCAAGAACTACAATCCAAAAAAATACAAATAATGCCACGGGGCCGGGGGCGGGGGAATAGACAAAAGACTTCAACAGGCATTCACCAAAAGAAAAAAAAAGTGAACAGCTCAAAAAATATACAAAAAGATACTCAATCTCATCATTGATCAAGGGATATAAAAACTACAAGCACAACGAGGTAACATTTCAAACACCAAGACGATTGTCAAAAATTCAGAACTCTGACAAGAACAAGTGCTGGCAAAGATATGAAACTTACTTAGAACTCAAATGTTTAAAAACTAGACTAATGTTTAAAAACTAGGCCAAGGACATAAAGCAAAGTCTAACCCAGAAGGTTGGAATCATTTGGTTGCAATCTGCAAAGAACCACAAGGTGACTCAGACTTCATTGCTTCCTTTCAAAATCATCTTTAGCAGAAACTTTCAACACTCCATAAGAATTGCCAGATTTACCAACACCTTGGAAAAAAAGTGCTTGTTACGAAACGACAAGTGCTCAATAAACATATGTTAAGCCAAAGGGGAGAAAATATGAAGAGTTATTATTATATTGAGACCATTACTGTATTTAGACTATCCTGAGAAGAGGAGGGATACAGGAGACACAATAACAACCCCTTTCTTTTACTTCTCTCATCAAAGGCATCACTGGTCACATATCATTTCAGAAGTCTTTATCTTTACAGTGCCCATGATGACCAATTCTATTATTTCCTCAGCTGCCTTTGATATATTTCAATGGATGGAAAAAGTATGTAAGTTTTACTTTTACATGCATAGAAACAAAATATATAAAAACCACACAAAAGATTCACTCAATACTTTGTTCCCTTCAAAATAAAAATTTCCACAAAGCAGCGATTTCTCCATAAAGTACCATAAAGCAGCGATTTTTCCATAAAGCAAAGCTTTAATGTCCCTAAGACTTGTCTGTGAAACTTGCTTAAAATACAGACTCTTGGGCTTCAGTACCTACTGATCTGATTTAATATGTCTGTGATGGAAGCCAGTAAAAATGGTATTTTCTCTTCTACTGTGAAATACGTATCTAGAAAAGTACGAGCATATACCAACATTACGGTACACAATGTAAACACCTGGGTAACTAGTACCCAGATAAAAAATAATACATGGCAAGCAACGCCTCAGAAACCAGCTGTGCCCATTTCAGAACTTTACATTAATGTAATCAAGGTGTATGAATTACTGTGTGGCTTTATTCCTTTCTTCAACTTTCTGCTTATCAGACTCCTCCATATGGTTGAGTTGCTCTTTCATTGCTGTGAAATATTGCACTGTATGAACATTCCATAATTTATCTATTCTATGCTTTATCTATCCTACAAAGCAGGTTTTTTCGCTATTACAAGTAATTCTGCTACAAGTGTTGTTGAACACGTACCCTGGTGTACATAAGCATGAGTTTCTCAAGTGTATATTCAGAAGTCAAACTGATGAGTTATGAGAATCTTAAACTTTACCAGAAATACCAAATATTTCCCCAAGTGGCTATAGCAATTTATGTTCCCACTAGTCAGTATAATTGCTAATTTTAACAAGAAACCTTGGTGACCTAATGATCTAATGCCAGTTGTTAATAGAACACCCCTTAGTGCAAACTGCCAAAAAGTCTTTATGTTCTTAATCTACAAATTCACTAACCACTTGAGCTTTCACAAACCTAACCCTGGCAACTAATCAAAGATGTTACAAAACATGGCCTCAAAAACCAACCTGATGGCATCAATGCAGATATGACTGTAGGATGAGTTCTTGGGCTACCTTATCAGTTACATTTTGATGAACTCATATTTTGCTTGTACATATGACCCCAGAATACCAAGATATTGGTATTCTCTTGCTGTCATCTTACTGTTTATTGCAACCAATCATCCTTCCCTGTAGTCCTACAATTTGCTTGAATCTGTAACTAAAATAGAAACTACCAGGGAAAGAAGTAAAAAGTGATAGCCTGAGTTTCCCTTATGGGGGCTATTAAGAAAATGAACACCAAGTTCTCGCTGGAAAAGAAAACAATGGCCAATTTCTTCACACCACAGACTATTTAATGGGATTTCTATTGAAATATTTATTGGCTAAAAGTAATTCACAGATCTAATTAATCAATTATATTTGAAATAGAATGCTAATATTTTGCTATGTTAATAATTACCTTAAAACAATCAAAAAGATGATCAAGTTGTTCAGGAGAAAAATCCCATGCCAATTTTGCCAGGAGATCATGTACATTCTTCACAATGGCTTCATGTTTCCCTGCCTATTGAAAAACAAAAACAAAATCACAACACACTAGAATCTGAGTAACAGATTAAGTAGTGTATACTGTTTACTGAGAACTATTAATAAAGTACTCTTATCTCCTTCATTTAACTATGTAACACAAGAAAATTCCTAACACAGCCCGCGCGGTGACAAATGCCTATAGTCCCACCTACTCGGGAGGCTGAGGCAGGAGAATCACTTGAACCCAGAAGGCGGAGGTTGCAGTGAGCCATTATCGAGTCACTGCACTCCAACCTGGGCAACAGAGCGAAACTCTGTCTCACAAAAAAAAAACAAACAAAAAAAACCTAACATTATAAAATGCTTTAGAACTGCCATCTAAAACCTGGCAACTTAATTTCATGATATAATAAATACAGCTAATGTGTACTTTGGCAGTTCATACAAACCTTTAATACAATTTATTTAACATGACAATTTTAATATTGCAAATAGAAAAATAAGGCACACTAGGCCAGGCGCGGTGGCTCATGCCTGTAATTTCAGCACTTTGGGAGGCTGAGGCGGGTGGATCACAAGGTCAGGAGACGGAGACCATCCTGGCTAACACGGTGAAACCCCGTCTCTACTAAAATTACAAAAAATTAGCCAGGCGTGGTGGTGGGCGCCTGTAGTCCTAGCTACTCGGGAGGCTGAGGCAGGAGAATGGCGTGAACCTGGGAGGCGGAGCTTGCAGTGAGCCGAGATTGCACCAGCGCACTCCAGCCTGGGCGACAGAGCGAGACTCTGTCTCACAAAAAAAAAAAAGAAAGAAAGAAAAATAAGGCACATTAACAATATTGTTTCAAAATTGGAACCTTAAGCACTCAAAGGCAAAGCTGTTTTCTTGGTTTTTATCAACTAAAAAAAACAAAGCTTTATAATCTACAACTCAATAATGCTTCCCAAGAAATCCACGATTAGAAAACTGTCATTAGTAGAAGGAGTAGCAGTCTCCAACTCAAAACCTAAAAAGGTTACTAATCCTTCTGAAGAGTTATAAATCCTCTGGAATAATTGTTACAGGTCTTTATAAATAATCAAGTGATTCAATTCTCCAGACACTGGAGGTTTTTGCTTTCTATTAAATCTATGAAGAAACCAATTACAGATGTCTTTACTCTCTTTCAATAGACACTCCTTATGATTTTACTGTTTGCACCTTTATTTAAAACCACAGACAGCCGGGCGCGGTGGCTCACGAGGTCAGGAGATTGAGACCAGCCTGGCTAACACAGTGAAACCCCGCCTCTACTAAAAATTATGAAAAATTAGCTGGGCGTGGTGGCAGGCACCTGTAGTCCCAGCTACTCGGGAGGCTGAGGCAGGAGAATGGCGTGAATCCGGGAGGCAGAGCTTGCAGTGAGCCAAGATCTTGCCACTGCACTCCAGCCTGGGTGACAGAGCAAGACCCCGTCCCAAAAAGAAAGAAAGAAAAAGAAAAAGAAAAAGACAAAAAAAAAAAAAAAAAACTGACAAATTCTCAACCTTTATCAAATACAGATAAAAGAATATTTTTATTTTTAAAAGATTACTGGTTATTTCAGAAACATTCCTGGCAAGGTAACAAGCATTTAAATGTTCTCAAAGTCAAACATCCTGCATCCACTTCATGATAGCTACTACTGTATTTATTCAGTTTTTAGTATCTTTATTTAAAAGACTAAATAGCCATCATTTTAAATTCCTTACCTGTGCTGCCCAGATATTATCAAGGTCCTGTAAGGTCAGAGCTTTTTCTTTGATGACAAAACGAAGAATCTTCTCTAACTTTTCTACATATTGTGGCTGATGAAGACTATCTCGCAACACTATGGATAAGATATTGTTCTGCTGTATCCATTCCTAAATGTTAATTCAAAAACGTGTTTGAAAGCAGAAATTAAAACAATTTTTTCTTAATTGCTTACACTATTATTAAATATAAGGAAATTTAAAACACATTTACAAAATATAATACTGATAAAATATACTTATATGTTGCTTTAATGGAAAATTATGACATTTTATAACAATTTTGCACATACAAAAATGTTCCCATAAATTAGAAATACTGAAATTAAAAAGATTCTACACTCCAGCATTTACTCAGAAAAATATTATTTAAGTACACAATCACCATGGCAGGGTGGGTACAGGACCAATTTTAGGATCTTTGGTTCTTTATCCCAATTTTGCCCCAGAATTATGTTTTGACCTTGGGTAAAAAGGCATTCTATTTTTTACTTTTATTTATGAACAATTATCATGTGCTAGGCACTATTACTGCTCATCCATTCTCTCTTTAATTTTCCAAACAATCCTAGTCAGAGATACATTATTATATTACAAAATGTAAACAGGCTCACAGATGCTAGAATTGGAATATGAATCAAGTCATATGCTTCCACAGTCTGTTTTTCTGTAACACTGTGCTAACTTGCTCAACTAGCATTCATTTGATCTACAGCAATAGAATAACGTGCTAACTCATGCTACAAACAGGGAGTAATCCACACTATATGATTTTGCAGTATTTAGCTTACTGAGAATAAAAAGTAGTTAGGCCCAAAATGTGCTAGAGAAGTACATGTCTCAGCTGATAAAGAGCCAGTTTTTAATGTCTAATCTGTTGCAGATAGTTGTTTTTATGTTATTCTACATATATACACAAATATTTTTAATATAAAGACAGGGTCTCGCTTTGTTGCCCAGGCTGGTCTTGAACTCCTGACCTCAAGCAATCTCTCCTTGGCCTCCCAAAGTACTGGGATTACATGTGTGAGCCACTGCAGAGTCACAGATACTTTTGTAAAACACAATAAAAATGTCGCAATGTCAAATTGCAACTGAAGTTTCTAAACACTTACTGCTGTTTTCTGTCCTACCTAGGACTTGTTCAAGAACCAGCACCAGTCTTCAGACCACACTCTGAATAGCTCTGTACTGGACTTTCCACGAGGCAGATACGTACATCATATGTATGAAACTAAATGTCTACCCCGATCCCCTAACACAGGGCAATATCTAAGCAGTCTCCACATACATTTTAACACACTCTAATCACTATCTCCCCCACTAAAGTGAGGGCTCCTTGAGGGCAAGGACAGTTCTCCTACAGATGTTTTCCCAAGACTGTTATACAATATACATTCAAAAAATATTGGCACTGTAACTTAGATGGCATACTTAACTCATTTCAAAACAATATCATACAAAGTATCTATGGTACATAAAGTTTCCTAAAATTTCAGTATCAAAATAAAATTCTACCCAATCCATTTTCTAGATCAACTCTACCTACTCCATTTCAACCAACTTCCCACTCTCCAACAAACTAGTAATTGCTTCAGAACGCCACATTCATCACTAAATTTATCAAAGATGTTTTAAAGTTACTCATATCACTATCAAATAATAAGCTATGTCATTTCAAAAAGTTCTCAGGATTAACAGAGTTATAAATCAATCAAAACACCTCCCAATTTCAGTTTACTTTAAAATGTCACTACTACTAATTTTTTTAGCTAGAGCTATTCTAATTTTTCGTCTTAAGTAGATTCTTATTCATATAAAGAAGAATCGAAAGACTCACTGCCATTCGTTCAGCTGTGAGCCACTCTTCCTCCTCAGGATTACCATGTCGATGAGTATAGTATGATACACTAGATATCACCTTATTAACTTCATTCAGGGCATTCATCTTTCCATTGAAAGAAGAAATTTGCAATAATCTGTAAGAAAAATTCAGTGATAAGTATGATTCTAAAATCGGCATAAATAATTATTTCAAGAGGTAAGTATCTTACCTAAGTATCATTTTTAACCTAAATATTTCTAAGTTTTTAACAGTTTCTTCTTGTCCTGGAACCCTTGAAGCTAAATTCTTCAAAGATTTAATAATCATTGAAAGAGCATCATTTTTGGCTTCATTCTTTGCTTCCTTTTTCAGTTCTTCATCAGTTAAGTTTTCTAAAAACTGTGGAACCATTTCTATTATTGGAAGAAAGTACTTTTTCACTGTATGAAGAGTGAGAAACTCATAGCATTGCCCAAATGGTCTGAAATAAGAAAGATATAAAACTCCTGTAAATACGCAATTTCTTAAAATCAATTTAGGACTAAAATCTATTACTTTTTTAAAATCCAAGTTATTAGTTGAAGAAATCACACTTGAAAAATCCATTTTTTATGAAGCAAAAACCAGCAATTCTACGGTGCACTAAACATTGATTTTTAAATGTAACTTACTTAATAAGGGCTGCAATTATTTGAACGTTTAATGCTGATCCATTAATAAAACGATCATGCAAAATCTGGAACCCATTTAAAGTGCCAAATTTGTTGAGAAGATCCACTAGCCAACCCTGTAACACAATTAATGAAAAAAGTTAACTTCCTACTTCAAGGGGTAAAAAGCACTAAAGCCTTCTTGAAATATACTAGAAATAGTAAATTCAGTAAAACAAATCATCTTTCAAAGGACCACAAAACATTGCATTTTGTTCACAGTAATTCCATCTGTGAGACAGAAGCAGTATACGTAGCAAGTATAGATTAAATCACTGGGGCATAGTTCGGTCTATTTGTACCAATGTAAGTGGTGAACAGGAATTAGAAGACATGCTCCTATTTCAGATATCCCACCATATAAGAATGAATACCTTCTAATTACTGGAAAGTCTTTTATATTAAAATAATTTTCAGGAGGCAGAGAGACTTCAAGAGAGTTACGAAGAAGCTACTCAGTAATGAATTTTGAATCTACTTCTTTAGTTGTAAAATATTAAAATTTCCCTATAAACACAGTATCTAATAGCCTGAGAGTGAATTGTCAATTAAAAACTAAGGCCTGGTCTTAGTATCTATTGTTCCTAAGTAGAATATGCTGGATGATACTTTTGCTTATACGAATTGCACCCAGTTCTCCTTATCTTAGAAGTAACACCATGCAACAGGATGAACTAAGAAAGAGCTGTAGCTCAAAGTACCATACAGCTGGCACAAACAACAGTTGTGAGGCTAAAAGCATGTCTGTATGTAAAAACTTAAGATGAATTAAAAGCCTATACAGATATAAGAATCAAATATATGTAGAAATAATGTACCTAAGAAAACCTTTCACACCTTGCCACCTTCTAAAATTTAGGCCATGTTTTAGAAGCCACTGGAAAACAAGGGACAAAAGAGACAATTCTCTTCTAAGCCTTAAGCAAAAATAATTTCTACAACTATTTTTGAAAAATATACAGGAAAAAGTAAAGATGCTAAATAAATGGCTGTATTTCCAATGTTTGTTTAAAGAGAAAATATGATAGCTAATGCTAGTGTTCTTGTTTGGTTTTTTTTGTTTTTTTTTTTTTTGAGATGGAGTTTTACTCGTCGCCCAGGCTGGAGTGCAATGGTGCAATATTGGCTCACTGCAACCTCTGCCTCCAGGATTCAAGCAATTCTCCTGCCTCGGCCTCTCAAGTAGCTGTGATTATAGCCATGCACCACCACACCTGGCTAATTTTTGTACTTTTAGTAGAGATGGGGTTTCACCATGTTGGCCAGGCTGGTCTTGAACTCCTGACTTCAGGTGATCCATCCGTCTTGGCCTCCCAAAGTGCTAGGATTACAGGCGTGAGCCACTTTGCCTGGCCTACTGCTAATTTTTATATGGTTTTAAAAGAATATGAATCAACTAAATTCTCTAATAAATCCATCACCGTATTTCAATATAATAGGGTTTTCCTTTTTAGTCATGAAAGGCTAATTCAAAACCATTAAAACTCTTGAGTACTTAATTCACCAGATCCCTTTTGTCATTCAGCAATTGTAAGGAAGTACATGCTCATTATGTAATATATTTTATTTCTTCAGTAACTATAATGAGAGTATTAGATTGATATACTTGATAGTTACATACAATATTTATAAAACAGCAGGTGTGGACACAGTAAAGAATTAGTCTAAAGCTAATCTTTCTGTATTTCTTTGACTGTAATGTACACTTAAACAATTGGAAATATTCAGATAGAGTGCTTCAAACTGAGGCTAATAGGCTAGCTTCAGCAGCTGCCAACAACAGCTTTCCTTCTCTGGCTCTAAGTTGTCAAGACTGGCAGAGAAAGATCAGTCGCCCTAAATAGAAAATTCAAAATGACCACATAGCTTACAATTCACCATATGCTTTCCACACAGTTTTCTATTACTACAAGTTCCTTTCCTCAAAGATAGCATGGTGAATTTCACCTGAGACCTTTTGTCGTAACCAATGAAGTTTTTATTATATTTTAAATGTTTGAATAAATAATCTCATTTAAACATTTTCAAACATCTTGGGGGAAGATGGGGAACAGGAAACACTCTCAGAGATAGTCCTGACAGCTTTAGCTTTCTCATGGGTCAAAAGTTGAGGCCACTGAGGTTCAGTGTCCCAGGAGGGTAGGGGGTGTAGAGAGAATTTGAAGTAGAACAGAAGACCTACCAAGAGCTCCAGAAAATGATTAAGTATTAAGGCTCAAAAATATTCCTAACAAAACAGACTTTTAAGCTCTGTAACTCAAATTTCTCAAAGGTAAATGAAACTCATTACAAACAGTATCAGAAAGTGAATCTACAGCTTAGAAGTTTATCTCCATCGACTAAGTCTGATGATCTGAATTTTGCCACTACCACCTTTGAAGAACAGAATTTAAAAAACATATGGAGGCTATTATATATCCCTTAGATTTTTCATTATATCATGACATCTGCATCCAACTAGGGACATGGTTGAAGATTCTGCCAACTATGTCCCCATTTAATCAGATTTATAGAAGACCTGTTTAGCTGTATAAAATTTCTCTTACTTCAACAGCAAGTAAATGTGTAAGTAACTCCATAGAACATGCTTCTCCTTGATTCACAACTATATTTTGGGCTATATTTTTAAAAATTGTACTCTTGAAGGCTTTGAAAGGCTAACTACTCTCCCAGTCGCTATATTTTATAAGTTTAATAGCAAGAACTATACTTCGAAGATATAAAACTATCTTCAACCAGAAGTCATCTAAAAATTTTACATTTAGCATTGCCAAATCAAGTTTTGTTTCCTGTGAATCTCTTAAGTTGTGGATTACTGGCATATAGAGCAAAAAAAAAAAAAAAGTAAAATTTAAAAAGAAATACAGGTATAGATTAAAATTTTCATTCTGAAGATTGCCATTATTAAGATATTAACCGGATCTACTCAAGCAAAAATAAGCCATCTAGTGGCAACTATGTGAACTGGGAAATATCAGAAAATCTCAACTTATGTTTGACATATTTTTGATAACTTCAGCTTATTAGTAGAATAAACCAAGTTCTGCATAATGTATGACTTAAAATTTTTCTGGCTGGATAGAAAAAGGGAAATTTGTACAAGACCTATAATATTAAAAATGTCTCCCTGAAATCTAAAATTTTTTAATTACTTAATATTTATTAAAAGCAGCAGCATTTAGGGATAAAGTTTTTACAGTATATAGTCTGTTTACACCAATATAAAAAACTTACATTTATGTACCGAATATAGATATTTAAGTGAGATTTGGAAGATTTACTATATTGATTTCATTAACAATTTCTGTAATTTTATGATGTATTATTAGGTATTTAGAGGATATACTTCATTTTGGAGTCAAAATCTTGGAATGCCTAAAAATGATCATGGCCCTACAGAACAACACTTGAGTCCTTGGTCAAAGAAATAATCTCCTACTCTATTTCAAAGAAAAACTACAGTGTTTCCTACTAACCCAAATTATGACTACTTCTAAAGAGGCTAGACAGAAGACAATGGGGATAATTATACATGCAGAAAAAACAAAGACAGAACCAGAATGACAAAGCTACGAAAAAGGCTTCTGGTTGGGTATATTTTCATTTAAAGTGTTATTTCATTGTCACACTTTAAATACAGATCACTGAAGATTCTGTGTCAGAGCAAAACAATTGTATTATTTAATTTTGAAAATAACAAACCAACACACCTTCGGTGATCGAGGGTCTGGAGAACGAGCAAAGAGTTCATCTTCGGGCAACTGAACACTTGAAGAAACTGATTCACATGGACGTGTACCATTGTAGATATGGAATTTGCAATGAGGATTTAAGGCCATGGCAAGAAGTTCTAAAAGTGGAAACCAGTCTTGGGACAACTTGGCCACACATAGCTCCACCAGACGATGAGTATTGTTAATAATACACCTCTGTTACATGAGGAGGAAAGGCAATTTACAAGATCAAAACACTGCAATTTCAAACAGAAATATCTTCAATATGAATCGTATCCTAACAAATAATGATCTCTCCATTTTTCTAACCATTTCATTAATACTGGGATCAAACTGATTATCAAAGGACAAGTCAGAATTTGTTTACTTCATAATTTATATGGTACTTTCAAAAGCCATTTGCTATAGCTTAAAAAATACAAGAGGGACCATAAGTTATCTATTCCTGCTCTACGTCCACAGATAAGATTCAAGTTACTATTTTTTCTCTCTGGAATTTGTACACGAGAGGCAGCAATTCTAAAATCTAAACAATATGTCAGGCTGAGCACAGTGGCTCACGACTGTTAATCCCAACACTTCGGTAGGCTGAGGAGAGTGGATCACTTGAGGCCAGGAGTTTGAGATCAGCCTGGCCAACAGGGTGAAACCACGTCTCTACTAAAAATACAAAAATTACCCACGTGTGCTGGCATGTGCCTGTAGTCCCAGCTACTCGGGAGGCTGAAGCATGAGAACAGCTTGAACCCAGGAGGCAAAGGTTCCAAGGAAGCCAAGATGGCACCACTGCACTCCAGCCTGGGCAACAGAGCAAGACTCTGTCTCAAAAAATAAAAATAAATAAAATACAATATGTCAATCATCCAAGATAAATTTGCTAAATGTCAAATGCAAAAGTCTGACACCACTTCCAAAGTTTCCCTTTCTACACCTATAAAATTACATGTTAAATCAGAAAATGTGGAATTTTTTTTTTGAGATGGAGTTTCGCTCTTGTTGTCCAGGCTGGAGTGCAATGGCACGATCTCAGCTCACAGCAACCTCCACCTCCCAGGTTCAAGCCATTCTCCAGCCTCAGCCTCCGGAGTAGATGGGATTACAGGCATGTGCCACTACACCCGGCTAATGTTGTATTTTTAGTAGAGACGGGGTTTCTCCATGTTGGTCAGGCTGGTCTCGAACTCGGGACCTCAGGTGATCCTCCTGCCTCAGCCTCCCAAAGTACTGGGATTACAGGCATGAGCCACTGGCTAGAAAATGTGGAATTTTTATGCTATGGTCATATTTGGGAAATAGGTTATGGGCCACAAAAACATTATCTGCTTGACATGACCACTTCCACAGTATACAAAAGAACAGAGGCCGGGCATGGGGGCTCACACCTGTAATCCCAGCACTTTGGGAGGCTGAGGCAGGTGGATCACTTGAGGACAGGAGTTCAAGACCAGCCTGGCCAACATGGTGAAACCCCCTCTCTCCTAAAAATACAAAAATTAGCCAGGCGTGATGGCACACGCCTAAGTTCCAGCTACTCGGGAGGCTGAGGCAGGAGAGTCGCTTCAACCTGGGAGACGGAGGTTGCAGGGAGCCGAGATCGCACCACTGCACTCCATCCAGCCTGGGAGCCTGGAGCCAGAGCGAGACTCTGTCTCAGGGAAAAAAAAAAACAAAAAAACCACACAAAAAACAAAAGTAACAGAGACTTAGAGTAATTATGGCATTTTATCAGTCTGAGACATATACTTTCACTTTTTAAGATCTCTGGAATCTGACTCTATCTTATAATCAATGAATAATACATTACTGTTTTCCTAAATGGAAGGTATTTGCAAAGAGGAATTGTGTTTGCTTCTGTTAGTCACTTGGGGGCACTACCAACCTGAGACCACTTTACATTTTACACTTAAGGGCTTTTTGTATCACAACTATAATTTGAATTCAGTCTACAAAACTGTGTAAATACTGGCTTGTGGTTTAGATTTTCACTTCTTTTTTTTTTAAATCCCTCCCTCCACCAAGTGCCAAGGTTAAGATATGCAGGGTTTTTCGCTGTCCCTTTCTGCATAGCAAGTTCATTTTTGACCCTTTGGTGTCCCAGATGTATATGAAATGCCCCATCTTGAGTATTTTTCTTAATAGTCCATAAAACAGTGATGTACCTTACAATTGATAGCATTACATTTTCAATGAAATGTGATGACTTGCCTAAGGTCACAGACACTTGAGATCCCAGGGGAGAGATTAAACCCAAGTTTAACTCTAAATCTCATGTTTATTCTAAATGACCATGCTGCCTTCAAGAGACTTAAACATTTTTAAGTTTTTCATTTTTAGACCTTTTAATTCAATTATAACAGAATAAATATAACAGAGCCACACATACATATACCCCTCCCCAATCACAGGCATGACTATGTAAATCTGATCCTTTAAAGTCAAACACAAGACTCACATGAATTTCGAACTTCCAGCCACTCACTGCTTCATCTGTAAGGATTTTAGTGAATGATATTGTTAGCCCATCTCGGAAAAATCGCTGACATGCTTCACTTTTAACATCAAGGCCTAAGGAAAAGTGAGAAAAATTAATGCAAACAAAATATTTATCTGATTGTTTTTACATTGTCCAATATACAATAAAAGGTAATAACTGAAAACTTCACCGACAGCTAACAAATATTTAATTGCATAAAAGTAGATTGACCGAGTAATATTAACACTAACTGAAAATGTTACAAATTATGGCACTAGCCTTAAACACAAAATGGTGATCAAGCAGTACCACGAGAAGAGGCAAATTTAAAATAGAATTTTGCTCCCTGAAAATAAGTCTTCGAACTTAAAAACATTTCCCAATTTTTAAAATCTTATTTTGTTCATAAATCATTCATTTAGCATCAATATCCTTATACTATTCTGTGTTTGATCAAATAAAATGAATTATATCTTGTCTTCCTTATTAGCCTCTCTCATTATCTCAGTTTCTCTGTTTCTTTACATCTTTGCTTAATTTCACTTCATTTTAGAAAGGCAACAGAGCAATGTGCTTCCAAACAAAGAAAATCTGTAACTCTTAATGACAAAATAAAAACTATTCAATTTGTATAGAAAGTATTATTTGATGGACAGTACAAAAGAGATGGTAATTTAAACTTTTAAAAATTTGGAACTTGTTGTAATCCCAGCACTTTGGGAGGCCGAGACGGGCGGATCACGAGGTCAGGAGATCGAGACCATCCTGGCTAACACGGTGAAACCCCGTCTCTACTAAAAAATACAAAAAACTAGCCGGGCGAGGTAGCGGGCGCCTGTAGTCCCAGCTACTCGGGAGGCTGAGGCAGGAGAATGGCGTCAACCCGGGAGGCGGAGCTTGCAGTGAGCTGAGATCCGGCCACTGCACTCCAGCCCGGGCGACAGAGCGAGACTCCGTCTCAAAAAAAAAAAAAAACAAAAAAAAAAACAAACAAACAAAAAAAAAATTTGGAACTTGTCAAAAATAACTGTGGTCTCAGAAAAAAAAAATATGGTGGAGGGAGGAATACACGTCCACTGAATGTCAATGCTATTAAATGAAATACCATTAATCAGTGTTTACCCATCATTTTACAGTCAAGACTTAGAACATCCTTAGCACAGAAGTCTTCCAAAATTTGCTGATATGCCCAAAAGAAAGAAAATCAGTATATTGAAGCGATATCTGCACTACTATGTTTGATGCAGCACTGGTCACAATAGCCAAGATTTTGAACCAACCTAAGTATTAATGGACGAATGGATAAAGGAAATGTGGTACATATACACAATGGAGTATTATTTAGCCATTAAAAAAAATGAGATCCTGTCATTTCCAACAACATGGATGGAACAAAAGGTCACCATGGTAAGTGAAATAAGCCAAGCACAGAAAGACAAACATCACATGTTCTCACTCATTTGTGGGATCTAAAAATTAAACACTGAACTCACAGATGTAGAGAATAGCAGGATGGTTAATAGGTACAAAAAATAGAATAAGACCTAGTTACTTGTTAGCACAAAACAGGGAGTACGGTAAAAAAAAATAATTTAATTGTACATTTTAAAATAACTAGAGAGTATAACTGGATTGTTTGAAACACAAAGGATAAATGCTTGAGGTAATGGATACTCTTATCTATCCTGATGTGATTATTACGCATTGTATGCCTGTATCAAAATATCTCATTACCCCAAAATATATACACCTACTATATACCCATAAAAAGTAAACATTTTTAAAATAAAAAAGATATTTTGTTTAGAAAATTTTGATGAATTGGTGAATAAACGCGTAAAAGAACAAAAAATTTTGAGTGGTGAAAACAACCGTAACCTGTCCGTGTGTTACATTTTCACTTTGGTATACTTCTACAGGATTAATGAGGCATAAGGACACGTTCTTTAAACAAAAGAGGGGAATTATTATAAACCAAACTTTCTCTTGCCATCGAGTTGTACTTAAACATGTTAATTTTGACAATAATCAATTTCAATTGTGATAGTGCCTATTGTTAACTATAACATATCCATAGCCATCCTATTTCAGAAAATGTTACTGCTTTTTAATCTGCAGTATCTTAAAACATGAATTGAAAATTATTACAATAGTAGTCCTCTGTTAGATAACTCGACTGCACCTAAAGTAGACCAAAGACATTGGGGTAAAAAAAAAGATTAATTCCAGCATTAAACTTTTTCTTCTGGACAACTGAGTAAAAACACCAGATTTCCTTTTGTTGGTTTAACAAAAACAGACTTCATCTTTCAATTCTCTAAGAGAAAAATCACACCTTTCCTGTGTATTAAAAAAAAAAAAATTGGCTGGGTACAGTAGCTCATGCCTGCAAATCCCAGCACTTTGGAAGGCCGAGGTGGGAAGATCGCTTGAACCCAGGACTTCAAGACCAGCCTGGGGAACCAGTCTGTCTCTACAAAAAAAAAAAAAGAAAGAAAGAGGAAAAAGAGATTAGTCGGGCACAGTGGCTCATGCCTTATAATCCCAGCACTTTGGGAGGCCAAGGCGGGTAGATCACCTGAGGTCAGGAGTTCGAGGCCAGCCTGGCCAACATGGCGAAACTCTGTCTCTTCTAAGAATACAAAAATTAGCCGGGCATGGTGGTGGGCGCCTGTAATCCCACCTACTCGGGAGGCCGAGGCAGGAGAATCACTTGAACCCAGGAGGTGGAGGTTGCAGTGAGCCAAGATTACGCCACTGCACTCCAGCCTGGGCCACAAGAGCGAAATTCCATCTCAAAAAAAAAAAATTAGTGGGCATGATGGTGCATGCCTGTGTCCCACTCAGGAGGCTGAGGTGGGAGGACTGCTTGAGCCCAGGAGGTAGAGATTGCAGTGAGCTGTGATCACATCACCACACTCCAGCCTGGGTGACAAAGCAAGACCGAATCTTACAAATATGTAAGCGAGACAGTTTATTTTAAAAGTACAATATTAACGAAATGGTAATTTTTACCTGAAGGATTACGAATGAAAATTTTACTAGGTACAAAGAGCCACACATCCTAATTCACTGTCATTTTAGTAAAGCAGTCAAAGGGCAAGTGTAAATAATTTGTAGACTTAGACAGTACATATTTTGAGGACAGAAATGACTCAAGATAAATTACAAGGGGGGCAGGGGGCAGATATGTCTGGAGTCCATCACACCATCCATCATTTATAGGGTACTTAATTGTAAAATATTCTTCTGTATATTATTTCCCATAACAGATAAGACCCTCAATTAAATGGAGGAAAACAAATCCATTTCACCCGCTTTTGGGATAAAGTAAAAGCACATCTAGTAGCATACATTATAGAAAGCATAAAAACATATAACTTACCTTTTTTACTAAGATCAATAGCAGCTTCTAAAAGCACTTCTAATTCCCCTTTTGGCAAAACTGGAACCACCCATCGAGGCCTAAAAGTTTTATAAAATAAAACATGCTTAATGGTTGTACACTAAAAGAGGCACTACAAATGAGCTACTAATTATAATTATCTTGCTATGAAAATATTTAATATTAAAATAATATTAAAATATTAAGACAAGGTTGGCGGAATATCTGCTTTCTGGGAGTAAGCACCATCTGTTGTCTCTACAAACTTTTACAGGTACTGTCAAAAGATACAGCAATAAGAGAGGGAAGAAAACTAAATTATTTTGATAACTTAAGATATAAAACTATTATAACAATCAAATATTAACTAATTAGGTATCAGGGATATTTCTGTTAAAATTCACAGGGAAGTGCTCTTTCGGGAATCAGATCAAAGGAGACATGATAAACCTCTTCGTTGCACCGCCCCCACTCCTCCTGCTTTTTTTTTTTGTGGTAAGAGACAGGGTGGCCTAGAAGCGGTGGCTCACACCTGTAATCCCAGCACTTTGGGAGGCCAAGGCAGGCGGATTACCTGACATTAGGCATTCGAGACCAGCCTGGCCAACATGGTGAAACCCCGTCTGTACTAAAAATACAAAAATTAGCCAGGCATGGTGGCACATGCCTGTAATCTCAGCTACTCGGGAGGCTGAGGCAGAAGAATCACTTGAACCTGGGAGGCGGAGGTTGCAGTGAGCCAAGATCGTGCCACTGCACTACAGCCTGGGCAACAGAGAGAGACTCTGTCTCAAAAAGAAGAAAAGAGATCGAGACCATCCTGGCCAACATGGTGAAACCCCGTCTCTACTCAAAATACAAAAATTAGCTGAGCATGGTGGCGCACTCCTGTAGTCCCAGCTACTCAGGAGGCTGAGGCAGGAGAATCGCTTGAACCGAGGTGGCGGAGGTTGCAGTGAGCCGAGATCACACCACCGCACTCCAGGCTGGTGGCAGAGTAAGACTCCGTCTCAAAAAAAAAAAATCATTTGTATTTTTCTCCCCACTGAGAACTTGGCTAATAATATGCAACTTCAGCCTAAGAAGTATTTTACTACCAATCACTAACCACCAGACAAGTATAGAAAACCAACAAACAATACAACCTTCTGCTGTGGGTATAGAGAATGTCAGGGACCACCATTAAACATAATTATATACCGTTACTATAGGCACCTGCCAGAATCACACAATGTATTCTTGTAAATATATAATTAAAAACAATGGATATTAATAGGAAAAATATTCAAGATAAATGAAAGCAAGTTACAAAATTATAGTAAGAATCCTGTATTTATAGAAAAATCAATTCATATATGATAGTAAACACAAAGGCAATCTGGAGAATGTACTAATTGTTAACAGTAATTTTTGGCAGGAATATGTGTATGTAAGGGGGAAAGTATAGAAAAGTTTACCTACACAAAATATTTCTGTTTAACAATGCATACTCATTATTTATGTATTTAGATTTTTTTTTTAATGCAAAGGATTTCTATTTCCTCTCACATTATGCATTTAATAGTGTTGACTTATTTTTAGAAAATGAAATTAAAAAAAAAAAACTCAGTAAAGCAAGTGCCTTTAAGAACATGTGTTTTCATTACTTTCCTTTTGGGTAGTGAGGGGGAAATGTGTCACACCTTCCTGGCACTCACTTGTTGAGCCCACAGTCAAGACCACAGTCATATGGGATTCTTTGATGTGCTCTTCCCTAGCCTCTTGAAATCTTTTTCTTCCTCTGCACAAAAGCTTAAAGCTTCACTCTCTTGGAGTTTTCCTCTAAATAATCAAAGTGTGTGGGGGTGGGATAGGGTGGTTGTTTGTACTACAAGTGTGAAAAATTATATTCTGAACTGTTCCCTGAGATGAAGACCAAAAAAAGGAAACATCTAGGATGGTTAAATGGCTCAAACTAGTCAAGAGTTCACTAGGATCAGGTTCTGAGGAACTCAATGTCCTCATGACCTGATTTACCTCAGGCCATCCCAAAATTATGAAAGTCATCCAGCAACCAAGAGACCAATGAGAAAAAAACTTCATAAACTCTCCAAGAGGGAAACTGAACATACAATTTTACTTCAGAAACAAACCAAGCAGGGTCATCATCATTAATGTGAAAATTTTACTAACACTGTCACTCCCTTTCATTTATTAAATCCATTAAGAATCATGAGTTATAAAACACTTGGCAGTGACGAAGCTGTAAAGACTATTAAGGAGGCAGTGGGGTTACTTTCCTGTCTGCTCTCTTTCTTATGTGTTACACACCAACTCACCTGTTGATCATGTCATCCAACTTGGCCAAGTCAGTATGTGGAAATGCAGGTTCCTCGTCTTCAAGCTGTGGTGGGGCATCACCTTGACCTTGCTCATCTGGGGGAGTTGCCGGGGAATTTTCATTGGAAGAATCAGGCGATGAAGTCTTAATTAAAAATTAAATATTCCACATTTAAGTTTCTATAACATATGTAAAACAGTAATCCAAACACCAACACAGACAAGCATTGCAGATTTTAAAATTCAGTAAATAGCCCTACATATCCATGGGTTCTGCATCTGCAAAGTCAACCAACAACCTTGGATCGAAAATATTCAGGAAAAATTGAATATGTGCTGAATATGTACAAACTTTTTTGCTTGTCATGATTCCCCAAACAATACAGCATAATAACGATTTATACAGCATTGACACTATATTAGGCATCATAAGTAATCTAGAGATGATGTGAAGTATATACAGAAAGATGTACATGAGTTATATTCAAATACTAAACCATTTTATATCAGGGACTTGAGCATACACCAATTTTGCTATCCAAGTGGTAAGAGGTCCTGAAACCAATCTTCTATGAATACTAAGGGACAACTGTATTGCAAATTTTTACAAAAGATAAAATAATTGAAAGTTTATGATGTTTCAGGCCATCTCTGTACTACTGTGCTTTAAAATAATTTCATTTAATTCTCAACAACCTAATGAAGTATGCTACTGCCATTTAATAGATGAAAAAAACTCAGACAATAAGTAGCCCAAGATCACACAACTCAAATTCTATACTCAGGATTTGAATCAAAGTCTAAATAGTTTGTGTTCTTAATCATAACGTGTACTGCCTCTCTGCTTACATTTCCCATTATATGAGCCATGACAGAAATTATTCTACAAATATGATACATCTCATTTTACACATTATAATTTATAACTTCTACTTTTTTTTATTTGAAGGGGGGAAAATGTAATTATTTCCATAATTTCCCTACACCCAAACTATTACTCAAACAACAATTATTTAGAAGTTCATGATTATGGTTTTTAAGTAAGTAAATCACTTTCAACTAACATGGCTATTTTTCCACTTCTTTTAGTCTTCATTTTTAGCATGTCTATCTCTCCCCCCTGCTTTAGCAGTGCATAATATTTTCACAACTAAGTGAATGAACTTTTATGACCTTTACTCTTAATTCAGAAAGCAGGTGGTATCTTCTCTTTCAAAATGAAACTAACCTAAATTTTAAACTGATTTTTACTCATGTGTTCTTGAATTTTCTATTCACTGTAGGCTGATGGTCCTTTAAGAGAAAAGGGCCCCTCGCCCTAACACTCAAGCATCTATTGAACGGTTGTAAAATAAAGAGTTGCATAAGTAAGCACTTGCACGAAGACAGATGAGTTTACCAGCATTAATATGTTTTACTTACAAAGTTTATATATGAACTCATATGGTCAATTAGTAACTAAATCGTGAACTTCTACTTAAGATGGAGAACACTGTGCAGGTGCCCACAGAGCTGGTCTCAAGGCAAAGGAAACTACAGCACAGAAGTCAAGTGTTACAAGTCCAACAAAAATGTCTGATGTGAAGTATGTAACTTTGGAAGTCTGCTTTATTATTATTTAACTCCTCTCCCCCCGACATAGTTTATACATGCTCATAGAAAATAGAAAATATAAAAAATAAAATTTAAAACACCTGTAATTCCACACCTATAAACATCACCGATATTTATTTCCTTGTAATCTTTAAGAGTAAATAAAAACTGTCCATATATATGTTCAATAAAACTGGAATTATACTTAAGTCTGTGTCCTTTTCCATTCAATGTATCTAGGTATTCAATATTTTTGATCATTAGAAATCTTAAAAAAATATTAATGGCCAGATAATATTGCATGAATTAAACAAAATTAAGGAGACATTTAGTATTTGGTATTTTTTACTGCTAACAAACATAAACATAGCTGTAATGAATGTTCTCATATATAAACCTTTGTGTTGAACTTCAACTTTTCCTTAGGATAGGATCCTGGATATATAATTACCAGAACAGTATAAACAATTTCTTTGAAGGCCACTGACATATACTGCCAAATTTCATTTCAGAAAATCTGCACCCTCCCAGCAACCGCATCCAAAAGTGTTCATCCCACGGTGCCTCTGCCAAGGCTGTTTCATTTCTCAAGTTTTACTACATACTAAAGCCTAAAATTCTCTAAGAGAATTCTTTTAAAGGCATGCTTAAAAAAATTTAAGTGAAAAATCTGATTTTAGAAATTCCTTTTATGCCAGCACATAAAAAGCATATCCAAAAAGTGAGCCCTAAATTGAACAGTGATTAACACTTTGGTTGCTGTTTCTTGGTACAACCGTGTCAGATCTTGTAAAATAAAATCCTAACATTAATAAATAGAGAAAAACAAAATGTTAGGGTGAGGGATAATGTAATTTGTTTCATTCCTTTGTTATTTTAAATTACCAGTCATCTTAAAAAATGTAAAGTTTTTAGAAGAAAAGGAACACAACGTAGACATAGAATATTAGGTTGAATACTACAAACCCAAGAGCTCTAAAAATCATCAAGTACATCTTAAAATAAGAGTACGGTTAAATAAAAGGTTTAGATTTTTGTCTAAAGCCATGCAAATCAGAAACATTGCAAAAGAAGTTAGAATTCCACAGACAATGCAGGTATAAAATGGAAAAAAAGAGGGAAAGATATTGGAACTCTAACTACTAGCTTCTGGTTTAAAATTGGAAATCTTTGGCATCCAAACTCAAACCTCTGACTATGCTTTTAAAAACCCGAATACTGGCTAACAAATGTATGATACAGGAAGGACTTAACTCTGTCCAAGACCTGTGACCAAACGCTTTAATGTTTTATGTCTCGAAAATGGGAACTAGAGAGGAAAAGGAATAAAACTGACACACTTATTTGGGGGAGAAAAAAACCCCAACTTGTTCACTTCTCTAAAACGGCAGAGGAAGAGGAAAAAGGAGAGACAGAAGCTCTTTTCTATACTACTTATAATAGAATATCTAATCTGTAATAGCTGGACAATAAGAACTTATCCCCAAATAATAGTATAAAAACTTAAAAATAACACTTTTGCCTAAAAACTTACCCGACTCTACACAAACATGTAAAAATTGGAAGCAGCATGTTTGTGATAATTTACACACACCTCAACTAACTTACCTCTAAGCACTGTTTGAGCTGCACATCACAAGTATTAATATTTTGTCATTCAGTTTAATACTTCCCAATACAAAACTGCATATATTAGAAAAGACAACTGAAATCAATCATCTAAATTTCCATTTCAAGAAATGAGAAAAAGAACAGCAAACCAAATCCAAACTAAAAGGAACAGAGATGCGCACGTGTGCGAGAGAAAGAGAGAGTGTGTGCGTGCGTGCGTGTGTGTGTTGGCAGGAGGGGGTGGGGGGAGGGAGTAAAGACAAGAGAGTTGGTTTTTTACAAGGTTTAATGACATTAGTAGTGGTATCAGAAATAAGGAGGCATTACCATAGGTCTCAAGACACAAAAAAGATAATAAAAAGGGTCATTAACAACTTTACCTCAAATTTGAAAATCTGGATGAAATAAACCAATTCCTTGAAAAACACAATTTACCAGAAGACGCTAAAAATTTAAAAATTCCTCCACTTAAAAAAAAATGGATCTGCCAGGCGCAGGTGGCTCATGCCTGTAATCCCAGCATTTTGGGAGGCCAAGGCAGGCGGATCACGAGGTAAGGAGTTCGAGACCAGCCTGACCAACATGGTGAAACCCTGTCTCTACTAGAAATACAAAAATTAGCCAGGTGTGGTGGGATGCACCTGTAATCCCAGCTACTCAGGAGGCTGAGGCAGGAGAATCGCTTGAACGAGGGAGGCGGAGGTAGCAGTGAGCCAAGATCGCACCACTGCACTGCAGCCTGGGCAACAGAACAAGACTCCATCTCCAAATAAAAGAATGGATCTTCAATTAAAACTTTTCCATAAATAAAACCCCAGGCCAGATGGGTCCACCAGTAAAATCTTCCAAACAATTAATGAAAAAATAATAAACTTCGCATAAATTCATCCAGAGAACAGAAAGAGACACACCCTATGAGTTTTGAGGTCAGCATAAAACCTTAATACCAAAATCTATGTTTAGCATTACTTCAATTGATCCTTCTAACAATCCATGAAGTAGTTACACTATTATTACCCTCATTGTACAGATAGACAAACTTGAGGCTTAGAGGTTATATAATTTACCCAGAGTCATAACGCAAATATGGTACAAAGCTGAAATTTGAACGCTAGGCAACATGACTTGGGTCCATGTTCTTTTTATAATCTTATCGTAAATTGACAATTTACAATTGTATGTATTTATGGGGTAGAAAGTGGTGTCATGATTTATGATGGGTCTATGCTAATCATAGGCTACACTGAACAATTTAATGCTTTCCCTCTTAGAATTGACACATGGCTTAAATTTTAATGACTGACAGTTAAGCCGCCAGAAAAAGACTACATAATCAAGGATTACCATCTACACCACTTGAGCTTTCTTGTTACTATGCAAGACCTATGTTCATTTTTCTTTTTTTTTGGAGATGGAGTCTCACTCTGTCACCCACGCTGGAATGCAGTGGCGCCATCTTGGCTCACTGCAACCTCTGCCTCATGGGTTCAAGGGATTCTTCTGCCTCAGCCTCCTGAGCAGCTGGGGACTACAGATGCGCACCACTACACCCAGCTAATTTTTGTATTTTTTAGTAGAGACAGGGTTTCACCATATTGGTCAGGCTGGTCCCGAACTCCTGACCTTGTGATCCACCTGCCTCGGCCTCCCAAAGTGCTGGGATTACAGGTGTGAGCCACCACGCCCGACCTGTTCACTTTTGTTAATCAAAACTTAAAATAACAGTTGCTTCACTAAGTATTTAGAACACGTTCCATCATTTAGTACCCCAACAGTAGACCTACCAGTGTAGGTTTTGGTTTTTCGGGGTTTTTTTTGCGACAGAGACTAGCTCTGTCACCCAGGCTGGAGTACAGTGGCGCTATCTCAGCTCACTGTAACCTCAGCCTCCCAGGTTAAAGTGATTCTCTTGTCTCAGCCTCCCAAGTAGCTGGGATTACAGGCGCACGCTACCACGCCCGGCTAATTTTTGTAGGGTTTCACCCTGTTGGCCAGGCTGGTCTCAAACTCCTGACCTCAAGTGATCCGCCTGCCCTGACCTCCCAAAGTGCTGGGATTACAGGTGTGAGCCACTGAGCCCAGCCCCACTCCACTGTAGCTTTAACTAGTATCTTCAACATCCTACCTGATTCTGTTGGAGGGGGGGCTGAGACTGTCCATCAGGAGCCTGGCCCTGGTTGTCATTCCCTCCGACCGGAGAGCCACGAGTCGTGGCTGTCATACTCGACACAGGGCAGATCTTTGCAATTTTGTCTGCTTATGTAGTTGTCTTGAGAAAAGAAATTATAGTCCACTTATAGAAGATGAAGTACCAGCATTTGTCAGTCTTAAAAAGGTCCAATTCAAGAATAAACCATCTTGCAGAGACCATTGCATAACCTACAAATAGAAAGGGAAAAAGTAATTGGTTTTAGACATAAAAAAACATGAATTATCGAACTGTTCAAATTTAGTATCATCAGTGAATCTAGTCAGGAAAAAGGGGCTATAGAAATAAGATAAAGTAAAAAGCTGAAGTTTCATTAATACTTACATTTAACTTAAAACTGATAATGTTACACCGGCCATTATACCAAGAAAACAAACATAGCCTCCTGGAAATGACGCCAAAGGCAATATATCAAACTACTTGTCATTTTAATTAAATTAAGAAAGGGCAAAAACTATCTGTTTTCAATTTGCTGATGCATTCATTATACTGCAAGAATAATAAGGACAGGAGGTATGATGGTGGGGTCCCTGGCGAGGGCTCAAGCCTGGACCTGTAGCCCTAAATGAGAACAGGCATTCCTGTTTTCACACCCAAGTGTTCCCTTTTGGCCTGCCACGCACCCCTATCCTGTGCCCATATAAACCCCAAGCCCCAGGCTCCAAAAGCAGAAGAGTGGCAGAGCAGCGTAGCACAGCAGAGAAGAAGAGAAGTGAGGAAGTGTCTAAAGGTGGAGAGGAGGTTGAAGCTGGGGCGGTTGGAGATTGGCTGAGAGATAGCCAAACTCCAGGAGAAGATCATCTTCCCACTCCATCCCCTCTCACCAGCTCCCCATCCCACTGAGAGCCACTTCCATCAATCACTCAATAAAATCTCCACATTCACCATCCTTCAAGTCCCTGTGACCTGGTTCTTCCCGGACACAGGAAAAGAACTCAGGATGCCCTAAATGCGGGAACCCAAAAAGGATGTCACACTGACTCTTTTCTGAGCTGTTTAACACTTATGCTGGGACAACAGGGCTAAAAGAGCATAGTAACACTCCTAGACACTGCTGTGGGACCAGAGCCCAAAAGCGCTCTCCCTGGCTCCTGTACCTGCTCACCTGTGAGCTCCCCTTCCCATAAGAGGAATAAACAAGCCACATCCCTGTCACACGTCCCGTCCTGTGAGGGGGTCAGGGAAGTCTCCTGTTTCAATAACGTGTACTAAGACAAAGTATAAAGTAATTTTTTAAAACATTTTAAGGAAGGCTGCACAACTAACATTTATTACTGATACTAGGGCATTATAAATGGTTTTTTTAAACAAGCTTCCAAGTGCTTTTAACATTAACACTTTGGAGAGAAACATCAGAGGTGCACGCATACAGAATAAGACCACGTAGAGATGCAGCAAAAAGGTGGCCACCTGCAAGCCACAGAGAAGAAACCAAGCCTACCAACACATTGATATTGGGCTTCTGGCCTTCAGAATTGTGAGAGAACAATTTCTGTTAAGCTCCCCACCCTCTCCACCCCCTACAAACAAAAAACCCTGAAAACCCCAAAAACCTCTGGCAAAATTTTCTTTAAGAGGGTTCAAAGTACATAACACTCCAATACAACTTAATTTGTCAGATGATCTCAGCTCTCTACTTTGGCAAGGTTTTGACTCCAGCCACTCCTAGAGCCAGGGTTAGAAGGCCACAACTGTTTAAGAACAGGGAACTCTTCTTTACAACCTGACCAGCAAACAAGTATAGAAAAATGCTACCAAATCCTCAATTCTATATTCATTGTATCAGTAGCCCTCTTCAGCTGCACAATAAAATCACTTCAGGTGATTTTATTTAAAACACTGATGCCCAGGTTCCTCTCCAGATGGAACAAATTACAGTATCTGGGAGTGAGGCCTAGGTATCAGTACTTTGCAAAAAATCTTCCCCAGTGAATGACTCTAACATGCCACCAGATAGAGGAAACTTAACTGATTGGTTCTAACTCATTGGCTCTCAAGAGATTAAGAGAGACTTCCCACAAGCATTGCAAAGTTTCTTTTTTTTATTTTTTTTATTTTTTTTTTTTGAGACGGACTCTCGCTCTGTCGCCCAGGCGGAGTGCAGTGGCGCGATCTCGGCTCACTGCAAGCTCCGCCTCCCGGGTTTACGCCATTCTCCTGCCTCAGCCTCCCGAGTAGCTGGGACTACAGGCGCCCGCCATCTCGCCCGGCTAGTTTTTTGTATTTTTTAGTAGAGACGGGGTTTCACCGTGTAGACCAGGATGGTCTCGATCTCCTGACCTCGTGATCCACCCGTCTCGGCCTCCCAAAGTGCTGGGATTACAGGCTTGAGCCACCGTGCCCGGCCGCAAAGTTTCATTTCTAAGTTTTCTAATCATGACCTGGCTTAAGACATTCAAGACCAAACGTACACCATGATATATAAAACATACCTGGGGCTTGCTTCTGTAATATTAATACCGAAGTATTTTTCACCAGGCACTTAGGTTACTAAACCACTGCAGGAAGTTTCCAAGTGCTTTGCCACAACTCACTTGATTCTCATACCCAGTCTATGCAGCAAAGAAACTGAGTAGTATCTCCATTTTACAGGGTCAAAAATAAGAGACAGCAGGGGCTTGCCCAAGTTATGCAGAACAGACTCTAATTCAGATCTGACTCTAAGACTTCTTCCTCTTCAAGTTCTCTATCATTGTCAAAAAAAAGTTGACGTACATTTTAACCCCCGCCTCCACCCAACATACACACAAATTATAGGTAGATTAATGAGGAAAATGTAAACTATAGAAAGTGCTAGAGGAATATGTTTAAAATCAGGAGCAGTGGCTCACGCCTGTAATTCTAGCACTTTGGGAGGCCAAAGGCAGGCGAATCACTTGAGGTCAGGAGTTCAAAACCAGCCTGGCCAACATGGTGAAACCCCATCTCTACTAAAAATACCAAAAAAAAAAAAAAAAAATTAGCCACTCATGGTGGCTCACCCCTGTAGTCCCAGCTACTGAGGAGGCTGAGTCAGGAGAATCACTTGAACCCAGGAGGTGGAGGCAGCAGTGAGCTGAGATGGGGCCACTGCACTCTAGCCTGGGCAACGCAGCGAGATCCTGCCTCAAACAAACAAAAAAACTTGACTAAAGCACACACAAAAACTGATTTTTAAGATATGTCCTCCTGTAGGCAAAATTCAGAGGCTTCAGGAAGAAGTCAGATTTTTCTCTGAAAAATTAAAGAGCAAACAGTAGAAGAAAATATCTGTAAACTATATATGTCCAACAAATTACAAAATAAAGACACCTCAGTAGAAAAACAGGCAAAGGGTATGTAGGCTTCTCAGAAAAAGAAATAGAAATGACTAATAAATACATGAAATAAGACGTAATTTTAAAATAGAGCTTTTCACATGTTAGGCACTGTTTGTAGCACTGTAATCCTTACAAATGTATATAGTAGGAACTAGTATCATCTCTCTTCACAGGTAAGGAAAGGGAGGCACAGAGAGCAAAAGTAAATTACCTGTATCAGTAAGTACTAAGTGGCAAAATGGGATTCGAACCCAGGGAGTCCATAGCTCTTAAATGCTACACTAGCCTGCCTCTCAACCTCATTAGTAATTGTGAAAATGCAAATTACAAAACCAAGATTTGTTCCACTAATCAAACTGGCAAAGCAAAACAAAGCTTTAAGACTGATACTATCAAGTACTGGTGAGTCTAAGACATAGAAGCTCTTTAAACACATAAAGTGGAAAACAAAAATGAAAAAGTCTGGTTTAAGCAGTCCCTCTTTCGCTTTTGTTATCCATTTTATACACCCTAAATTACAAAAAGTGTTACGTGAAGCAGACATTTTTAAAAACCTTGAGAAACTTGCCTATCATTTTCCTTAGTCACTTTGGGTCTGCTGACAAATTATGTGAATGATTATTTTCTTTTTGGAGACAGAGTCTTGCTCTGTCACCCAGGCTGCAGTACAGTGGTGCAATCTTGGCTCACTGCAACCTCCGCCTCCCGGGTTCAAGCAATTCTCCTGCCTCAGCCTCCCAAGTAGGTGGGACTACAGGCCCGTGCCACCGCCACCAGGCTAATATATGAATGATTACGTTCTTGGCACTCAAAATACTAGCTAACCAATTCAACTTTATTCTTGTCTACCTCAAATCTGCTCCAGTTTCTTCTTCTTCTTGTCCCTCAGCCTGGGGTCATGATCCCATTGTATACCCTCTCCAAGGGATGATGCTCCAATCATCATCATCCCCATCAATCTTTTCCCAGCCTGTGCTTGAATCTTCCCTACTGAAAATCACCAGTGTCTGCCCTTCCCCTTTCCCACAAGTCATAACACTGTCTCCATCTCCCCTTTTCTTTCTTTTTAAATAAATGTGATGGAGACAGAGTAGCTAAGTTGTAAATTTTGGGTTTTTGGTTGTTGTTTTAAGACCCAGGCTGGTCACGAGATCCTGGGCTCAAGCAATTCTCCCTCCTGGCCTCCCAAAGTGCTGGGATTACAGTTGTGAGCCACCATGCCCCACCCATGTCGCCTTTCACTTTGCCCATTCTCACCTGGCTCCACCCAAAGTTACTAAAACTAAAACTGCTTTAAGCCAGAAGGTCTTAATTGAGATGTAGGGATGGGCTTGAAGATTAATTCCCCTAAAAATTACATACAAAGCTTCTGAGTATGTGCATTAGGGGAAGCACGAGAAGAAGGTCCAATGTTCTACTTACTAATTGACAAATCAAATAACTGCTTCTCAATATTCACCCTGTTTGCCCTCTTCTCATCATTAGACACTGACCTCCTCTCCCTTCTTGAAACTCTGAGCTTCCTTGGCCTATATAATCCTGGACTCCAGGTTTCTCGTCCACTTCTCTTCAAAGGAAAGGGATACAGTGGCAGTTCTTACAGTTCTAACACTGAAACTGAGGTGAAAACCACTAGAGAGTTGGCTCTACACGTCTAGAATTCAGGCACAACTTGGGAATCTTGAACACAGATCCAATTAATCACAAAAGGGTAGGAAGAGATGGATTCATCAGCACCACCTGGGAGTCTGGTTTTTTTCCCCGAAAATAAATACAACCTCCACTCCCTACCATCTCCTCCTGAGAGTGACGAGGTAAGCGACTATATATTCCCAAGTGTGGGGCAAGTGGGGAGCCGGGGAGATCACCTTGTCTACTAAGCCAATACTATGTCTCTTTTAAAAGTATTTCCAGGAAGCAATCCAAGGACAAACAAAATGTGGTACATACATTCAGTGGATTATTCAGTATTTTTTAAAAAGAAAGGAAATTGACAGGTGCTACAATATGGGTGAACCTTGAGGATATCATGCTAAGTGAAGTAAGTCATTCACAAATGAACAATATTGCATAATTCCACAAACATGGGTACCCGGATTAGTCACACTCGTACAGAAAGTAGAATGATGGTTGCCAGAGGCTGGGGGGATAAGGGGTTATTGCTTAAGGGGTACAGCATTTCAGTTTGGAAAGAAGAGAAATTCTGGAAATGGATGATGGTAAGCATCCCACAATGTGAATGTACTTAATGCCACTGAATTGCAAACTTAAAAATGGTTAAAATCTGCCGAGCACAGTGGTTCATGCCTGTAATCCCAGCACTTTGGGAGGCTGAGGCAGGTGGATCACTTGAGGTCAAGAGTTCAAGAACAGCTTGACCAACATGGTGAAACTCGTCTCTACTAAAAATACAAAAAATTAGCCGGGCGTGGTGGCTCACGCCTGTAATCCCAGCACTTTGGGAGGCCGAGGTGGGCGGATCATGAGGTCAGGAGATCCAGACCATCCTGGCTAACACGGTGAAACCCCATCTCTACCAAAAATACAAAAAATTAGCCGGGCGCGGTGGCAGGCGCTGTAGTCCCAGCTACTCGGGAGGCTGAGGCAGGAGAATAGCGTGAACCGGGAGGCGGAGCTTGCAGTGAGCCGAGATGGCACCACTGTACTCCAGCCTGGGTGACAGAGTGAAACTCCATCTCAAAAAAAAAAAAAAAAAAAAGGTTAAAATGATAAATTTTATGTATATTTTCCCACAGTAAAATTGTATATATAGAATACTCGCTGTTCCTTATCCTGCAGTTCTTTAGCATTTGGAGATCATTTGAGCTAACATAGCTCAAAATTATATTCTCATATTTTTATACCCAATATCCTTCCATCTATATGAATTCAGTAACCCTCCATCTATAGACAAATCAGAAATATCTGACAAAAGTCATGGTATAAATATTCTAGACAAAAGTATTATGTGGATAACTAAGGGACTATCCCTTTAAACAAAATAAGATAAATGGGAAAAGTGGCAGTGTGAAGCTCCTCTCTCAAAATACCTTTCTCTCTAAGACCACAGAACAAAATCATCTTCTGCTTATGACAGGACACTCAATCAGCAAAGCCTCAAGTTGCTTGCTCTTATATAGTCTCACCTTTCTAGCTCTTGGTTTCTCTGTTTCTTCTACCCAACAAGCTGTCCTCATTTCTATATTTCCGGTATTGCTGAGCAGGTATGTCAGGTCTCAGCATAGCATACTCCGCTGCATCTCTCTACTACCACATAAAAATTTGATCCCTTTCCCTCAGCACACTAGGATGCAAGATAAAGAGCAAGAAATAGGCATGGAACAATTACAAATAATTTCTGGATTCAAACATAACTCATTCAAAATCCCACTTCTGTCACTTACAATCTGCCTATCTTAAAAAGAGAGTAACAACGTCTCTCATTCTTTTTCCAGGTATTTAAAATTGAGATGCTATTACGCACACAAAAAAAGAAAGCCATGAGAACTGCTTTAATAAAAGGAGTCTCACAAATAGTAAGCATGGTGATTCTCAAAAAAAGTAAATTTTCATTTCCCTTTCTACAATGTACTGTGCAGAGTTCCTAAATATTTGAGGAATGAATCTGAAAATATTGCTTTCAGATATAATTTGGAAAGGTTTGAGCGGAGAAAAAACTTATCACAGATACAATTAAGTTATCCAAGAATAACACCACTACTTTTCTTAATAAATCCTATTCAATACTCAAGTGGTGGAAACAGCTGGGAATCGCACAGCTTTGCTTGATTTCAAGCAGCAGTCCCACAACTCTAAAAGAGCCTGTTTTTTATGTCACAGAGACTTAGGCATACCTAGCAGGGCTAGAACAAGCTCTCTACCAAGTCAAAGCAGCAGTATCCTACACACAACTGAACAACTTAGTAATTATTCAAATCATTCAATATTTGACACAGTAGCAATCACTTTCTATAGGCATGCTCAAATACAATGAATCACAGTGTGAAAATTTACCACATGAAGTTTTACGCTTTATTTCATAAAAACAAATTATACAAACAGAATGCATCTCGAATTTTCTGCAATGGGAAATACAACCAAAATGGTGATTTGATTGCCTCTAGGAAACACAGCACTTTTTCATATTCAAACTTAGCATCCTAACATCTTCCATAATAGGAAAAGCATCACCTTTACCTAGATAAAGGCTGGACTGTATTAAGTAATCTAGCACTCCATGAACAGCAAACCATTTACTTTAAACTTTGCAGAACTGAATTTCTCCAGCAGCTTTCACAGAGGGCCTTAATACCAGAGAATTCCTTTCGGGACAAAGAATTGTCCTTTCTTACCCAGTCATTATCCCAACTCTGCTAAAATTTGCCCTATGTCCCAGAATCTGTCTCCTTTTATACAGCTCACTGAAATCCTCTGACTTGATATATGATCCTAGGATACTTAAGATTTTCTTCTCTAAATTTTTTTTATCCAAAAAAAGATGTTTAAATACTCAAAGCTCAGAATTGTGTACTGAGCATCTACAATGGGCCACATATTGTTCTAATCATAGGAGAATATATGGAAGTACATAGTGCATCAAATATCTCTGCTTTTGTAGAACATTACAGACTGAGGACAGAGACAATAAACAAGCAACAGCAATTCCAACTCCTACCCGATTATTTCCCTTATTGGACATCAAAGTGAGTTGAGTTTCTTAGAAAACAATTTGATAAATCATCCTTAAGCTCATACACGGAAATTATCTTGACTTGTGAATTTTGCCTATTCCGGTTTTATGTACCAATAATCAAAGGGAATTACTTCTTTCTTTCAAATTTCTATGTTTAACTGACATCTATAACCCTTGTTTTTCCATTCTTAAAATATTTGACTCACTAGAGACAAGAGACCTAACTGTATAACACAAGCTATACTTAGCCTTCACCAGTAGAGGGCAGCAGACCTCACTACTTTCTTTTCTTTTCTTTTCTTTTTTTTGAGACAGAATCTTACTCTCTTGCCCAGGCTGGAGTGCAGTGGCACGGTCTTGGCTCACTGCAACCTCTGCCTCCTGGTTTCAACTGATTCTCCTGCCTCAGCCTCCCAAGTAGCTGGGACTACAGGCATGCGCTACAATACCGGGCTAATTTTTGTATTTTTAGTAGAGATGCGGTTTCACTATGTTGGCCAGGCTGGTCTATAACTCCTGACCTCGTGATCCGCCTACCTCGGCCTCCCAAAGTGTTGGGATTACAGGCGTGAGCCACTGCGCCCGGCCCATAAATAACTTTTGATTCTTCAGAAACTTAACTACTAACAGCATACTGCTGACAAGAAGCCTTACTGATCATAAAGAGGCAACTAATACATTTTGTTACATGTATACTGTATTCTTACAATAAAGCAAGCCAGAGGAAAAAAGTTAAGAAAATCAGAAGGAGCCGGGGGTGGGTGGGGGTGGTGGTGACTCAAACACACCTGTAATCCCAGCACTTGGGAGGCTGAGGCAGGCGGATCACTTGAAGTCAGGAGTTTGAGACCAGCCTGGCCAATATGGTGAAACCCCGTCTCTAATAAAAAATGCAAAAAAAAAATTAGCCAGGTGTGGTGGTGTGTGCCTGTAATCCCAGCTACTGGGGAGGCTGAGGCAGAGAATCGCTTAAACTCAGGAGATGGAGGTTGTAGCAAGCTGAGATCGCACCACTGCACTCCAGCCCGGGTGACAGAGCAAGGCTCTGTCTCAAAAAAAAAAAAAAAAGAAGAAGAAAAAAATCAGAAGAGAGAAAATATTTATAGTACTATACTGTATTTACCAATACAGTAATATTACAACATCTGTTTACAAGATCAATCATCTGAAATGGTGGACAACCACAGCTGCAGACCTCAGACCTCAATCTATGGTACCTATCAAGCAATTCAACTTTTTCTCATAACGTCATGACTTTTCTCTGCTTCTTGGGAGCCCATTCGCCAGCACCACTAGTGGCACTTCATGAGTCCCGCAATGTTATTCAAGGTTTATGGTATTGCACTAAACATGATGAAAAATACATGAGAACATGAGAGATCATTTTACGATAGACCATTTACTGGAGAGATGAACTGCTCACGAAGAAATTAGCGTCACATATTTTCATCCGATACTTACAACAAGCTCACCGCAGTAGCAAAAGGAGATGGCTATGAAGCTACAGTAGAAAATGTACTACAGTTAATTTTATGCAGTTATGACTTAATCCATCTTTACATTTGTTTACATTTCTCTCAACTGCACATGGCACCACATGTGGTCTATAAAAACGTTTGTGTGCATTAAGTTTTGATAAACTTTAAATTTTAATAGATTTATGTACATTTCATGGTAGTAAATGGACTAGCATCTACATATGTTTTACACGTTCATGACACACCTTTCTTAATTTTTTCAGTATTTCCAAGCTATGCAGTTCATCCTCGTGTTTTTTTCAAATTGTCACAAATCTCCAAAATATTTTCTAATATATTTATTGAAAAAAATCTGCAGTGTAAGTAGACCACACAGATTGAACCCATGTTGTTCAAGGGTCAACTATATAATGATTTAAAATTATAATGTGAATGTATAAATCAGTTGTTTCATGTTTATTACAATCCAGTAAGCAGCATCTTTTCAGCTAAGCTTTCTTTCAAAATACCCACCATTTTGGAATATGAAAATACTTATTTTTGGCCGGGCGCGGTGGCTCATGCCTGTAATCCCAGCACTTTGGGAGGCCGAGGCAGGCAGATCACAATGTTGGGAGATGGAGACCATCCTGGCTAACACGGTGAAACCCTGTCTCTACTAAAAACACAAAAAATTAGCCGGGCATCGTGGCTGGCACCTGCAGTACCAACTACCCGGGAGGCTGAGGCAAAAGAATGGTGTGAACCCGGGAGGCGGAGCTTGCAGTGAGTCAAGATCGTGCCACTGCACTCCAGCCTGGGTGACAGAGCGAGACTCCGTCTCAAATAAAAACAACAAAAAAAACTTATTTTTAAGCCAAGTTTAGATCTTTTTGAATTTTTAAATTGAAGATTTTATTGCTATGACAGATTCGTTTTTAAAGACGAAATCTTAATGCATTATTGTCTAGAGAAAAAGTATCCTACACAGCAGTTTTTCTACCACAGCATGAGAAAGGACACTAAAATAAGGTTATCACAGGCTTGACACACTTCTATGGACACCGAGAAATTCCCCAAACACAAAAACTGTATAAAGCAGAACACAAAATAAAAATAGCAAATATTAATGGTGTATGTGCTGGACTTGAAGGGTTCTTTTGGTGCCTCAAAAGAAAACACATGAAATGTGAGTGAAAATAATTATTAAGGAGATAACTTTGACTCTAATATTTTTAGGTAATCTCATTTGCAAACATTACTGTTTAACTACTTATAATTACTTGCGGCATACACCTCACAATAAATTATATTCAGACACTATGGTCCATAACTACCCTGTGGACAAGGCGAAACAGGTCTCAATATTTATGCTAAAGATTTATTTTCTTTTGTGGACTTGTTGGTTCCATTTCATTAAAAGGTTCTCTGTGGCTCCTTTCCCGTTCTATCTTAATTTATGTTATTCTTGAAAAGTTTTAA
Organism: Trachypithecus francoisi; assembly: GCF_009764315.1. Taxonomy (NCBI): domain Eukaryota; kingdom Metazoa; phylum Chordata; class Mammalia; order Primates; family Cercopithecidae; genus Trachypithecus; species Trachypithecus francoisi. The sequence continues at coordinate 97,089,579 of NW_022681471.1, forward strand.
GTACTTATTTGTGTATCAGACACAACACTAGGTGCTTTATTTGTATAATCTCATTTAATCATAATACCTATCTCACACAGCCATCGATCCAATTTAACAGACATAAATAGAAGCTAAGAGATTAAGTACACTGAGCTTATATAAGATCACAACATTTCCGTTAAGACTCTAAAACCCTTGGCTCTTACACTATACCATGAAGGTTCTCCATAGAACCTTCTGTTGTTTTCTATAAACTCAAACGAGAAGAGGAAACAACGGGGAAAAGGGACTGAGCTTTCTCTTGAAAGCACAGTGACTGTCAGGCCTGCATCCATTCTTACAATTGTTTTGTTCTTTTGGTATCAAAAATCATCACTATGAGTATATTATTGAAATGCAAAACACGTCATGGCACTGCTTAAAAATCTTCAAAGACTAGCCGGGCGTGGTGGCTCACGCCTATAATCCCAGCACTTCGGGAGGCCGAGGTGGGCAGATCACCTGAGGTCGGGAGTTCGAGACCAGCCTGACCAACATGGAGAAACCCGTCTCTACTAAAAATACAAAATTAGCCAGGCGTGGTGGCACATGCCTGTAGTCCCAGCTACTCAGGAGGCTGAGGCAGGAGAATTGCTTGAACTTGGGAGGCAGAGGTTGCAGTGAGCCAAGATCGCGCCACTGCACTCCAGCCTGGGCAACAAGAGCGAAACTCTGTCTCAAAAAAGAAAAAAAAATGTTCGAAGACCAGGATGAAGATCAAAATACTTATCTAATGGTCTACAAGTCCCTCAAACACCCAATTCCAGCCTCATCTTGCAGCTAACCCGACCAAAGCTTGTTCAAACTCCAGTTCAATTTGCCTTCTTCTTGTTCCTTCACAAGGTGCTCCTTCATGCCACCTCTGAGAGCCTCTGAACAAAGCACTCTGCTTAGTTTTACCCATACTAATTCATCAGCTCCCAACTCTCCTGAGTCAGGATTCATCAAGTACTCATATCCTAGGCTCTATGAGCCAGCTACCCTATTTTCTCATAGCACCTGTGTGAGTTTATCTTCTAACTAAAACATAAAAGCTCCTTAAGGGCAGAAGCTATGCAAGCTTTGCTCATCACTGAATCCCAAGGATTCATTGGCAAACAATAGGTGTTTCTCTTAGCCCCTTCTGTAACAAAAGCTCCAGAACTATTAAGCTCAAGTAACACTTAATAGTTCTGGAGGCTGGGGATCAAGGGGCCAAGCATATTTTAGTGTCTGGTGAAGGCCTGTATTCCGGTTCACAGACAGCAATCTTGCTGTATCTTCACAAGGCAGGAAGTGTGAGGGAACTCTCCTTGAGTCTCTTTTATTAATACAGGGGCACTAATCCCATTTGTGAAGGTTCCACTCTCAAGACCCAGTCACCTCCCAAACACCTCCTAATACCATCACATGGGGGTTAGGTTTCAACATACGAATTTTCGGGGCGGGGGAGTGGAGACAAACGTTCAGTCTACAGCAGTGCTCAAAACTAAAATTGGGGGTGTGGGGAAATACAGTAAAAACAAAGTCAAATCTCTCCCTTCCCATCTCCTTCATTCCTCTTTTATAATGTGTCCAATGTTATCTTTTCCACTCCCACTCAAACCACTCTAGCCTAGACTCCTATTTTAATGGCAACCTGGCTAGTGTCCACACTACTACACCAATCGTTCAGTATATTAACGCTAATTAATCTCAACACTTTGCATCTCTAAAATCTTTAATGGCTTCTCTTCTCCATCTGGCACATATTCAAGGTCATTCATAATCAGCCTGTAACTTTTTTTTCCAACTCTGTCTTCTCATTTCCCAACTTCAATACTAATGAAGCCAGGGTGACATACCTCAAATTTTAAGTAACATTTTCCTCATTAATAGTGACAACAGCTAACATTTAAGTATTTATTTTGTCTCAGGCACTATTCCAAGCAAGTTAATCCTTAGAACAACAGAACAACCCTATTATCAGCCCAATTTCATGAGTAAAAAAACTGGGACAGAGAGAATATAGGCCGTCAAAGTGGTAGGAGCCAGGATTCAAACTCAGGCAGTGCAAGTGCCAGTGTCCTACAGTTTTAACTATCAGACCATACATCAATAATGTCAGAAAAGGAGGGGAGGGGGAACTACTATTAATCTCACCATAACCCCAAACTGTTTAGTTTTTGATGCAGAAACATGTTTTACAAAATTGGATTTTTCACTTAATTCACGATTTCCACATGTTAAGCATTCTTTGTCACTGTTACAGTACATATCAAGGAGCTAAGACACAATTAGCTGTATTCCTCAGATATATGGAATAATAAAAAATCATGTTATAAAAATTAGCTGGGTATGGTCGTGCACACCTATAGCCCCAGCTACTCCAGAGGCTGAAACAGGAGGATCACTTGAGCCCAGGAGTTTGAGGCCAGCCTGGGCAACAAAATGAGGCCCCTTCTCTGGGGCGGGGTTGGGGGGGTTGTTTGAGAATGCTTCTCAAACAGACAGGAGTGGCTGAGAAGTCTGGGGATCTCTCCCTCTGACAGAGATAGAGTGTTAAATGGGGAGGTTCATGTTAAGGAGTCTGAAATACAGTAAGTTATTTTTAATAGTTGAGCCCACAGCTACAAACCTAAACATCCCTAAGTTATTTTAAAATGTGGCCTCTGCTCAAAGGTAAAAGCTTTTCTTTTCCTAGTTCCACCGGCACTGCCATTATCATTTGCACAGACCTTATTATCTTTACCACACATTATGATAAGTTATACACAAAGCCAGTCAAGGTAATTATATTAAGCACAGGTTTCCTGCCCTCCCCACCCCCAGTGTGATGCTAGTTCTAGACAGCTTTAAATCCAATCAATAATTCAGGTTAATGCAAATTAAGATGTCCAATTAATCTGTTAAATATGTTACTTGGTCGTTTGCGGCGCAGCTTCTTTCTTTCTTCCCGTGTCGATATCGCTCTTGCAAGCATGGTTAACGTCCCTAAAACCCGCCGGACTTTCTGTAAGAAGTGTGGCAAGCACCAACCCCACAAAGTGACACAGTACAAGAAGGGCAAGGATTCTCTGTATGCCCAGGGAAAGCGGCGCTATGACAGGAAGCAGAGTGGCTATGGTGGCAAACTAAGCCGATTTTCCGGAAAAAGGCTAAAACTACAAAGAAGATTGTGCTAAGGCTTGAGTGCGTTGAGCCCAACTGCAGATCTAAGAGAATGCTGGCTATTAAAAGATGCAAGCATTTTGAACTGGGAGGAGATAAGAAGAGAAAGGGCCAAGTGATCCAGTTCTAAGTGTCATCTTTTATTATGAAGACAATAAAATCTTGAGTTTATGTTCAAAAAAAAAAAAGTTACTTGAGCTAAATGCTTATTTCCAACACTACACACACACACACACACACACACCCTTACAGACTCCTGATTTTTGTCACTAAATTACTGTGTACATCCATGGCTACTTCCTATGGATAACTTCCTACAAGTCACTGCAACAGAACTACATCCTGCATTCAAAATTCTTGTGGCAGCAGCAATTTATTCTTTTAGAAATGCTCAGTAATTGGCCAAACACCCTTATTCAAACCTCCTCCATACTGAGCGTCTGTCAAGTTGTATGTACACAATTAGGGTACTGAAGCTTTTACATACATATAAACTTCAGCATCTTATCCAAAGCATTCTCAAACACAAATTTTTAAGTGGCTGTAGGCAATTTGAGTAATTTTACATTTAAAAATAACTTTTGGAATGGTGCCATCAGAGGCTCTGTAAATGCTCTCCCAGTGAAACAACCGTAACTGGTGAAAATTATTTTTTTAAAAAACAAAAAACACTAAAAGCCTCTGGAAATTGTCCTAAGGGCATATAGCAAATGAAAAAATAACTTATTTAAGAAAATCTACCATATCTCAATAAGGACAGTCTGTGGCATTTGAGCCAGCTCAGCAGGACAGTAGCTCCACTCCAGGTGAGAACGGCCAAGAACACACCTCCCTGACCCAGCTCCCAGTTGATGGTATCTCTCCAGGTGGGAAAGACATCCAGCATTTCTCATCACCCCCAACTTTGAGTTGCAGAGGCTCTATTGCAGGCAAGAATGGCTAAGAAGTCTGGGGGCTCTTTTCCAGCTAGGCACCACTTGTGAGGCAGACGCTCTTAACCCCAGGTGCAGCAGGTCAAGAAACGCTCTTAACCCCAGGTGCAGCAGGTCAAGAAAAGCGTGGTCCTAATGGCCCCCACCCTACCTCACTCAGTGAAGATTCCATGATAGGCAAAGCCAAGCACCCTGCTCAAGAAGCAGAGGTGTCACTCTGAGAAGTGAGCCACAGTCAACCCAGTTCTGAAGCAGTGGTGTAAAGATTTTGCCTAGGGGGAAAGGCAGGCCTTAAGAACAGAGTTCTGGGGTTGTCTTAAAGTGAACTATTTGAAACGATATGGTAATATGCTGCCTGAGGGTGTGTTGGAAAACAACAGAAAACAGGAGAGATCATGGCAATAAGCAGCTATCAAAAGACCTACTAAAAATACAAAAAATTGGCCGGGCGCAGTGGCTCGCGCCTGTAATCCCAGCACTTTGGGAGGCCACCGCGGGCGGATCACGAGGTCAGGAGTTCAAGACCAGCCTGGCCAACATGGTGAAACCCCCATCTCTACTAAAAACACAAAAATTAGCCAGGTATGGTGGCAGGTGCCTGTAATCTCGGCTACTCGGGAGGCTGAACAACACTCTGTCTCAAAAAAAAGAAAAAGAAAAAAAAAAGAAACTATCAACCAAATTTATTTCAAAAATGAATTCAGGGCCGGGCGCAGTGGCTCACACCTGTAATCCCAGCACTTTGGGAGGCTGAGGCAGGTGGATCACCTGAGGTCAGGAGTTTGAGACCAGCCTGGCCAACATGGCAAAACCCCGTCTCTACTAAAAATACAAAAAAGTAGCTGGGCATGGCGGCAGGCACCTGTAATCTCAGCTACTTGGGAGGCTGAGGCAGGAGAACTGCTTGAACCCAGGAGGCGGAGGTTGCAGCGAGCCAAGATCGCGCCATTGCACTCCAGCCTGAGTGACAGAGCAAGACTCTATCTTAAAAAAAAAAAAAAAGAATTCAGAAATCAACTTCCAGTATGACAACCTGAGGAGCAAGACAAGACACATCCTCAGTTAAAGAACACTGGTAAATGCAATTATGCAAAATTATAAGAAAACAGTATGACTGCATATTTCTCCTTTCTCTTAACTGATTTAAAATGCATTGTTTAAAACAACATGTATATAATTCATTGTTGAGCCTATTACATATAAAAATGTTTTCCAGTAACAACATGAATTAACGTGAAATGCATCAAAGATCTAAATTAAGGTAAAAAACTATAGAACTCTTAGAATACATGGGGGCAAATCTTAATGATCTAGGATTTGGCAATGGATTCTAACAGGTACAACACCAAAAGCAGGAGCAACAAAAGATAAATGGGACTTTATCAAAATTTTAAAATCTCTGTGCTCCAAAGAACACTATAAACAGTGAAAAGACAACCCACAGCCCACAAATTACAAGAAAAATATTTTCAAATAATGTGTCCAGTAAGGGACTTGTATCTAGAATATACAAAGAATTCATACAACTCAATAATAACAAAAAGACAACCCAATTGAAAAATGGGCAAAGGATCTGAATGTGTAAGACATACAAATGGTCAATAAGCATATGAAAAGATACTCAGTATCATTAGCCATCAGGGAAACGCAAACCAAAACCACAATGAGATATCACCAGGATGGCTATAATCAAAAAGGCAGAAAATACAAGTGATAGCAAGGATAAGGGGAGAAACTGGAACCCTTGCGCATTGCTGGAAGAAATGTAAAATGGTGCAGTCACTGTGGAAAACGTATGGTGATTCCTCAAAAAGTTAAACACAGAATTGGCCAGGCGTGGTGGCTCATGCCTGTAATCCCAGCACTTTGGGAGGTCGAGGTGGGTGGATCACGAGGTCAGGAGTTCAAGACCAGCCTGGCCAAGATGGTGAAACCTTGTCTCTACTAAAAATACAAAAATTAGCCGGGCACGGTGGCGGGATCCCAGCTACTTGGGAGGTTGAGGCAGGAGAATAGCTTGAACCAGGGCTGCAGAGGTTGCAGTGAGCTAAGATGGAGCCACTGCACCCCAGCCTGGGTGACAAGAGTGAGACTCTGTCTCAAAAAATAAAAATAAAAAAAAAGTTAAACACAGAATTTATGTATGATACATACAGCAAACCCATTTCTGGGTATACATTCAAAAGAACTGAAAGGGACTTAAACAAATACTTGTACATCCATGTTCATAGCAGCATTAGTCACAATAGCCAAAATGTGGAAGCACACGTATCCGTCTGACAGATGAATGTGTCAATAAAATAGATATACAAACAATGGAAAATTATTCAGCTTTAGAAAGGAAGGAAATTTTGACATGCTACAACATGGATGAACCTTGAGGGCACTATGTTAACTGAAATAAAGCAGTCACAAAAGGACAAATATTTTATGATTCCACTTATGACATACCTAGAGTCATCAAATTCACAAAGTAGAACAGTGGTTGCCACTTTTCCCCCAACACATTAATGCTTTGTACCCACAAGTAACAGAAGCTGAATGCAGCATGGGGTTGGGGGTTATAGGTCTGAACCAGATGCTCATCACCACCCCCGCCTACCCCCTGCATTCTTCTTCTTGGCTTAGTCTGGCCACATGCTCTGTCTCAGAAGTATGTATGCAGTTCCATCTGATATTTATACATCTTAGCTTTGTCTCCCTAACTCAGTCACCCCAATCCTACCCCTTATACCTGCCCCTTCCATCAAGCTATCCTTTTTCAAATACTATATTTATCGTAGTTTGTCAGAAATTCAGGATCTTTAAAATGGCTATTTTACTGGATTTTTGTTTTGTTAGTGCTCTAATTACAAAGTAACACAGCTTTGGAGTGATCAGTTTACTCTTAATCCCATTTTTCCCTATACACATCGTTAGTTTTTGGTACCTGATTTTTGCAGACTATGAGGTTTTCGGCAATGCATATACTGCAACATAGCAGACAGGTCAACAATAGATGATTAGTTCTAACTCCAGGTATCTTTTTTTTTCTCTCTCAAGATGGCTAATACCTCCAGAGACTGTTGAAAAGCTTAATAGAACGCATGTGAAGTACCAGACACACGGAGGGACCCAATAAAGAGTAGGTGTTTTAACAAGTGCTGGTTATTCCTCTCTTTAAATGCTGATTATTATCCCCTTTTGACAATTCTTATCTTTGAACCTTCAGAGGGTCCCTATAAATATAATCTCTAGATCAGCCCAGAGGAAAATTATTCCCCCAACTATAAATTACCAGAATTTTCTGTTCCTGGCATACATACTACAATTGCTTAGGTTGATTTTTAAATACATGAACAGCCTCAACAGTTTTACTGATATAGCTGTTATTCCACTGCATTAACACAGGATCCTACCACATTTTAAAATTATTTTGTCCTATTTTTTAAAAGTAAATTTCAAGTTAAAGGTTTAGGCCGCGTGAAGCGGCTCACACCTGTAATTCCAACACTTTGGGAGGCCGAGGTGGGCAGATCACTTGAGCCCAGGAGTTGCCCAGCACACCAGCCTGGGCAATATGGCAAAATCCTTCTCTACAAAAAAATACAAAAATTAGCTGGGCGTGGCGGCATGCACCTGTAGTCCCAACTACTGAGGATGCTGAGGCGGGAGGATGACTTAAGCCTTGCAGTTCAAGGCTATAGTGAGCCATGATCGCACCACCGCACTTCAGCCCGGGTGACAGAGCGAGAACCTGTCTCAAAGAAGGAGGAATGGGAGTGGTATCTTACCCTCTAGAAGACAATTCATAGCATAATATTCCTATCAGATTTTGTGCTGGCTCTAAAGAAAATTTGACAGTAGGGAAAATTAAACTAGTAATGAGATAAAATTATGTGGTGCTATACAACTTACTAATTATCTGTTGAGTGAAAAAATGAACAAATGAATGACCCTTTTAGGTAGAAATATAAATATATTTCCCATTTCATAAATGGAGAAATAACCTAGTAAATAGAGAATTGCAGTCCCAGTTCCAGTCATCTAATGCCAAATGCTAGGTTTCTATCAATAATATTAAGTAAACTGGCTCAAGCTTGCAAATTCTGGTTCTACCATAACAGAATTTTCAAAAACTAATCACTCTCTATTTCAATGTTGCTTAAATAAATGCAGAAATGAAATTAGGATTAAATTCCTTATGCTTACTGCTCTTATAACTAAAACCAAAATGAATTTATAAATGAAATACAAATAAAACTATTAAAATAACGTGACAGATGGCAGTGTATTACTGAATGCTAGGGCATGGGTTCGAGTTTTGCCTGGCATCATATGTTCCTACTTCTACTTGAATGATTACACTACTCTATACACATAGTGTCCTGTGACATCATTTGCCCTTGGCACCATCATATTATTCATGTGTTGGGTCTGTCTCTGTTGTTCTCATTATCCCACAAATCTAATGTTACAACTAAGCAAGGCAACAAAAACACAAAGCTAACATAAGTACTGAAATGATGTTAACAGTTCTTGATTATGAGGCATTCATCTGGATAATCCAAAATGCATATACTAATGTTGAAGAGTATCATCAAAATGAAAAAACTTATTTTAAAAAGAAAACACCTGTTTTTAACTCCTTTTTTTAATCGTTACAAAGGCTGTGAAGTTCCATAAATCCCAGTCCCTAAATCAGCCAATAGGTGAGCTATGTTGACTTAATATTAGACATAAGTCACATCAAATGTTACAGAATGCGGGTAGGCCTAACTATCAATCTACTCTGTTGAAACAACAGGTTAAGATAAACTCAAAGTTAGGCTGGGCATGGTGGCTCAAGCCTATAAACCCAGCACTTTGGGAGTCCAGGGCAGGCGGATCACCTGAAGTCAGGAGTTCAAGACCAGTCTGGCCAACATGGCGAAACCCTGTCTCTACTAAAAAATACAAAAATTAGCCGGGCGTGGTGGCAGGCACCTATAAGCCCAGCTACTAGGGAGGCTGAAGCAGGGAGACTGCTTGAACCCAGGAGGTGGAGGTTGCAGTGAGCCAAGATTGCGCTACTGCACTCCAGCCTGGGTGAGAGAGCAAGACTCCATCTCAAAAAGAAAAAAAAAAGGTAAATTCAGTTATCTGTTAACAGCTTTTTACCAATCTTTGTCAAAATTACCTAACTTTTCTAAGTTACTAACCCAATCACGAAATGCTGACTCAATACACTGAAAACAAAGATCTCATTTCATTTATTCAACATTTTAGACAAGGCAGTATTAATAATTAACTTTTTTTTTTTTTGAGACAGAGTCTCGTTCTGTCACCCAGACTTGAGTGCGGGGCATGATCTCAACTCACTGTAACCTCCACCTCCTGGGCTCAAGCAATTCTCGTGCCTCATCCTCTCAAGTTGCTGGGATTACAGGTGTGTGCCACCACACCCAGCTAATTAATTTTTTGTATTTTTTAGTACAGATGGGTTTTCCCTATGTTGGCCAGGCTGGCCTTGAGCTCCTGACCTCAAGTGATCTGCCCACCTCGGCCTCCCAAAGCGCTGGGATTACAGGCATGAGCCACTGCACCCAGCCTAATAACATTTTTTATGTGTCTCCATTGGGTGTTCTTTTTGCCTGTATCTTCCAAAACTAGATTGGTTAAGTCATAAATGTAAAGAATCTGAAAAAGCACAACAAAGAATTCAAATTATTTTTAATTGATGAGATTATCTATATTTAAGTTTTTTAAAATAGCACCCTTGAGATCTAATTCACATACCATACAAATCGTCCATTTAAAGTGTACAAGTCAAAGGTTTTCAGTATATTCAGAGTTGCACAATTATCACCAAAATCGATCTCAGATTATTTTTTTCATCGCCCCCAAAAAGAAACTTCATACCATTAATAGCATTCTCCCTTCCTTCCAACCTCCCTCGGCCCCATGCTAGTCTATTTTCAGTCTCTATGAATTTGCCCATTCTGGACATTTCATACAAATGGTATCATATGGTATGAGGTCTTTTGTGACTGGTTTCTTTCACTTAAGCACGACGTTTTCAAAGTTCATCCAAGTTGTAGCACGTATCAGTACTTCATTTCTTTTCATTGACGGATAATATTCCATTATATATTTATGTAATCATCACTTGATGGATAATGGACATTTGGGTTGTTTCTGTAATAGTTTTATACACACAATTCCATTAAGAAAGATCTGAGAAGTATCCTCTAAAGTCATTATTTATTTATTTTTTTTTTAACTTATTTTTTTTGAGACGGAGTCTCGCTCAGTCACCCCAGGTTGGAGTGTAGTGGTACGATCTCTGTGCTCACTACAACCTCCGCCTCTCGGGTCCAAGTGATTCTCCTGCCTCAGCCTCCTAAGTAGCTGGGACTACGGGCATGTGCCACCACACCCAGCTAATCCTTTTTTTTTTTTTTTTTTGGATTTTTGGTAGAGATGGGGTTTCACCATATTGGCCAGGCTGCTCTCGAACTCCTGACCTCGTGATCCATCCGCCCCAGCCTCCCAAAGTGCTGAGATTACAGGCGTGAGCCACAGTGCCTGGCCGGCTCCTCTAAAGTCTTTATATCTTTGCACAATTAATCCTAAAGATTCGAACACTCAAAATAACACCATGAGGGCTAATATTCAAAACAGAAAAATCTAAAGTGAAAGCTGTATCAAGTTACTGCAAATGAAATTTTCAAATACAACGTTAAAGCAAAAATGAAAACATTAAAAATTTAAAATATACTATATAAAAACCAAAAATATTTAAATTCAGTATGTGTTACCTTCTCCCTGTAATTAGAGACACTATTATTAAACAAAGAGACCAGAGGTCAGCAATTTTTTGACAGAGTATCACATATAAAATTAGAAGCACAACAGCTAAAAGCAAGGGATGCTCATCTTTAAAACAGGAGAGTTGGCCAGGCGCAGTGGCTCACGTCTGTAATCCCAGCACTTTGGGAGGCCGAAGCGGGTGGATCACCTGAGGTCAGGAGTTGGAGACAAGCCTGGCCAACATGGTGAAACCCCATCTCTACTAAAAATACAAAAATTAGCTGGGCGTGGTGGTGGGCACCTGTAATCCCAGCTACTCAGGAGGCTGAGGTAGGAGAATCGCTTGAACCCAGGAGGAAGAGGTTGCAGTGAGCCAAGATCGTGCCATTGCACTCCAGCCCAGGCAACAAGAGCGAAACTCCATCTCAAAAAAAAAAATTTTTTTAGTAAAAAATAAAATGAGTTGCATGCTAAAGACCCTTTTAGCTAGATTTTATGAAAGAGCAAATAATACCTGTATGCCGTTGGCAAATTCAAGACAGGAGGCAAAATTAACAAGGAAAAAATGCTAATTAAAAAGGACGACTGAAAGAACTTATATGCAGTAGAGAGCTCATTTACTCAGACATTATGTAATGCAGTGGTTAACACTAAAGACTGAAGATAAAACTGCCTTAGTTTGAATTCCTGTTCTACCACTTAACTAGGTGTACAAGCTGGGCAAGTTATTCAACCTCTGTGCCTTGGTTTCTTTACATATACAACAGAGACAGTAATATCTATCTACCTTTTAGAATTGCTGTGAGGAATATAAAGAATGTATGCAGGTGAAGCAATTTCACAGATCCTCACACACAGGTATTAACTGTTAGTGATTATTACCTGGGAGAAGTTTACAAAGTAGAGTAATAGTAAGAACTAAATTGAACTTATAATTTACAACAGAGCAGCACAATGTGACCACCAAGGAAAAAACATCTAAACTAGACTGGGATATACTGAAATATGTAAGATGAAATGCTGTCTGGTTTTTGTACCAAAATGGAAGGGGTAGGTAAAAAGAGACTAGCCATGAGTTGAAGCTGATTGATGTGCATATGGAAGTTTATCTACATCTGTGTGTTTGATTTTTCCTTAATAAAAAGCTTGGAATGGGAGTAAATTAGAAGAAGGTAGAGAGAAGTATCAAAGGCTTCTCAGAAGAGGGATTAGTCAAGCGTGTGCCACCATGCCTAGCTAATTTTTGTATTTTTAGTAGCGACCGGGTTTCACGATGTTCGTCAGGATGGTCTCGATCTCCTGACCTTGTGATCCACCTGCCTCGGCCTCCCAAAGTGCTGGGATTACAGGCGTGAGCCACCATGACCAGCCAATTAAGTTTTTTAAAAAGCCTCGTTTCAGAAAATTAATTCAACGGGAGATTTTGAGCTACAAAAGACGTATTAGCCAAGCTTCAAATTTTATAGGTAAGCAAGAGTTAAACAGTAAAATGACCAGTGAGCATGTGAAAGTATTCTAAACACTAGACACAAACACAAATTTAAGCCACCAGATATTCCTAAACTGCCACCAAGATGGCTAAAATTAGAAACACTGACTGATAATAACACTAAGTGTTGATAAGGAAGAGCAACACGACCTACTGCTAGCAGGAGTTAAAACTGGTAAAACTACTTGGGAAATCTGTTTGGCAGTAGCTACTAAAGCTAAACAGGTATGTATCCTATAAACCAGCAATTCCAATCCTAGATATGTAGCAAAAGACCACCAAAAGACATATACAAAAGTGTTCATGGCAACACTCTTTATATTGGTGAAAACACTGTGAACAATCTCAAATGTCAGCCAGACACAGAGGCTCACACCTGTAATCCCAGCACTCTGGGAGGCTGAGGCAGGAGGATCCCTGGAGCCCAGGAGCTCGAGACCAGCCTGAGTAACATAGACTCTATCTCCATTAAAAAAAAAAAAAAAACAATTATCTGGGCATTGTGGCATGTGGCCATGTGGCCATGGTCCCAGCTACTCGGGAGGCAGAGGTGGGAGGAATCGCTAGAGCCTGCAAGGACAAGGCTGCAGTGAGCTGTGATCACACCACTGCACTCCAGTCTGAGTGATAGATCAAGACCCTGTCTCAAAACAACAAAAAAACCCCACCTCAATCCAACAGAATGGATAAATAAATCATGTATGTAATACAATACTACATAGTAATGAAAAAGACGAAGTTGGCTGGGCACGGTGGCTCATGCCTGTAATACCAGCACTTTGGGAGGCCGAGGCAGGCCGATCACCCAAGGTCAGCAGTTCGAGACCAGCCTGGCCAATGCGGTAAAACCCCATCTCTACTAAAAATACAAAAATTAGCTGGGTGTGGTGGCGGGTGTCTGTAATCCCAGCTACTCGGGAGGCTGAAACAGGAGAATCGCCTGAACCCGGGAGGCAGAGGCTGCAGTGAGCCAAGCTCGCGCCACTGCACTCCAGCTTGGGCAACAGAGCAAGACTCCATCTCAAAAAGACAAAGTTAGTGATCATGTGTTCAGCAAAAGTAGCCAGATACAAGAGTATATAGTGTATTACTCCATTTATCTGAAGTTAAAAATAGGCATAACATTCATTAAAAAATAGAGAGGTCAGGCCGGGCACAGTAGCTCACGCCTGTAATCCCTGAACTTTGTGAGGCCGAGGCGGCCAGATCACTTGAGGTCAGGAGTTCAAGACTAGCCTGGCCAACATGGCGAAACTCCTGTCTCTACTAAAAATACAAAAATTAGCCAGGCGTGGTGGCAGGCACTTGTAGTCCCAGCTAGTCTGGAAGCTGAGGCAGGAGAATGGCGTGAACCCGGGAGGCGGAGCTTGCAATGAGCCAAGATCACGCCACTGCACTCCAGCCTGGGCAACAGCGAGACTCCATCTCAAGAAAAAAAAAAAAAAATAAAAGACAGAGGTCAGGGTATTTGGGGTTTTACGGGGAGGAGGTAGAGGCATAAGGGAACCTTACAGGGTGCTGCAAATATTCTATATCCTGATCTGAATGACTACACAGATGTATGTATTTTCTAAAAATTTATCAAGCTATACAATCTAATATTTGTGCATTTTACTGTAAGTCATAGATCTCAGTTAAAGTAAAATTTACAGTAGATAAGTCACCCAAAAGATAACATCACAACTTCTCTTGGCAGTCCAAGACACTGGTTCCCTGAGACCCTTTCAAGAGGTCAGAGTCAAAATTGTTTTCATAAGACTTTACTTGCACTTTCACTGTCATTCTTTCTCAAGTGTACTATGGAGTTCTTCCAAAGGCTATATAATGTATTAAATTGCAATAGATTGAAGGCAGGAGGGGGCAGGGAATCCAGTTGTCTTCTATTAAGCTAGATATGAGATTTGTAAAACATGTAAACTAATGCCTCTCTTCTCACTAATTTTTGTTCTGGAAAAGTTATTTTTCATAAAAATATTATCTACATTGACCTGCAGTGGGTTTTGTTACTTTTAAAAGCATACACAACTTCATTAAATGTCTGTTTTCATTTCTAATACAGTAAATAATCAATGGCTGTAACCCCACATAAACAAAAACTCTTTGGGGTCTTCAATAATTTAAGAGTATAAAAGCATCCTGAGAGCAAGAAGTCTGAGAACGACTCACCTAAGAAACACAATAAAAATAAGCTTCTTTTGCTAGTTCTCTTACAGTAATAAGAAATGAGGTATCAACATTTTCTCTGAAACCATCTGTGCCAGATAAAAATCACTGTTACTGTATTTATCTGTGTATTTTCATCCTCAATTCAGAAAAAATAATTTTCCCCTAAATATTATTTCCCCTAGCAGGCTATACCACTTTTTAGCAACAGTTATGTTATTAAAGCTCAAGCTAGACTGCAGATGAAAACTTAACCAAACTTTAAGTTGCTCTGCCAACAAAGAAATTATACCCCTGGCTACAAAGTCTATGGTCCCTAAATTCACAGTACAAGCTGTGGGCCAAGGACAATTAACCCACAGGGTTCTAAATAAAATAAAGCCCTTCAGACCACACAAAGGAGAAACAAGGGGGAGCAGACATTCAAGTTGTCGGATTGACAAGTAAATGGAGGAATATAACCAACTCCTAAACCCATTAACGTGTTTTTACCTTTTTTATTTTCCTTTACTTGACAATTTCTCTTCTCTAGACTAC
Organism: Trachypithecus francoisi; assembly: GCF_009764315.1. Taxonomy (NCBI): domain Eukaryota; kingdom Metazoa; phylum Chordata; class Mammalia; order Primates; family Cercopithecidae; genus Trachypithecus; species Trachypithecus francoisi. The sequence goes on from NW_022681471.1 coordinate 97,104,621, forward strand.
AGATTTTTCCACATCTCTAGGAATAAAGATAAAATGTAAGAACTTAAAAAAGTAGTAAACTCACCTCTTGTTCAACATCTTGGTTTTACAGAGTCATGAAGACCCAAGAGGTTAGCTAAGTGATTTAACACAGGGAGTTGGGTAAGTGGAACTAAAGCACAGCTCTCGACCAGGCTCACGCCTGTAATTCCAGCACTTTGGGGAACCAAGGCAGGCTAATCAACTGAGGTCAGGAGTTTGAGACCAGCCTGGCCAACACAGTGAAATCCCGTCTCTACAAAAAATAAAAAAATTAGCCGTGGGTGGTGGTGCCTGTAATCCCAGCTACTTGAGAGGCAGAGGCAGGAGAATCGCTTGAACCCGGGAGGCACACGTTGCAGTGAGCTGAGATCGCACCACTAAACTCCAGCCTGGGCAGCAGAGTGAAACTCTGTCTCAAAAAATCAATAAAAAAAAATAAATAAAACACAGATCTTGTGACTCCAAGTCCAGTACCCTTCCACTGACTACATTCTCACTTAAAATAAAGCTAACCTCCAAAATAGGAAGCAATTAAATCATTACAATTATTTAAACGATCAGATTATGTCAAAGTATTTTAAGGCAACATAACATCTACACACACCAAGGAGAGGCTACAATTAATGCTATCTGGATGCTAGAGTCTAACCCCTTACGGGGAGGGGAGAGGAGAGTGCGGGGGGACGATGACACTTTTGCTTTGATAATCCACTGTTTAAGGAACCACATTGGGAGAGTAGTCATTCTGTAACCCAGATTCCTTTCTCTCGATGACCTTTCAACAGATCTCAACAGACAGCAGCTCTCAGTGAGGAAAGGGAATTGGGAGGTGGCAGGAAAAGCTGAAAGGGAAGACAATAGAGGTGTTCTGCTTTTTAGCTCAGTACTCCATTCTGTGGCAGAAAAGCGAAACTCAAATTAGCAGCACCTCCCTCATACCATGGGAGCACCCCATTGATCTCCTTCCTTTTCCCTAATCATTATTTCTTATCTTTCACAAGGACGGTTAAAATACCATCTGAATCCCCTGAGACCCAACTCTCCAACATATCTGCCACGAATGCCATCAGAATTATCTTTCAAAAACAAACACAAATCTAATGTCTCTTTTCACTTAAACTTGAAAGTACATCTCTCATTACCTTAACAGTAAAAGGCAAATGTACTAACATGGCACTCAAGGTCACCCCTTGTGATTTTAGCTTCAAACTACCTTTCAGTCCCATCTCCCATAACCCCTCCCCTCCCAGTATCTCTAGTGTTCCTTCCACACTCTACTACTAGTTCTTACTCTGAAAACATTATATTTCCACACTTTCATTGCTCCATGTCAAATAATGGTTCTCAATGTTGCCCCTAGGGAACAATTGGCAATGTCTGAAGACATGGGGGGGGGCTATACCACTGGCATCTTGTGGGTAGAAGCCAGGGCTGAGTAGGACAGCACCTCACAAAAAAGAATTATCTGGACCAAACTGTCAGTAGTGTCAAGGTTAAAAAACCCTGCCTCATCTCAAGTTGCTCCCTCTGCCCGGAAGTCCCTGCTCTGATCTAAATCTAAAGTACATCTCTGAGGACCTTATCCAGTGCCAAACAATGATTTCTCCATCTCTCCTACTACACTTTTCACACCTCCATTTAATACAGCTGTAATTGCACTGTATAATTGTCTGGCTCACCATCTTCAGAGCCTTGAAAGTAGAGAATCATCTTCATATACCCTCTGGTGACTAAAATGGCACAGGTTGAGCATCCCTTATCTGAAAAATGTGGAATCCAAAACGCTCCAAAATCTGAACTTTTTTTTTGTTTTTTGAGATGGAGTCTCGCTCTATCACCCAGGCTGGATGGAGCACAGTACCGCGATCTGGGTTCACTGCAACCTCCACCTCCCGGGTTCAAGGGATTCTCCAGCCTCAGCCTCCTGAGTAGCTGGGATTACAGGTGCACACCACCACACCTAGCTCACTTTTATATTTTTAGTAGAGACGGGGTCTCACCATATTGGCCAGGCTGGTCTCGAACTCCTGACCTCAAGTGATCTGCCCACCTCAGCCTCCCACAGTGCTGGGATTACAGGGGTGAGCCACCGCGCCTGGCCTCAAATTTCGGATTTTGAATTTTCACTCACCCACAAGTAATATTCCAAAATCTGGGGGAAAAATTACAAAATCGGGCACACTTCTGATCCCAAATATTATGGATAAGGCATACTAACTCAATCTACATTAAATGAATGAATTCAGTTCAATCACAGTAAGGTAACACTGACATGATTCTCCTTCCCATAATGCACCGAGGATAACAAAGCAATCTTCAGCTGATATTGACATGGCTCAGATAATGATATGCACTGACATCAGACAAGAAACATGCCGGGCATGGTGGCTCACAGCTGTAATCCCAGCACTCTGGGAGGACGAGGTGGGTGGATCACCTGAGGTCAGGAGTTCGAGACCAGCCTGGCCAAAATGGTGAAACCCCATCTCTACTAAAAATACAAAATTAGCCGGGTATAGTGGCACCCACCTGTAATCCCAGCTACTCACGAGGTTGAGGCTGGAGAATCACTTGAACCTGGGAGGCGGAGGTTGCAGTGAGTCGAGATCATGCCATTGTACTCTAGCCTGGGCAACAACAGTGAAACTCCATTTCAAAAGAGAAAAGAAATACACCCGTAGGCACTACAGTAGGTTCCTACTCCACCACTCAGTCTGGCCCCACAATCCCTCTTGCCTCAGCTCAGCATGCTCCAAGTCAACTCTTAAGAATCCTGGATAATTAATTATATCTACAAAGAACACAGTAAACAGATAATATACACACTAATTGAGTAAATGAGATTTTCTATATTTTCAAAAGTCTGGACAAATGCTGTACATAGCCAGTATCCTTTCACATTCCCCAAAATGTGAGAGAAGTCAAAAATTTCAAAAACAACAGTCACATGTTTTTAGGGGATTTTCCCACTCACAGAGTACAGAAAATTTTATTTCTAAACTTCATCATACATTTGCCACACTTAATTCCTATTTCATTCTAATTATTTCATTCACTATTTGAATAAAGCCAACTAACCAACCACCAAGCACAACTTAATCCAGTAAGGTTTAAGATTCATATCCCTAACCAGTTCCCTCTGTCTCAAGGATATTTAAGACCTCCAGGTAGGCTGGGCATGATGGCTCACGCCTGTAATCCCAGCACTTTGGGAGGCCGAGGCAGGCAGATCACCTGAGGTCGGGAGTTCAAGATCAGCCTGACCAAGATGGAGAAACCCCGTCTCTACTAAAAACACAAAATTAGCCATGTGTGGTGGCGCATGACTGTAATCCCAGCTACTAGGGAGGCTGAGGCAGGAGAATCACTTGAACCCAGGAGGCGGAGGTTGCGGTGAGCCAAGATCGCGCCGTTTATTTTTGTTTTCCACTCATTCTTATAAAAGGGCAAAATACCTCTCAACTTGCACATAAACGCAAGACACTGCTGTACAAACACAGCAAAGCTGCTGAAACCAAACTATTCTCAGGCAATACCACCTTGCAATAAAAAGAAACCCTTTCATCAGCTAATGTACAGAAGTCTGAACCCGACTTAAGGAAAGGAGATTCAGAGTTGTTAACATAAGAGTTGTTAACATATAGTGTATCAAATAGGAAGTCGAGCACAGTGGCTCAGGCCTATAATCCCAGCAACACTGGCAGGTCAAAACAGGAGGATCACTTGAGGCCAAGAGTTTGAGACTAGCCTGGGAAACACAACAAAACCCGTTCTCTACCAAAAATTAACCAGGTGAGGTGGTGTAAGCTTGCGGTCCTACTTACTCGGTAGGCTGAGGTGCGAGGATGGCTTGAACCCAGAATTCCAGGCTACAATGAGCTATGATTGTGCCACCACACTCCAGCCTCAGTGACAGCGAGACCCCCTCTCTTAAAAAAAAAAAAAATCGCTGCTCTTAACTAGGGGCTGGCAAAATATGGTTAACAGACCAATTCCAGCCTTCTGTTTTTGTACAGCTCGCAAGCTAAGAATGGATTTCACACAGAACATTTGCACTCAATTTGATGACAGGGAACACTCAACTTTACCCAATAAAGCAAAATACTGTATTACCTCCCCTCCACACACACACACCAAACTGCTTTTCTCATTAGACCTAAGTTATACATAATTGTATTTAATTATATTTTTTATTTCACCAATAAAAAATTTACCCAATGTCCTCAATTTTGCCTCTTAGCCCACAAATCCAAAGTATTTACTATGAGGCCCTTTACAGAAAAAGTTTACTGATCCCTGCTCTGAACTCGAGATGTTACCAAGCAGAGCAACCAAAACTTTGTACACTACACCTCGACCACAGAGAAAACACTGTTAGGCAGAAATGGGTCCAATACCATACGGTGACTTCCACGCTCTCTGGGGTCCAAGTTAATAATGAGCAGCCTTAGGACTTCTAAGTAACCAGTTAACAGAAAAGACCAGAAATGAGAGATGTAACCAACAGCCTCAATTTATAACTCTCAATAGCCACCAAAGTCAGCAGGAATAAAATGAACATAAAGGATACTAACAGGAGGCTTCAAAACTCCCTTTTTCCTTTCCACCCAATTCACAGCCTCTGTAGAAGACGGGATCTAATATCCAAGATCACCAGCTCAAACTCATCCAAGGAAAACAATTCCTTTGATTATGGTTGACTAACATGGGTCGAACATGTTCAAAGCTCACATGATTAATAAGAATAAACTATAGGGTGCCATAAAATGAAGATGCATCAATTCTGTACAAGAGGCTGGAGGTAGTGCAAGTTAATACTGCCCCAGATTTTCCCATTCAGGTAATCAAATGGTTATTATAAACAGTATTATTCTAGGTGCTCTGTAATACACAAAGGTAAAGGACAGAATCCCTGACCTTATTATCCATTACCAGAGAGACAATTTAATGTTAATGTTATGAGTGACTACAGAGAATTTAATAATTAATGTGATTTGACAGATATAGAAATAGTTGCATAAAGAAGGTAGTCTATGGCATACTATCTGGTCAAGTTACTTCACCTTTCACCTCTTTGAGCCATTTTTCTCATCTGAAAAATGAAGGGTCTGACTAGAAAGAACTGAGATCTCTTCCAGGACTCCTCGCTGTAATGGGATTAGTAAGACAAATGACTCCAAGTAGTAAAAAGAATTAGAAAAAATATGTAAAATAGCAAGAATATGATAAACTATGTTCATCCAACAGTTACTAAATGTCTGTATGCCAGGCACTTTCTAGGTGCTAAGGATATATCAGTGACTTAGAATGAAAGCCACTAACCTTAAAGATAGAATTTGAAGGACAAAACTAATCAAAACACCTAAACAAAGTAAATTAAATAGAAAAACACGCTGTGCAGAGATGATAGAGCATCAATACAGCTAAGGAATGGCAGGAGTAAGGGGTGACACCAGAGTATGTAATTTCCAGTCAAAAATTAACAGCATCAGAAGTACAGCTATTCCTAAAGCCAGTATGCCAAGAATTTCAAAAGAACCTATTTCTACTATACCTGACATTTGGGCTCACTGGAGAAAACTGGAGTTCAGAATGAAATTCTATTTAAAGTGACAAAAAATTCAATTGGCATATACCATAACAAAGTCTTTTTTTTAATAACAACTTAATCCAATCTCTCCTGAGGTACATAAAAGAATGCCAGAAAATTAGCACTAAAGACTTTAGAGATCAGCTAGTCCAGCCCACCTCACTTCGCATGTTAGCTTCTAGACAACAGTAATATCTAGAACAGCGCCTAGCACATAGCAGATGCCCCATAAGTATTTGTTGAATGGATTAAAAAGGAAACAAATATCTTAACAGATATTAATGTTTATAGTAGAGTTGGAACCGTAACACTGAGAAGGTGCTAAGTGACAATAAATTTGATATGTATGTGCAAATATACTGTATATTCTACGTTTGAGTGCGGAATCCCTCTCTCTTCTAGTGTTTGAGCTTTTCACTGCATGTCTGTGTTTCAGTCCGTAATTTCTGACTGTGTGACTAACAAAACGAAACTCAAGCAAGAGTACTACTGCCTAACGGTGGAACACATGCAAAGGGTCTCAGATCTCCCCTTCCCTAAAAGGGATGGCAAAAAAAACCCTGGTTACACATCAGACTCACCTGTAGAGCAAATACATATTTTGAAAAAGCTCCACAGATGACTGGTACACAGAGGTGGTAGAAAATCCTTGTTAGGCAGTGACTGAGAATAAAACTGAAAATCCATTTGTTGCCAAACATAAGGTATGTGTGTTTACACATATTGAAGCCACCAAGATTTAGCATGGGTATGTTTGAAGAATAAATTTTAGGTAAGCGATCTCATCCTAACAATATACTTTTTCACAAGTTATTCCTTAAAAGTATATTACAATGGTCATCACTTTATAATCCACAATAACTAAATGATAAATTCAATGCCCAATATAGGTAAGTGTTAGAAGTTTTAAGTCTTTTCTCCTTATAACAATTACATCAACTTTTTTCACGATCCCTGGAGTCCCATTTTCTATGATATAATTTAACAAAAAGATCTTTGGGGAATCTTGTGTCACACTAAGAATGCTCATAGGGCCAGGCCCAGTGGCTCATGCCTGGAATCCTAACACTTTGCCAGGCCCAGGTGGGCAGATCGCTTGAGCCCAGGAGTTCAAGACCAGCTTGGGCAATATGGCAAAATCTCATCTCTACAAAAGACAAAAAAAAAAAAAATACAAATAGCCAGGCATGGTGGCGAGCACCTGTAGTCCCGGCTACTCAGGAGGCTAAGGTGAGAGGATCACCTGAGCCCAGGAGAGGTCGAGGCTGCAGTGAACCGTGACCACTCGAGCCTCAGTGACAGAGCGAGAATCTATCTCAAAAAAAAAAAAAAAAACTCATAGATCCTGAACTCCTATAGGCTTCCCTGCTGCCATCCCCCCACCATGCAGAATTTGGTCCAATGGACCAAGCGGATTAAGAGACAGAAACTCCAAATAAATGTCTGTTACTGTTATTTCATTCATTCCATAAAACAATTATATATCAATCCCAAAACAACACAAAATTCAAAACGCTTAATCAAAATCAAACCGATTTTGACTAAGACAAATAAAACTCTAAATTCTCAAACGGAGATAACAGAATTTCATGTGATACTAAATGGTCATTTATGAGATCATTTAAATAAATTACTAGGAGACAAACGCATAGTTTCTACACCTTTTAGGAATGTTGTGTAATATTTTCTCATACTCACCAACTAAACTATCACCCTGAGCATGCTGGAAGATATATGGAAAGGGAGAAACCTATTTGCCATATAGCTTTTAACATATCCCTTGGGCAACCAAGGTATTTATCAAATTGGAGACTATCTTGATAGTCTTAAAAACTAAACTATATCTAAACCTACTCTGGTACAAGAAACAACCCAAAAGCTCTAAATGCTTTTTTAAAAATAGCAATCAGTGTCATTTCACTAACATGGCACAGTAGTTGAAGCACCACACTGGTTGAACCTGACAGACCTCAGACCCATCTCCATAAGGCAATAAATGGAAAATGCTTAACAGTGCTGACAGATAATTAACGCTCAAATGATAATCATGCTAATAACTGAAAACAATTGAGAAAAAAATCCATTTTCTTATTTATCCACTTGAAAGTTCTAACAAGATGATAAAAACAGTAGCCCAGTGGTTTTCAACTCCCAAATGCATGTAAGAATCATCCACAATGCTTTTAAAATATACCTTTGCCCAGGCCCCATATCAGACCAATTAATCAGTCTCTGGGGGTGAAACCCAGGGATCAGTTTTTTTTATTGTTGTTCTTGTTTTTTAACCAGGCCCAGTGATTCTCATGTCCAGTCAGGGTTGAGGTCCAATGCATCAACTCTTTCCCAAATATTAACGTTAGACTCTATGTTAAAATAATACAAGAACTTAGCAATAAATAGGATGGCTTTCAAAAATACAGCTCCAAAAAGAACCAAATGAAAACTAAAACACGTTTTTTTCCCTTTTTGAAAAAAGAGAAAAACGATTCAAGACTCAGAAAACATACCTACAAGAGGGGAAACATAATGTAGGCTACCATAAAAAGTAATAACGTTCTTTCAGAATAAAAACCAACTCACTCAATCTCAGGATAAGAGCCCCCTCACCTTCATTGCCCAAAAGACTTACAAAAACACTAACCCATTAACACACACTGCTAGATATTTCAAATAACGAATTCTTAAATCTGTTTTAAACAAAGATTGGTTTTAATACTAAAATTTTGAAACTAAAACGTTAGAAATTGATCTTATTAAATAAAAATAAGCTAAAAGACGCTTGTTGTGTGACCAACTAATCAAGAACTGGATGATTGGCAAATTCACGACAAACATCCATTTCAAAACCATAAGCTGCATTATATTACCACCATGTCAAAGAAAAATCTGAGAAGATAGCAAAGAAATCTCATATCTTAAGACATTAAAAACAAGACTCTGCAAGAAAAAAGATCTAAAATAAATCCTACTTGAGCATTCCATAGATAAAACATGAGAACTGGGAGGCCGAGGCGGGCGGATCACGAGGTCAGGAGATCGAGGCCATCCTGGCTAACACGGTGAAACCCCGTCTCTACTGAAAATACAAAAAATTAGCCGGGTGTGATGGCACGCGCGTGTAGTCCCAGCTACTCGGGAGGCTGAAGCAGGAGAATCCCTTGAACCCGGGAGGTGGACGTTGCAGTGAGCCGAGATCGTGCCACTGCACTCCAGCCAGGGCGACAGACAAAACAAAACAAACAAACAAAAAAAAACCATGCGAACCATGGACTACGGAACACCAAACTAGAGACCCCAATAACCTGGTGAAAGGTAAAATATGCCCTTCAAAGTTCCTTCCTGAAGTAACTTAAGATTCTCACACGTACTGTTGCTGGTGCTATTACTCCCTCCAGAAATTCTCAGAAACTACCAAGGTCAGCAAACAAAAGAAACATGAGAACGTTGATAACGAGAATTACAAGTTACACGTTCATGCAAAAAAAAAAAAATACAAGAAAAGGGGTAGAGATAATTAATATAGTCCAAATGTCCTATTTTTAAATTAGAGAAAACAAGACAGTAAAATACCAAAGACATTTTGAGTTCACCTGTGGAACACCAATTCCAAATACTTCAAGCTTTCACTCCACCCAAACGCTGGAACGATAAAGTTTAAAGGGTTAAAGTTAGATGTATGACACAGCACATTAGTTTAAAAATTGAGAAAAAGAATGTTGACACTTTTTCATATTTAATACATAATTCTTCAAGAATTTGAAGGCATTTGCTGAAACCAAAATGGCAGCCCAGCGAATTAGAAGACCAGCGAGATCTAAAGGAGAGTTTGTAGTCTCTATTTTTAAGTTCAAGTGTACTAACCAGCCACGCTAGTCATGGTGAAGGAGTTCTTTCCTAAGGTAATTAGCTCCGAGAGGGTTAAGTACCTGCTGGAAAGTTTCCTAATCAATGCACCCCAAATTATTCCCCTCAAAAGTGAAAGTATACATACGTTAGGTAGATTTAGGGACTCATGGGTTTCCAGGTACAAGAGCGGCACACATACTTCTCTCGCCGAAAAATAAAGTATGAATAATCTATACCTACAACTTGCTTAAACTAAAAGACAATCTGAAACAATTATATACACCTGTAAACTGCACCGTGTAAATTCAATTAACGTTATAACTATGGAACTTCCAAAAAATAACATGCTTAATTTAAGCAGGTTCTACTAGAAATTTTGCAAATTCTCGTGTAAGTTCTAGTCGCTACAGAAATCCACACAAATAATTGAAGAAGCCATCTACACACCTGCTCTATAACTCTTTAACTTATTTCACAATGAATGAAAAATCAGCCATTTATCCAACCCTAAGCCTCACGTCACAAGAATCTGAAGATCTGATCACTAATAAACTCGCACATGCTAATATTTGCAGAAACAGTTAAAAATAGAAAGATAATAGGTCCAAGCTAGCTTGGAAGCGATTTCTGCACTCAAAAACCCCTTTCACGGCTTTGGCCCTCTGCAAATTAAGCGGGGCTAAGGAAGAGTAGGAGGCCGATAACCCAGCTCCGACTCCAGGAGCCCAGGGCCGGGGAGAAACTGCGGGTTATCGCGGGAGGGTGGGGGGAGGCGGACAAGTCGTCAGGCCTGATAGCCAGGCGTAGCCGAGGCCTAGCTCCCCGACTCCAAATCACTCCACCTCAGTAATGGCGTTTGGTGTCAAGTGGAACCAGACCAGGTAGGAAAGCGGCCGCCCGGCCGGGGGCGGCCAGCCCCTAAACCGACCCGGGCCCCGGGTGCGGACGGCGGGGGGGCTGCCCGCCACGCCCGGAGACTCCATCCTCCTACTCGGCCCCAGACAGGACGGGAAGGGAGGAGGGGGAGGGACGGAGCCGTCAGCCATTTTCCCTTACAGTCCAAAACACACAAGACACGCTCTCGGGACACCAGCTCCACACACAACACGGCCTCGCGCGCCCGCCCAGCCCGGGCCGGAGGAGGGGGAACCGGGAAGCCCTGGCCCGGCCGGCAGCCGCCGAGGGAAGAAGCTCGCACACACGCACACCCCCCTCGCCCTCCTCCCCTCACCCACATCCAGCTGTTGGCCCCGGGAAGGCGCGTCGCCACGGTGCAGCTGGCCACTCACCGCACGACACAGACGTCTTCTCAAAACCAGGGCACGTGGAGGCGGGAGGCAGCAGGCGACGGTGGGGCTCGGTCCCGGGACAAGACCTACCCTGGGTGCATCCCAGGCCCGGGGGTGACCGGCAACAAAGTGTATTGAAAGGCTGCGGCGGCCGGGCTCGGGGCTGAGGGCGCCTCAACCAAAAGGCTGCACACCCGGCGCCGGAACTCGCTCCTCGCCGCGCCCGCCTCCTCCTCCTCCTTGGCCGGCTACGGCCCTCTTCCCCCTTCTCCCCTCAGGCTGGGGCTCTCGCTGAGCTCAGACGGGCTTCGGGCGGTGCGTTTCTCCTGCGTCACCTCCTCCTGCTCCTCCTCCTGCAGCGACGGCTTCACCTTCCCCTAGTCGCCGCCTCTGTCCCCGTTCCGGGCCTGGTGGCTTTGCAGCAGCTCTCTCCTAGCTCCCGGCGCCGACCCAAGCACCGGGCGCTAAGGCGGCCGCCTCCCGTGAGAGAGAGGCGGCGGCGGAGGGCTCCCGCGAGGCCCGGGAGCTGTGCAAGGCGGGGAGGGGCTCGGCACGGCAGAGGCCCTTACGGGGCCGGGTGCGGAGAGGTTGCGGCTCCGGCGGCGGCGGAGACTAGCGTCCGCAGCCGCGGATGCCCGTCCTCGTCAATATGGCGGATCCGGCAAACCAAAAAAAAAAAAACCGCTCGGCCAGTGGCGGCGGCGGTAGCGGCGACGGCGGCAGCAGCGGTGGCGGCGGCGGCGCAGACTCCCACTAGCCCCAGAGCCGCCCAAGACCCGAAGTTCTCCGCCCCCGTCAGACCCCGCCCCTCTCAGGCCCCTCCTTTCGGGCCTCCCCCTGCTCCTGCCCAGCCCCCTCCCGCTCAGCTGCCCCCTCTTCTCCCCCCTCCACCCCGGACCGTCAAGGCTGGGAGAGCAGCGCGAGCCGCCGAGGGGGCCGGGCTTGGGCGCGAGCCGCTGGGAACGCGGAGAGCTAGGGTGGGGGAGGGGAAGACAATGCGGTAAAGATTGTTCGCGCAGTACCGTTTCTTCCGGCTGGCCCCTTCAGGGTCGTGCTACCGCCAGAAATCCTGTTCCACGCCCCTCGGCTCAGGAGCGGGACGAGGGCAGAGGTGGCTCTAGGACCGAAGTTGGGGAAGGGAGGCCCGAAAAGATCTGGCACACCACGCCGGAGGGGCTGGGCGGCAGGGACTGGCGGGGTGTGCGGTCACGACGGGGTTAATCGCGTGAGCCGCAGCCGCGTCGCTCACAGTTTGACTCTGGCCGCTTGTTTTTGTTCCATTGTGAACCGTGGCCCCACCGACAAGAACCCGGATGATGACGTCACCGGCCTCCCCCTTTTCCGGGATCGTGGGGGGAGGGGTGCGGAAAGATGAGATCCCGAGACCACGCGCTGGGCTGTCGCCGCCGCGGTGCCTGGAGGTCCTGGCGGCGCAGCTGACCCGCGTCACGTGACGCACGAGCTGGCCGGACCACTGGGCTGCGGGGGCGCGAGGTCCCGAGGGCCTGGCCACCTGCTTGGCGCCGATAGGGGGAAGGTGTGGCTATCTCCTGCAGCGGAAGGAGGGGGCGTGGGGAGTGAGGTCCTTTTCCCCACCCCGCGAGGGAGGTGCTCTGAGAAACACTTTCACACGATCATGCAGCATCAGTACTTGAAAGCGTTTAGGCGTCCTCACAGCGTAACTGACGGGAGAGACTACCTTGTTGGCCATAGGAGCCTTTCAAACATACCAGCAAAGAAAAAAATTATAAAGTACCCCAGACGGCTTAGCGAATAGGCCGTACTTGATGTGGCAAGATTAGCCTCCATTGCCAGATCATCAGCACGATTCAGTGTTAGAACCCGGAAGAAACTTATGAACCCATCCGCTGTGTCATGGACTATTTTCTACATGTTTATGTTCCAAAGTGCAGGCGTAGGAAAAACTTAGGCTAATCTCAAATTAATGGGGTGCTTGGAACAATTCTATACAGTCTACCTAGGATGCCCAAATGAAGAGGAAATTAACAGTTCCTAATTTACAGATTTCCTTTTGAATTAAAAACTACCTGTGGACATCAAATGGCATGCAAAATCATAGTAAAACCTTACAAAACGAGATCTATTTTTAGAGAACAGGGTTGAATTTAGTTATGCTATGATTATATCAGTTTGTAATAAAAGACTGTTAAAAATGGAACCAAACTAATTTAGGTGACAGTGAAAGCAAGTTATTGGTATCTTAAATTTTTAAACCATTTCTCTATTTAGCACTAGATTGTTTACACATTTTTCACCACAAAATTATCTAATAGGGTATCCAAGATACATCATTCATAGCCCTAATAACTCTTAGCATATGTTACCTTGTTTTTGTAATTATTTCCATGAATCATTTGCTTACCCACTAGCTCATGGGCTTCTAGAAAGTAGACACGACCACTCGTGTACACTGTAGGCTGCTATCTTCGATTTTAGATAAGGAAACAGAAAGGGTAAATGATTTGCCCAAGGTCAGGATTGGAAAGTGTTGAACACTGGTCTTTTAACCCTATCAAAAGTGCACCTTTAACAAGGATTGTCCCCTCTCACCAATTCTGTTCAATATTGTACTTGCAGTTCTAGCCGGAAAAGAAATGAAAGACATCCAGATAAGAAAGGAACAATTAAACTATCGCTACTTTCACATGACATGATTTTATATAGAGAAAATCTTGGGAAATCCACTATAAATAAAAACTAATAAAGCCAATAAGCAAGTTCTGGAAACTGCAGGATATAAGATCAATATTTAAACATCAGTTATAGTTTTACACACTAGCAATAAACAATCTGAAAATTAAGTTAAAATTCCATTACAATAGCATCAAAATCAATAAAGTTAAAAATCTATTTAACAAAAGACATGCAAGATTTGTACATTGAAAACTACAGATCATTGAAAAACATTAAAGACTGAAATAAATGGAAAAAATCCCATATTCAAGGATTAAAAGACATAATACTATTGAGATAGCAATACTTCTCAAATTGATCTACAGAGTCAATGCAATCCCTATCAAAATCCCAGCAGGCTTTTTTTTTTTTTTTTTTTTTGCAGAAAATGACAAGATGATGCTAAAATTCATACAGATAAGGAGTTTCCCCTCCACCTCTCCACTAGCCAAAACAATCTTGAAAAAGGAGAACAATGTTGGGAGGGCTCCTACTTACTGATTTCAAAACTTACTGTGAAACTATACTGCGTAAGAACAGGTATATACACCAATGGGATAGAATAAGGAGCTCATAAATAACCCTTAACATATATAGTCATCTGATTTTCCACAAGGGTGCCATGACCATTCAATGAGGGAAAGGACAGTCTTCAATAAATGGTGCTGGGAAAACTGGATGTGTGTGTATATATATATTATATACATATATATTATATATTATATGCATATATATTATGTACACATATATACGTATATATATATTATATATATGCAAAACAATGGAGTTGGATCTTTTCCTCATGTAACATACAAAAATTAACTGAAAATGATCAAAAACCTAACCATAAGAGGTGAAACTATAAAACTCTTAGAAGAAAACATGACAGGGAAGTTTCACAAGATTGGATTTGGCAATCATTTATTGGATATGACAATAGCACAGGTGGAAAAAATAGATAAATTGGAGTTCAACAAAATTAAAACCTTTTGTGCATCAAAAGACACTATCAGCAGAGTGAAAAGGCAACCTACAGAATGGGAGAAAATATTTGCAAATAATATATTTGATATGGCATTAATATCCAGAACATATGAAAAACTCCTACAACTCAACATCAGCAAAACACAAAACCCAAGTCAAAAATGGGCAAAGGACTTGCAGAGCCATTTCTTCAAAGAATGTATGTAAATATCCAATACACACATGAAAAGACACTTAACATCATAGTCATCAGGGAAATGCAAATCAAAACCATAATGAGATACCACTTCACATCCATTAGAAAGGCTATTAACCAAAAAAATAATAATAATAACCAGTGTCGGCCAGGATGTGGAGAAATTGGAACCCTCCTACATTGCTGGCAGGAATGTAAAATGGTGCAGCTGCTGTGGAAAACATGGCAGTTCCTCAAAAAGCATAAAATTACCATATGACCCAGCAATTCCACTCCTAGGTATATACCCCAAAGAAGGGAAAACAGGGACTGTAACAGACACTTGTACACCACCATTCATAGCAGCATTATTCACAATAGCCAAAATGTGCAAACAACCCAAATGTCCATCAACAAATGAATGAATAAACAAAATTTGGTGTATACACACAATGAAATATTATTCAGCCTTAGAAAGGAATGAAACTCTGATACATGCTACAACATGGATGAACCTTGAAAACATTATGCTAAGTGAAAGAAGCCAGTCACAAAGGCCACATATTGTATGGTTCCACTTATATGAGGTACCTAGAGTAGTCAAACTCATAGAGACAGAAAGTAGAATAGAGGCTACCAGGGGCTAGGGGGAGAGGGTAATAGGGAGTTGTTTTATGGGTTCAAAATTTCTGTTTGAGATGATGAAAAAGGTTCTGGAAATGCAAAGTGGTGATAGTTGGACAACATTGCGAATGTACTTAATACCTCTGAATAGTACTCTTAAAATGGTAAATTCTAAGTTATCTGTATTTTACAATAAAAAAATGAAGAAAAGAAAATCCAGCCAAATGCAATGTCATATGGTTTAGGCTATACATTACACCCCCACCAGCGGTTTTAGTCTCAACTCTCAAGTCAAGCTCACCACCAACTGATGCCTTGCACTCTCTGGAGTTACCCAGAGGGTGCACCTTGGCTCCCAGGGTACATTTGGCCTACAGGACTGCCCCCTTTTGAGATCTTCCACTTAGTTAATGGGATAGGAAATAAGCAGTTTTGAGTTAAAAGAATAGGTTTATTATCACAGTGTAACTCCTTAAATTAAAATCCTTATAGTCCAGGTCTTTCTTCTTCCTTTGTTTGGGTTTCTCTTTTCTAACACCTGTCCTTTAGTTTTCAAACTGTAATTTTTTCTAACTTCCTGGTTCTGCTTCATTAGGGCAAAACCTTATTATATTACATTTCCTCATGATATTTCCCATTGCTCTCTCTCCCCACTCCCCCTGCCCTAGAAATATTTGATAAGTATACTCATTGTTTACTAGGACACTTATCTTAAACCACAGATAAATTTTCCTGGATAAATTGATATTATTTAATATTTTCAGGGCTACAAATTTAAAAGTTCTATAGGCAAGGGGTTAAACGCTTCATACCTGTAGAAATACTTTCCGGGCTAATGGCCAAACTAAAATAGAAGAGGAGGGACCTTTGATAATATATTCCCTAGAGAAGGCTTTGTGATTGAATGGAATGAGCAAAGTCCACAATTAGTTACTATTTTAATATAAAAATATGATAACTAAAAATCTAAGTAGGTGGTCCCACTTCATCTTTATGACAACAGGCAGAAAATGTAGCTAGGGAGAACAAGAGAGAATTAAATGATCACTGTTGATAATGTGCTATTGCTCATGGATATTCGACCAAATTTTAAACACCAGTGCCTAACAACATGCTCAGAAGTAGTCTGTCCCTCCTGCTCTGTGGGAATCTCTCTGAAACTGACCTATTCCCAGGCAAAGACTTGGATGCAGCGTCCTGTAAGGATAGCAAGAGTAGCCCCAGCCTTGGATCATCCCTGAGTTCTGGGGACATAAAGGAGTCTAAAGTAAAACTACCATGTATCTGCCCACTCAAAGGGAACAAGCTACCTGGTCTTAGTCATGGTAAATGGGGCTTAGTCACCAATCAATGCCACAGACATTAGAAGGAGAACACCGAGGATAAGCTAGTTATGAGCGTTATCAACTCAAAGACTGTTTAATATTAGTAACTGCACAAAAGTCTTGAAAACTTGCAGCCCATGTGTGAAAGAAACTTGACAGTTGTCTCAAAATTGATCATCTTTTTTTTTTTTTTAACCCCAAATTGTTGTTTATTTTCATGAGAGGGGGAAAGAATCCTTTATGATAGTGAAAATATACTTTTTTTTTAATACAATAGCTGCCAACAATATACTGGTGTTGATGTTCCAAAGAGAAAAGAAAATACATACATGCTATAATAAGCTTTCATTTGCCTGTTCAAGAAATTCTAAAGAAAATGCTCCAATTCCGTTCAACATTATGGCTTGAGAAATTGAAATTTTTCCATGATGAAAGTATAATTTGTGTGACCCAAACCTTGACTATTTATAAAGGATGGAGTTTTTAAAAGCCCATATATGTCAATAATGAATGCTCCCCTCTCTTTGAATTAAATGCATAATTCAAATTAATGTAAGAAATTGGTGAATCATTAAACTTGATGAAATTTGCGTCAAAATTTTCATGAAAAAACACATGTCTATTTCCTCTCCATTTTTACTTTGTAGATATTTTCTAAATAGGTTTAAGTGCACAGAAACAAATGCTATCTACATGCAACTCTGGAGAGATTCAAAACACAACGGAAGTAAAGTTAACGTGCCTAAATCCTAGCGTTGATCCACTTAGTGTAAGAATAAATGTCAGAAATCTCTTAATTGTAAACATATTGCTCAAGGATTTAAAGACAAATTGTGAAAGCCAAAATTACCAAGAAATAAAATCTTATTTGAATTTTATGACAAAAGTTAGCAGGCCTAGTAAAAGAAGACAATAGAGCTGTATAGAAAATCTGCATCCACATCAAAAAAGGGAAGTTTTATCAACTAGAATAGTAGAGAACTTTCCAACTGTTGAATACAAAAATTTCTCAGAATCCCTTGGAAAACAGTAAGACTTTCCATTCAGACTCCAATCTCCTCATTGAAGTAAATACAAAAGGTGTTTAAATGAAGGGGAATGATTTGTTAGTTGTAAAAATAAAATCAGATTATTTCCATTATGCCAATTTATATACTGCATCAACTGTCTACCATGAAAACTTTTATAACCCAATTTCTCAAGATTTTAAGCTATGCTCTTTCCACATACAATGGGGTTAAAGAATGTTGTCGGATCATCTTTTTAACTAGGTAGCTTTTGTCCATTTACCAATTTCCATTTCATTTGACTAACTTCCCTGATAAAGTAGTATCTGTCTTTCTACAAAGAAAAATAATTCTGTCATCATCAAAATTACAATGGACATGTCTTCCTCGAACGTAGCCAAGTGTAATCACTGGGTTAATAAAAAACAAGAGAATAAATATCCCAAATGAAAATACTTTGAGTTGGACCAGATGCAGTGTCTCATGCCTGTAATCCCAGCACTTTGGGAGGCCGAGGCGGGTGGATTATAAGGTCACGAGTTCAAGACCAGCCTGGCTAGGATGGTGAAACCCCGTCTCTACTAAAAACACAAAAATTAGTCGGGCGCAGTGGCAGGCGCCTGTAATCCCAGCTACTGGGAGGCTGAGGCAGGAGAAGCTCTTCAACCCAGGAAGAGGAGGTTGCAGTGAGCCAAGACCACGCTATTGCAACTCTAGCCTGGGTGACAGAGTGAGACTACGTCCCCTTCCCCCAAAAGAAAAGAAAATACTTTGAGTTTTAGAATGAATTTTCATCACTCTATTTTGAAGAATGGAGCTCTTTCCTCTGTTAGCTCTCCACCCTGCACTAAATATTACAAAAATCCAAAAAAATACATAAATATTCCTTGTACCATGCATTATGCACCAGTTTGGGGCTGCCTGATAAAGTTGTAGCTAGTATTCTAACAAACATTGCACCTCAAAATTCTGCCATCTACACATAGTGAATGGACACAATGGTGAGGGCTCCTGAGAGATGGCAAGCTACCTCTAAAGTGTAAAGTTTGTGGTGGAGTGTCTCCAAATTAAAGAGAGGGGAACCGGGTACAGAGGTAGGCAGGGTAAAAGGATTTTAAAATAATACTACTTAGGAGTGTGTATGTGTGTGTGTGTATTTTTTTTTTTTTTTTTTTTTGAGATGCAGTCTCGCTCTGTCACGCAGGCTGGAGTGCAGTGGCATGATCTCGGCTCACTGCAACCTCCACCTCCCGGATTCAAGCGATTCTCCCGCCTCAGCCTCCCAAGTAGCTGGGATTACAGGTGCGTGTCACCGCATCCTGCTAATTTTTTTTTTTTTTTCAGTAGAGATGGAGTTTCACCATGTTGGCCAGGCTGGTCTTGAACTCCCAACCTCAGGTGATCCGCCTGCTTCGGCCTCCCAAAGTGCTGGGATTACAGGCATGAGCCACCGTGCCCAGTCAAGGAGTGTATATTTTAAGATAACTACTATACCTTGTCTATCCTTGATCCTAATTTTCAATAACTGCATGTTCATGCAAAATACAGTTTCTACTCTACAAGAAGAAGAGTAGCCTGTTAGGAAAAGCATATTCTTAGGGGAAGACATGAAGACATCTCTTTCATAAATGCGATTTTACTTGGTGGGTCTTTTGGCATCACTATAAGCTATTTCAACCTCATTATCACTGGGACAGGTATTGAGGAACTCGTCCCTACTGTATGCATTAGTTAGGTATCTCCAGATGCCAGTCATCTCTTTTGGAATATCAAAGTTGTGATATTTTTTGGCCACCACCTTGACAATATGCAGTTTGGGCAGCAGGTTGCAATTAGCTAATGTCATTTCGTTGCCATCCAGAAATTTACGTGTAGAAAACTTAATGTCCTCTATACTATTGTCATCAATTTCATCAGGGAGAGGAGAATTCAGATATTTATCCAGTTTCTGCACGGTTTTTAGGAGATCCTTCTCCAGTGCTTCATTAGCCTCTCACCTTCAGTTCTTGATAAATGCAGAGAATTTGACAAAGATGTCCATTCCAGCAGTATTTGATTCTGGGTGTTTTGGTGAAAGCTTTAAGTACTTGGGAGGGCATAAGACTTCTTCAAGAAATTCCTCAATCTTACTTACATCCGTTTTGACTTCACTGTTGAAACTTATAAATGGTGGGTGGGTCCTGGGAGCTAAGTTCTGAAGGTCTGCAGGCTTCCTTTTCAGGTCAACAGTTGTGACACTAAATACAACTCCTTTGAGTCAACGAATCATGAAGAGCCTCTGGGAAAAGGGGCAGTTTCCTATGCTTTCACTATCACTGCCAGCTTTGACGAGGAGCTCAATGAGGGGCTCTTTGTTCTCCTCCTTCAGCCCGTTCAGCGGCATCGACAAAGGCCATGGCCGGCTCGGCTGCGCTCCACTAACGGCGACGGCTGCTGCTGCTGCTTTTGCTCCTGCTCCGGGGCTGCTCCGACTGCCGGCTCCCGCTGCAGTGCTCGCTGGACAGTCTGGCGTCTAGCTGGCCGTGGCCTCGGCTCCTCAGTACCTCCCCACGTGCCCCGCGCGCGACCAGTTGATCATCTTAAAAACGCACTTGATTATTGGCCGGGCGCGGTGGCTCACGCCTGTAATTCCAGCACTTTGGGAGGCCGAGGTGGGCGGATCACAAAGTCAGGAGTTCGAGACCAGCCTGGCCAACATGGTGAAACCCCATCGCTACTAAAAATACAAAAAAAAAAAAAAAATTAGCTGGTCGTGGTGGTGTGCGCCTGTAATCCCAGCTACTCAGGAGGCTGAGGCAGGAGAATCGCCTGAACTCGGGAGGCAGAAGCTGCAGTGAGCCGAGATTGTGCCACTGCACTCCAGCCTGGGGGACAGAGCAAGACTCCATATCAAAAAAAAAAGCAGTACTTGATATACTCACAAATTGTGAGGCTGAAAAAACATTTCTAAATTATTAATAAGAAAAGGCCGGCGAGGTGGCGCCTGTAATCCCAGCACTTTGGGAGGCTGAGGCGGGCAGATCACGAGGTCAGGAGATAGAGACCTACTGGCTAAATAGTGAAACCCCGTCTCTACTAAAAATACAAAAAATTGTCTGGGCATGGTGGCGCGTGCCTGTAGTCTCAGCTACTCAGGAGACTGAGGCAGGAGAATCGCTTGAACCTGGGAGGTGGAGGTTGCAGTGAGCCGAGATGGCACCACTGCACTCCAGCCTGGGCAACAGAGCAAGACACCATCTCAAAAAAAAAAAAAAAAAAGAAATTTTGATCAACCATGAATTTTTTTTCCTGGATTTTGCACTGTTTAATTTATCAGCTGTTTAAATCTTGCTATTTGTGGTGATTTCTCATTGTAAATATTCCCTTTTGTACCTAATATTGCATTTGTAATTTTGAAATTTTTTTTTTCAAGGAAGGCTCCCAGAATTGTGTAAGCATCAGGCTTCATAAAGCATGGGTTTGCCCCTGTGAAGAGGGATAAGGTAATAATAAATAATTAAAGGCAAAGCCGTGAAGGTACCCGTAGTGTCATTTGAGAGTCTGTGTATATTTTGTTAGTTTCTCTAGTTAAAAAAACAAAAAGATTTTTAAAAATCCCCCCAGCAATTTAGAAAGCCAAGAAAAACACAAATGAAATAAATACACGCAATGAGATGAAACGTTTCTTATTCTGATTTTCAAAAGAACCTTGAGAGGCCCAAATGGTGAAAGCTGAGCCCCCAGGGCCTGGGCATCAAACTGGATGGCTTTGCAGGAAACCCTAAGAAGAAATCTGGGATAGGAGCAAAAAGGAGGAGGGGTCACTGAGAGAGCAAGGGCCAGCCAGGGCCTGTAACATCACCACTTTGGAAGGACAAGATGGGAGGATCACTTGAGCTCAGGAGTTTGAGACCAGTCTGGGCAACATAGTGAGACCACATCACTAAAAAAAAATAATAAAAAATCAGCCAGGCATGGTGGCACATGCCAGTAGTCCCAGCTACTGGAGAGGCTGAGGCTGTAGTGAACCAAAATCACACCACTGCACTCCAGCCTGGGCAACAGAACCAGGCCTTGTCTCAAAAAAGCACAAAAAACAGGGCCAGGCACAGTGGTTCATGCCTAGTACTTTGGGAGGCAGAGGCGGGTGGATCACCTGAGGTCAGGAGTTTGAGACCAACCTGGCCAACATGGCAAAACCCCGTCTCTACTAAAAATAGAAAAATCAGCCAGATGTGTTGGTGCATGCCTGTAATCCCAGCTACTTGGGAGCCTGAGGCAGGAGAATCGCTTGAACCCAGGGGGCAGAAGTTGCTGTGAGCCGAGATCACACCATTGCACTCCAGCCTGGCCAAAAAGAGCAAAAGAGCGAAACTCTGTCTCAAAACAAACAACAGCAACAGCAACAAAATAAAATATAAAAATAAAGATTTGAGGAGTAAGACCTGAAAAGTGCTGGAGGGACCCCAGAGCTGACCCCAGGTCAACCTGCCTCCCTGCACCTTACCTTACCCCAGGGAGCATCACGATTAATATTCCACCAGAGTCTTTTAGCCAGTGTTTTAGGTATTATTTCACTCCTTTTACTGTAGAGTTTTTAGATCTTTGGGGCTTTTAAAAAAAATTTGAAGGGCTGTATCTTACATATTCTGTGTAAACCACCATAGTGAAAAATAATTTGATCCTTTTGTTTTTACTAGTGAAATCGTGTTTATTTCATCTAGGCCTAAGAAGTACATATTTTCCCAGGAGGAGATATCACCAGTTTGTGGCACAGATTATGCCTCATTCCTGACCCTGTGCTGGTTCTAGTAAATCCATTGCTCCTTAGCAGTGGTATAGCTCAGATATATATCTACGTACCATCTGGAGGATTCCAAATTTTCCAGCCATATTCACAATCAAAACTGCACTGCAGTCACCCAGACCAACCATTTGCTAATTCAAGTCAGACATCAAGTCAAATTCTCTACATGACTGCAACCTAGAGAGAAGCTTCAGTTCTTTTTTTTTTTTTTTTTTGAGACGGAGTCTGGCTCTGTCGCCCAGGCTGGAGTGCAGTGGCCGGATCTCAGCTCACTGCAAGCTCCGCCTCCTGGGTTTACGCCATTCTCTCGCCTCAGACTCCCGAGTAGCTGGGACTACAGGCGCCCGCCATCTCGCCCGGCTAATTTTTTGTATTTTTTTTAGTAGAGACGGGGTTTCACCGTGTTAGCCATGATGGTCTCGATCTCCTGACCTCGTGATCCGCCCGTCTCGGCCTCCCAAAGTGCTGGGATTACAGGCTTGAGCCACCGCGCCCGGCCGAGAAGCTTCAGTTCTGTCCTGCTTTCTGCCTTAGCACTGTTATTTCTTCTTGACTAGCCTAGAAGTCTTGTAAAAAGGCAAATTTTCAACCAACTCTTCCTTTTGCTAGAGTTTCTTCAAAGTCTACTCTAATTTGGAAATATTACTGCTTATCTCAGAAAAAGTAAACACTTTTAAAGCCCATAAGCAAATATGCTCATTTGCTACCAATTCATCTACTATAACATCATTAATTTGGATCTCACTAAATTAGAACATGATATTCTAGACAGCAACTGTCTTGAATTTTATGCTTATCCTATCATTGGGGGAAAGAAAAAAAGCATATTCAAATCAACAGTATAAACAAAATTATAAGAGAATTATTTATAATCTAGTCTCTATTACAGAGTTGTTTGGAATATTTTAGGAAAATCTGCTAAAATGCTAAACTTCTAAATCATTTTTAGTAATTAAAGTAGCTTCTCTAAAGCGTGTGAGAGGGCCCTGTTTCCACACAGAGCTTTCTAGAATAAAGAGAGCCATGGCCAAGTTAAAGAGGTACCCCCAGCGACTCTACTGCAGGCTACTAAAAGTTTCAAATCGGCCAGGTGCAGTGGCTTACGCCTGTAATCCCAGCACTTTGGGAGGCTGAGGTGAATGGATCACCTGAGGTCGGAAGTTCGAGACCAGCCTGACCAACATGGTGAAACTCCGTCTCTACTAAAAATACAAAAAAATTAGCCAGGTGTGGTGGCAGGCGCCTATAATCCCAGCTACTTGGGAAGCTGAGACAGGAGAATCGCTTGAACCCGGGAGGCAGAGGTTGCAGTGAACCGAGATCATGCCACCGCACTCCAGCCTGGGCAACAGAGCAAGGCTTCGTCTGAATTAAATCAAAAAAAAAAAAAAAAAAAGAAAGAAAGAAATCAAAGATAAAATCTTCTAAGAAGCCAGAGGGGAAAAACACCTTACCTACAGAGGAGCAAAGATAAGAATCACATCAGACTTCTCTTTAGAGCTCACACAAACAAACAAGAAGAGAGTGGAGTAAAATATTTGAAGTGTTAGAAAAAAAAAAAATCAACCCACCAATCTAGAATTCTGTATGCAGCCAAATTATCCTTCCAATGTGTGGGGGAAGTAAAGATTTTCTCAGACAAACAAACACTGAGGTATTTTCTTGCCTGTATACCTCCTTGAAAGAAATGTTAAGTGCTTCAGAAAGAAGGAGAATTATAGAGGTCAAAGACTTGTATCTACATTAAGAAAGTAAGAGGGGCTGGGCGCGGTGGCTCATACCTGTAATCCCAGCGCTTTGGAAGGCTGAGGTGGGCAGATCACCTGACGTCAGGAGTTGGAGACCAGCCTGGCCAACATAATGAAACCTCGTTTCTACTAAAAATACAAAAATTGGCAGGGCGTGGTGGCAGGTGCCTATAATCCCAGCTACTTGGGAGGCTAAGGCAGGAGAATTGCTTGAACCCGGGAGGAGGAGGTTGCAGTGAGCCGATATTGTCCAGCCTGAGTGACAAGAGTGAGACTCCGTCTCAAAGGAAAAAAAAAAAAAAAGAAGAGGATTAGAGAAGGAACAAATGAAGGTAAAATAAAATATTTTATTTTTATTTTTAATCTAATAGATAATAGTTTGTTCAAAATAATAATAGCAGTGATTCAGTATTAGCAGTATTCAGTAGAGCTTATGGATAACTGAAATGAATGACAGCAATGTTATAGGGGTGTGAGAGAGGAACTGAGAATACTCTATTATAAGGTACTTGTATTACCTGTCAAGTGGTAGTGTTATTTGAAAGTGGACTTAGATTAGTTGTAAATGTATACTGCAAACTCTAGAGCAACTTCGGAAAAGAAAGAAGTAGAATTTATATGCTAATAGAGGAGAGAAATTAGAATCATATAAAATGTTCAACTGGCCGGGCATGGTACCTCACGCTTATAATTCCAGCACTTTGGGAGGTCAAGGCAGACAGATTGCTTGAGCCCAGGAGTTCGAGACCACCCTGGCCAACATGGTGAACTCCTCTTTCTACCAAAAAAAATAAAAATACAAAAATTAGCCAAGTGTGCTGGCGCACGTCTGTAGTCCCAGCTACTCAGGAAGCTGAGGTAGGAGGATCACTTGAGCCCAGGAGATCGAGGCTGCAGTGATCCAAGATCATGGCACTGCACTCCAGCCTGGACAACAAAGCAAAATCCTGTTTAGAAAAATAAAAAAACAGGCCAGGCGCAATGGCTCAAGCCTGTAATTCCAGCACTCTGGGAGGCCGAGACAGGCGGATCACGAGGTCAGGAGATCGAGACCATCCTGGCTAACCCGGTGAAACCCCATCTCTACTCAAAAATACAAAAAACTAGCCAGGCGAGGTGGCGGGCGCCTGTAGTCCCAGCTACTCGGGAGGCTGAGGCAGGAGAATGGTGTGAACCCGGGAGGCGGAGCTTGCAGTGAGCTGAGATCTGGCCCACTGCACTCCAGCCTGGGCGACAGAGCCAGACTCCGTCTCAAAAAAAAAAAAAAGGAAAAGAAAAAGGAAAAAACAAAAAACATTCAGCTAACACCAGAGAAGGCAGGAAAAAAGTGTAAGACAAAAACAAAACAAAACAAAAAGAACAAGGATAATGAATAGAAACCAGTAACAAACATGGTAGACGTTAATCCAACTATATCAATAGTCACTTAAACATCAATGGTCTAATTATTATAAAAGACACCAATTACAAGACAGAAACTGTCGGAAGAGATTTAAAAAACCCAACACTCAGCTATTTGTCATCTGCCAGAAACCAACTTTAAATACAAAGACATAGATTAAAAGTAAAGGGATGTTAGCCAGGCATGGTGGCTCATGCCTGTAGCCTCAGCTACTTGGGAGGCTGATGTGGGAAGATGGCTTCAGCCCAGGAGGAGGAAGCTGCAATGAGCCAAGATGATTCCACTACACTGCAGCCTGGGTGACACAGGGAGACTCTGTCTTAAAAAAAAAGAAAAAAAAAAAAGAGTATCGTCAAGTTTTACGTGCATACATATATGCTCTTTATTGATTGATTGATTAATTGATTGATTTTGAGATGGAGTCTCGCTGTCACCTAGGCTGGAGTGCAATGGCCGCCTCCCAGGTTCAAGCGATTCTCCTGCCTTAGCCTCCTGAGTAGCTGGGATTACAGGCGCGTGCCATCATGCCCGGCCTACATATGCTTTTCACATATTTTAACAAAAATATTAAATCATTTCAGTACTTACGTGCGAAGTAAGCACTGTTCTAGGCACTATATGTGTATTAATTCCTCATTCTAGGCACCATATGTATATTAATTCCTTTAATCCTTATAATAAACCTGTAAGTGAGGTGGTATTGTCTTATTTTAGATAAGAAAACTATGGCATAGATATAGCATTTGGCTGGAGTCATGTGATTAGTAGGCACAGAGCTAAAATTCAGACAGACCCCACTCAGTCAGGCCCCAGTGTCTGTGTTCTTAGACTTTCTATATTACAACTGCATATAAAAATAATCGTAGAAGGGGCTTAGCACAGTGTCTCAACCACAATATTAAGTGCTCAATATTATCATTATCATTTTTTACCATTATTACTATGCTTCATTGAATCTGAGGTGCCATCAATTGTAGATACATCATTATTTTGTGTGCCACTAACAAAGAAAGAAAACACTGCCAATCATAACTAAAGGCTGAGTGCTCTAAAATGCATTCCAATTTCAAAGATGTGAGGAAATTGCACTTTGTAGAGTGAATGAAATTCAGTATTGTTATATATAGTTTTTTTTTTTTTTTTTTTTTTTTTTTTTTTTTTGAGACGGAGTCTCGCTGTGTCGCCCAGGCTGGAGTGCAGTGGCGCGATCTGGGCTCACTGCAAGCTCCGCCTCCCGGGTTCCCGCCATTCTCCCGCCTCAGCCTCCGAGTAGCTGGGACTACAGGCGCCCGCCACTGCGCCCGGCTAGTTTTTTGTATTTTTTAGTAGAGACGGGGTTTCACCGTGTTAGCCAGGAGGGTCTCGATCTCCTGACCTCGTGATCCGCCCGCCTCGGCCTCCCAAAGTGCTGGGATTACAGGCTTGAGCCACCGCGCCCGGCCTGTTATATATAGTTTTGCATTTAGTGTACAATTGCTTTGAATACCATCCATGTCCTAAGGACCCCCAAACTGACATTTTCAATACTGACCACTTCTTTAAACTGTAGACCTGCATATCCAACTGCTTACTTGACATCTCCCTGTGGATGCTAACAGACATCTCAAAAATTAAATGCCTAAAACTGAGTTCTCAATAGTCTTTACCATATCAGTATATGGCATTTTTATTCTTCCAATTATTTAGCCCAAAAGCCTTGGAGTCAACAAATTCTGATGTCTCTACCTTCAATATAAACCTAAAATTCTACCACTTCTCACTACTCTCATTGCCAATACACTATTCCAAAGCACCTATGGCGAGATTGCTAGCTCCTCACCTGATCCACGCTTTCCTCTTCTTCCTGGGAACACACTTCCCAGCCTCCCCTTGCAGTTAGATATAGTCATATGATGAAATTGCTTTATAAGCAATGAAATAGGAGAGCAAATTTCTCATGCCACTTTTAGCCTGCTCCTATAAAACTCACAAACATATTCCTATATGTTTTTCTCCTCTACCAGGTTGCTCCAGTAGGGATGACTGCATGCGACCCCCAAGGATGACCTTGGTGTCCGTGTGCTGAAGGTAGCAAAGCTCTTGTCACCTGGGTTTCTGAATGACTGCATGGAGGAAGGTTGCCCCGTTGACCTATTCACCCACGTAATACTTTAAGATGAGCAATAACAAAACGTGTTGTATTTGAGTCAGTGAGCAGTGACAAAACTGATATTGGAGGATACAACATGGAGAGCCATGTTAAAAAGCAGCAAAATTCTTGATTAAAATGTCACCTGTGATAAATTAGAAGTCAGACCAAATGTCTCTTGAGCCTATAACTCTAGGGAAAAAAAGATAGAAAGCAATTTTAGGTGTGTATTGATGGTTACTTGCTGTATTTAGCAAGGTATTACATGAAGAGAAAAGCTGACTCAAGAACTGGCTGGTTCAATAGCAGAAATGAAAGAAAATAAAGAGTTAAAATAGGCTGGGCATGGTGGCTCACACCTGTAATCCCAACACTTTGGGAGGCCAAGGTTGGGGGATCATGAGGTCAAGAGTTTGAGACCAGCCTGGCCATCATGGTGAAACCTTGTCACTACTAAAAATACAAAAATTAGCCGGGTGTGGTGGCGTGTGCCTGTAGTCCCACCTACTCAGGAGGCTGAGACAGGAGAATCACCTGGACCCTGGAGGCGGAGGTTGCAGTGAGCCAAGATCGTGCCACTGCACTCCAGCCTGGGCGACAGAGCAAGACTGTCTTGAAAACAAAAAACAAAAAACAAAAAGTTAAAATAATGCCACACACCAACAACCATCTGATCTTCGACAAAGTTGACAAAAACAAGTAATGGGGAAAGGACTCCCTATTCAATAAATGGTGCTGGGATAACTGGTTAGCCATATGCAGAAGATTGAAATTCCACCCCTTCTTTACACCATACACAAAAATCAATTCAAGATGGATTAAAGGCTTAAATGTAAAACCTAAACTATAAAAATCCTACAAGATAATCTAGGAAATGCCATTCTGGAATAGGACCTCACAAAGATTTCATGACAAAGATGCCAAAACCAGTTGCAACAAAAACAAAAATTGACAAATAGGACCTAATTAAAGAGCTTCTGCACAGCAAAAGAAACTATCAACAGAGTAAACAGACAACCTATAGAATGGGAGAAAATATTTACACCTATGAACCCGACAAAGGTCTAATATCCAGAATCTGTAAGGAACTTAAATCAACTAGAAAAAAGAAAAACAAACAAACAACCCCATTTAAAAATGGGCAAAGGACAATAACAGACACTCTTCAAAACAAGACATAGACACATACACAGGGAAGTGAGGGGAGAGAGCATCAGGACAAATAGCTAATGCATGTGGGGCTTAATACTTACATGATGGGTTGATAGGTACAGCAAACCACCATGAAACATGTTAACCTATGTAGCAAACATGCACGTGCTATACAGGTATCCCAGGACTTTAAATTAAATTTAATTTAATTTAAAAAAGATACATGTGGCCAACAAGCATATGAAAAAAGGTTCAACATCACTAATTATTAGAGAAATGCAAATCAAAACCATAATGACCCCAAAATCCCCAAAGCCTCCCTGCCCTTAAGTCAAATTTAAAAAAAAATCATGGCCGGGCATGGCGGCTCACACCTGTAATCCCAGCACTTTGGGAGGCTGAGGCGGGTGGATCATGAAGTCAGGAGCTCGAGACCAGCCTGACCAAATGGTGAAACCCGTCTCTAGTAAAAATACAAAAATATTAGCCTGGCACGGTGGCGCGCACCTGTAACCCCAGCTACTCAGGAGGCTGAGCCAGGAGAACCGCTTGAATCCGGGAGGCAGAGGTTGCGCTGAGCTGAGATCATGCCACTGCACTCTAGCCTGAGCAACAGAGCAAGACTCCATGCCAAAAAAACAAACAAACAAACAAACAAAAAAAACCAAAAAACACGAGATGCCATCTCACAGCACTCAGAATGGCTATTATTAAAAAGGCAAAAAACAACAGATGCTGGAAAGGTTGTGGAGAAAAAGGAATGCTTATACACGGCTGATGAAAATGTGGATTAGTTCAGCCACTGTGGAAAGCAGTATGGCAATTTATCAAAGAGCTGAAAGCAGACTTACCATTCCACCCAGCATTCCAATTATTGGTATATACACCCCAAAATACAAATCATTCTACCATAAAGACCCATGCATGCATATGTTGACTACAGCACTATTCACAATAGCAAATACATGGAATTAACCTAAATGACCATGTATGGTAGAATGGATAAAGAAAAGGTGGTATATATACACCATAGAATGCTATGCAACATTAAAAAAGAACAAGATCATGTCCTTTGCAGCAACATGGATGAAGCTGGAGGCCATTATCCTAAGTGAACTAACACAGGAACAGAAAACCAAATATCTCATGTTCTCACTTATAAGTGGGAGCTAAACACTGATTCCTCATGGACGTAAAGAAGGGAACAATAGACACCAGGCCCTGCTTGAAGGCGGACAGAGGGAGGAGGGGAGGAATAAAAAAACTACCTATTGGTTATTACCTGGGTGGTGAAATCATCTGTACACCAAACCCCTGTGACATACAATGTACCTATATAACAAACCTGAACATGTACCCCTGAACCTAAAAGTTAAAAAGAAAGAGTTGGGAAATTTGAGGATACAGCGTTAGAAAAGCTCACTGCTGCTATATCCCAAATAAGAAGAGAGGAGACTGAAAAAGACTTTGTGTCACAAAGTGTACGGGAAAGACTTTGTCATGATATTCTGGTGACGCTGCAGATCTTCATGTAGGCACACAAGCGAGGCTTGGCTGCAGTCTGACCTGAGTGTTGGCAAAATGTCTCCTGATTCTTTTTTTTTTTTTTTTTTTTTTTTTTGAGGCGGAGTCTCGCTCTGTTGCCCGGACTGGAGAGCAGTGGCCGGATCTCAGCTCACTGCAAGCTCCGCCTCCGGGTTTATGCCATTCTCCTGCCTCAGCCTCCCGAGTAGCTGGGACTACAGGCGCCTGCCATCTCGCCCGGCTAGTTTTTGTATTTTTAGTAGAGACGGGGTTTCACCGTGTTAGCCAGGATGGTCTCGATCTCCTGACCTCGCGATCCGCCCGTCTCGGCCTCCCAAAGTGCTGGGATTACAGGCTTGAGCCACCGCGCCCGGCCTATGTCTCCTGATTCTTCCTGGAACAAGGGGAGATAAGGGCAAGGAACTGCTGCAAGGCAATTTCATGTCCCTATCTTGTGAGCTTTTGATCCCTTGACACAATAGTCCATAATGAAGACCTCTCACTTAGAGAGACCGTGCCCTAAAGCAAAAATTAGATTAAAGGTGGTGGTGCCCTCACCTAAGCCTGTTGCTTGAGATGACGTCAAGGTAGCCACCATTAATTTGAAAGGGAAAGAAGCACAGGACCAAGAAACAAACACTACAAAAAGGAGACTTTACAACTACATCTAGGAAAGAACATTGGGCATAGTTACATTACAGCACATGGAACTGTCTGGAAGCAAAGAGATCTGAAGCCTTCTATGATTTTGAAGGAATTAAATTACCAAAGAAAACAAGAGCCTGCTCTCAAAACGCTTCCAGGTGTAAAACAACCCTTGGGCAGGAAATGATCAGAGAAGGCTGCCATGGTCTCCAATCCCCATCATCTCTCTGACTTCATTTCCTACTTTCCCCCCTCGCTCCCTCCATTCCAGCCAGCCTCCTTACCATTCCTTTAACCATAAACATGCTACCACCTTTGCTTTTGCTGATTCTTCTGCCAGGAAAAAATTGTTTTTTTCAGATATTAATATGGCATAGGACACTGTGGATCCCAGCCCCAGGCCTATTTAGGGGAAAGTGAAATAGTCTACCTTTCTTCCTGCAAGCTGCCACTCCCACAGACATCCAGGTCCACTGTTGCCATAAAACAAAAGCAAGGCATAACCTAATTGCCCTGCCACCTGTTCATGCAAGAACCTCAACTCCCCACAAAGAGCACCTCATTATTTCCAGGAGTTGCTGGAGGTTGTCACACATGCTTAGGAACAAGTCCACTGCAACAGTGTCTGTAAGACTACTCTCAGCTGAATACCACAGACACTGCTGCCGCTCTAAGGGCTCTGTTAGGGTGTTGATTTCTCCTGCAGGATTGCAATAGTTCTGCTCTGATGGCCCCCTGGACTGTAGGGGGCTGCAGAAGGAGTGCAGTGGTCTGTGGGTGGTTGGGATGAACGGCTCTCTCCCCATATTATCTTCTGCTAAAGCAGTATAGGGCGGTGCCAGATGGAAATATAGGCTAAGGCAGCTATTGGAAGTCTGTAGTAAGAGAAGGGCATTAGTGCTCTCCAGGTACACACTTTTTTCTCTTTTTTTTAGAGACAGGGTATTACTCTACTGTTCAGGCTGGAGTGCAGTGCCTATTCAAAGGTGAGATCACAGCTCACCGCAGCCTTAACTCCTTGCCTCAAGCAATTCATCCACTTCAGCCTCCCAGGTAGCTGAGACTACAAGCATGTGCCACCATACCTGGTCAGAGAACACCTGTTTTGTTGTTGTTGTTGTTTGAGATGGAGTCTCGCTCTGTCATCCAAGACAGAGTACGGTGGCGCGATCTCGGCTCATTGCAACCTCCCCCTCGAGGGTTCAAGCAATTCTCCTGCCTCAGCCTCCTGAGTAGCTGGGACTACAAGTTTGCCACCATACCCGGCTAATTTTTGTATTTTTAGTAGAGACATGGTTTCACTATGTTGGCCAGGCTGGTCTTGAGCTCCTGGCCTGAGTGATCCACCCGACTCAACATCCCAAAGTGCTGGGAGCGCACCACTACACTCCAGCCTGGACAAAAGAGCGAGACTCCGTCTCAAGGAGAGAGAGAAAAAAAAAAGGTCAGGCCCAGCGGCTCAGGCCTGTAATCCCAGTACTTTGGGAGGCCAAGGCGGTAGGATCCTTTGAGGTCAGGAGTTCAAGACCAGCCTGGCCAACATGTGAAACCTCGTCTCTACCAAAGATACAAAAAAATTAGCCAGCTGTGGTGGCGCATGCCTGTAATCCCAGCTACTCAGGAGGCTAAGGCAGGAGAGTCGCTTGAACCCGGGAGGTGGAGGTTGCAGTGAGCCAGGATTGTACTACTACACTCCAGCCTGGGAGACAGAGAAAGACTCTGTCTCAAAAAAAAAAAAAAAAAAAGTTAAATAGGCGTAAAATTGTTAAGTAGGGACCAAATTCCATCACTCACACCTGTAATCACAGCACTTTGCAGGACTGAGGGATCGCTTGAGCTCAGGAGTCTGTGACCATCCTGGGCAACATGGGAAGCCCCATCTCTACAAAAAATTTAAAAGAAATCAACCGGGTGTGGTGGCGTGCACCTGTAGTCCCAGCTACTCAGGAGGCTGAGGTGGGAAGACTGCTGGAGCTCAGGAAGTCTATTTCATAGGGTGCTGTGTACTTCCTCATTGGGAGGCACAATGGGGATTTTTATTATTTTTATTTTTTATTTATTTACTTTTTTCCTTTGAGACGAAGTCTTGCTCTTGTCCCCCAGGCTGGAGTGCAATGGCGCGATCTCGGCTCACTGCAACCTCTCTGCCTCCCGGGTTCAAGCAATTCTCCAGTCTCAGCCTCCTGAGTAGCTGGAGTTACAGGCATGCCCCACCACACCAGGCTAATTTTCATATTTTTAGTAGAGATGGGGTTTCACCATGTTGGCCAGGCTGGTCTCGGACTCCTGACCTCAGGTGATCTGCCTGCCCCAGCCTCCCAAAGTGCTGGGATTACAGGCGTGAGCCACTGCACCCAACCTTTTTTAAAAATTAATTAATTAATTTATTTATTTTGAGGTGGAGCCTCACTCCACTGCCCAGGCTGGAGTGCAGTGGCACGATCCTGGCTCACTGCAACCTCTACCTCTGGGGTTCAAGCAGTTCTCCTGCTTCAGCCTCCCGAATAGCTGGGACTACAGGCACACACCACCACGCCCGGCTAATTTTGTATTTTTAGTAGAAATGGGGTTTCACCATGTTGCCCAGGCTGGTCTCGAACCCCTGACCTCAGGTGATCCATGCAGTTTGGCCTCCCAAAGTGCTGGGATTACAGGCATGAGCCACGGCACCTGACCACAATGGGGATTTTTAAATTTTCTTTTTTTTTTGAGATGGAGTCTCACTCTGTCACCGAGGCTTGGATGCAGTGGTACGATCTCACTGCAAGTTCTGTCTCACGAAATCGAGAGGTTCTCCTGCCTCAGCCTCCTGAGTAGCTGGGATTACAAGCGTGCACCACCACACCTGGCTAATTTTTATATTTTTAGTAGAGACAAGGTTTCACCATGTTGGCCAGGCTTCTCTTGAACTCTTGGCCTCAAGTGATCTGTCTGTCTCAGCCTCCCAACGTGCTGGGATTACAGGCGTGAGCCACCGGGCCCGGCCACAATGGAAATTTTTTTATAATTCAAGTGTAATTTGAAAATTGAGGTAAAATTATTCCTTATTTCTTTATTTGCGACGGAGCTTTGCTCTTGCTGCCCAGGCTGGAGTGCAACGGCACAATCTCGGCTCACCGCAACCTCTGCCTCTTGGGTTCAAGCAATTCTCCTGACTCAATCTCCCGAGTAGCAGGGATTACAGGCATGCGCCACCACACCTTGCTAAATTTTGTATTTTTAGTAGAGACGGGGTTTCTCCATGTTGGTCAGGCTGGTCTCGAACTCCTGACCTCAGGAAATCCGCCCGCCTCAGCCTCCCAAAGTGCTGGGATTATAGGTGTGAGCCACTGCGCCCAGCCAAAATTATTAAATTAAGGTTAAACTACTTAAAATATAATGAACGACTATTAAGTGAACAGCTTGATGAATATTTACATATTCATATTTACACAAGCATGTAACCACCACTTATATGAAGACATAAAACATTTCCATAACCCAGACTATCCTTCATAAAAGGTGATTTTCCAATTCTGTCATTTTTTTATGAACTTGAATTAGTTTATAATGAAGAACTTTCCTATCATTTCTGGATGCTCTTGAATATAGTTTGCCCAGAAAAGCAAAATAAATGATATTCTTTTCCTTTATTTGCCTATTTTACAATTAGTGAGTTGATGTCCCAGCAGCCTCCAAAAGGTAACCAATGAGGTTTTATTTATTGATTATTGATGTCATTATGAACTCATGGAGTTTTAAAATACTTGATGTGTAAATATTACAGTACTTTGCAGTCAGTATGCTTTTTGATGCTCAAATTGTCCCATCTTGGGCCAGTGAGGGCCCCTGAAAAGCTGGCTCTTTATTCTTGTCATAAAACCCTTGGAGTCCTTAATTTTTTTCTTAATTTCTGGTAGGATAGGATATTCCAAGTTCATCTTTTACATTTCCAGCCTCAGAATTGGAACTAGCCACTTCCCTAAGGAGTTCTGCATATTTGTTTGTTTTAAATTATGCTTACTCGCTATGATATGGATGCTGGGTCTTTATTGCTATCATGCTGTCATTTCTTTTCAGGTCTTTTCAGTGCACAGAGCTAAGAATTTTTTTTCAAAATAAAAATAAATTATGAGTAAATACTGCTATTTCTAGTCTAAATTAAAGATTAAAGGGTTTTTACTTAATTTCTTTGATTTTGTGTTTGCATCTCTTCTCTCATCTGTAAAATCTTGGTTCCTAATGTTATTAACATAATGACTTACTTGATTTATTCCACTGGATAGATAGAATAGTTTAGGATAAAAATATCAATGTTATTACTAACAGATCACCGAATGCCTTTTAAGATTTATTCGCAGTTATTTTAGTCCTTAGGATTCAGCCCACTACGGATGTACAAGAAAAATACTTTGTTCGTGAATCACTTGAAATCATTATTATATGTATAGTTTTGCCACCAACTTGATAGAGAATCAGGTTCAATTTGTTTCAGTTTGTCTTCAATTTTTAACGACTGCCTCTAGTTTTCTTTTTGATTATACTCAGTTGTTAAATTATTTACAACTCGGCCGGGCACGGTGGTGCTCACGCCTGTAATCCTAGCACTTTGGGAGGCTGAGGCGGGCGGATCATGAGGTCAGGAGTTAGAGACCAGCCTGACTAACACGGTGAAACCCCGTCTCTGCTAACAATACAAAAATTAGCCGGGTGTGGTGGGGCATGCCTGTAATTCCAGCTACTCGAGAGGCTGAGACTGGAGAATTGCTTGAACCTGGGAGGCGGAGGTTGCAGTGAGCCAAGATTGTGCCACTGCACTCCAGCCTGGGTGACAGAGTGAGACTCCATTTCAAAAAAAAAAAAAAAATTTACAACAATCTCGCTGTTCTAACATCTATTACTGACCTATCGGTGCATAACAAATGATACCAAACTTAGCAGCTGAAAATAACCAAATGTTATTATCTCACAGTTTCTGTGAATCAGCTTTTATTATCTCATCAGTTTTCAGTGCAGTTTAGCTAGGTGGTCCTGGCTCAGGGTCTCCTCCTGAAATGCAGTCAAGATGTCAGCCAGGGATGTGGTAAGGCTTGACTAAGGCCGGAGGATCTGCTTCTGCCAGGGCTCACTCACGTGGCTTTGTTGGGCTTTGGATCCTCGCCACATGGGACTGCTCTACAAGGCAACTGGTTTCCCCAGAACAAGTGATCCAAGAGAGAGAAACAGGGTAAAAAGGAAGCTATATTGTCTTTTAGAATCTCATCTTGGAAATTTTTAAACCATTACTACTGCCAAATTCTGTTTCTTTTTTTTCTACACACAAAACGGATGTAACTTCTGCCAAATTCTATTGGTCTCACAGATCAACCCTGGTGCAGTGTCAGAGGGGACATCACAAGGGTGTAAATACCACGAGGTGGGGATTCTTGGGGGCCATCTTTTACACAAAGCAAAAATATAAAGCAAGATCCATTCAGAGAGTTCTAGTTTTCACCTTTGTGTGTTCCACATTACCTACCTCCACCTTTAGGAAACCACTTTTGTTACTACTTGCTTTATTTTTCCAATATTTTGTTTGGAAAAATATCAGAAAATATGTACATATATCTGTAGTTCCAAAATTAACTTACTATACACCTTTTCAGCACCTTGCTTTCTTCAATTAACGCCGTGTCCAATAGACCACCTAATGGCAACCTATAGACATCTTTATTCTATTTTATACCTTAATTCAACTCCATTATATAGTGATCCTGTAGTTTACATAATGTTGTAATGGCTTCATCATTTATCAATTTTTCTCCAGCTTTTAGACACTAGTTACTTATAATTTTCATCATCGTAAACAATGCTGCAATGAATATCTTTCTGTATAAAGGTTTTGCTGGATGTGGAATTATCTTAGACTACTAGACTCACAGATACAGCTTCATTAAGTCAAAGATATGAATTTTTTTTTTTTGAGACGGCGTCTTGCTCTGTCACCCAGGCTGGAGTGCAGTGGAGCGATCTTAGTTCACTTTAAGCTCCGCCTCCCAGGTTCACGC
Source organism: Trachypithecus francoisi (assembly GCF_009764315.1). Lineage (NCBI taxonomy): Eukaryota > Metazoa > Chordata > Mammalia > Primates > Cercopithecidae > Trachypithecus > Trachypithecus francoisi. The sequence continues at coordinate 97,141,587 of NW_022681471.1, forward strand.
CATTCTCCTCACTCAGCCTCCCGAGTAGCTGGGATTACAGGCGCCCACCACCATGCCCGGCTAATTTTATGTATTTTTTTTTAGTACAGACGGGGTTTCACCGTGTTAACCAGGATGGTCTTGATCTCCTGATGATCCGCCCACCTCAGCCGCCCAACGTGCTGGGATTACAGGCGTGAGCCACCGCGCTCGGCCTTTGGTAGCCTAATTCTTTTTAATCTTCACTATTTTAACATATATACCTAAGTGTGTTATTTTAGTCCCCATATATTTTCACATCATGCTAGGTACTAAGTTAGTTTACTTTATGTATTTCAATGATAACTTGTTATTTTAAAAACTATACTCTCTCTCTATATATATAATACCTTTTTTTACTATTTAATTTTTCTATATATTTAACATGAACTGAATGTAGACTTACATAATATTTTTCTTTTTTTCTTTTATTTTTGAGACAGAGTTTCACTCTTGTTGCCCAGGCTGGAGTGCAATGGTGCAATCTTGGCTCATCACAGCATCCACCTCCCAGGTTTGAGCAATTCTCCTGCCTCAGCCTCCCAAGTAGCTGGGATTATAGGCATGCACTACCATACCTGGCTAATTTTGTATTTTTAGTAGAGACGGGATTTCTCCATGTTGGTCAGACTGGTCTTGAACTCCTGATCTCAGGTGATCTGCCCGCTTTGGCCTCCCAAAGTGCTAGGTTTACAGGTGTGAGCCACCGTGCCTGGCCATAGAATATTTTTCTGAGCTAGTAAATATTTAATACATTTCCATGCAAGACTAAAATATGTACAAAAATTATAAAGTACAGCAATGATTATGGTTATATTTGTCATATAATATTCACTAAAATTATTCAAAAAAGTTTTAGTACAATATATTCATATATTTAGAGATGCTAAATCAAGTTATTTTGTGGGATTTGTAGAATTATAATTTTATCTTGGCTATAATAATAGCTGTTAACCCTTTTTTGCTAAGAAAATGTAAACTACAGTTAAAGATCTATTATTTACGAACTACATAGTCCCTAAATGTTTTCAAAACAGCACTGCCGGCCAGGCGCGGTGGCTCAAGCCTGTAATCCCAGCACTTTGGGAGGCCGAGACGGGCGGATCACGAGGTCAGGAGATCGAGACCATCCTGGCTAACATGGTGAAACCCCGTCTCCACTAAAAAATTCAAAAAACTAGCCGGGCGAGGTGGCGGGCGCCTGTAGTCCCAGCTACTCGGGAGGCTGAGGCAGGAGAATGGCGTAAACCTGGGAGGCGGAGCTTGCAGTGAGCTGAGATCCGGCCACTGCACTCCAGCCTGGGGGACAGAGCGAGACTCCGTCTCAAAAAAACAAACAAACAAACAAACAAACAAAAAAAAAAACAGCACTGCCATGTTTCCCATTAAGAGAGCTATGGCACATGTTTCTTAGTTCAGGTGTCATCATTCTTCATTAGATGAGCAAAATGATTTCTTTCTCCTCTTTTCAGAGTGATATTTTAAAAATATTTTTGGCACTTAATACAAAGTGTAATTTTTAGGTCATAAAAGGTATATGTAATAAGTACTTTGCAAGATACATTCAAAGAGGTATAGCTTTCATCAATCACATTCAATACTGTGAATACTGATTGTGAATATATATTTAGGAGTTGGTAATACATAGCGGTTTTTCTGATATGTAACAAGACTCAACAGCAGAGCTCCCTGGGGGTGGGGGATGGGGTATATAAGACCAAGACCAACTGCTAATCATCAATCTCAAGGTCCTCAATGAATAATTCTAACAAACTGGGTCAAAATGCCCTGAAATTCCTTGGTCCCCTGGAGCCTGTGGGGCCCTAGCTAAAAGGAAACACTGGTAATTAGTATGTTTCATGCCTTTGCCAGCAAAACAACTCAGGCCTGTTCGAATTAACCCTCACAGCATAAGCGCAAAGGCACTGACTGTATCTCAATACTTTCCAAAAAGCTAAAACAGTCCGGAGCAGATTTTTCTACTACAGTGCAAACATTAGCAAATACGGACAGTAAAAGTGAATGCAAAATGAAATTTAAAACACTTTTTTTTTTTTTTGAGATGGAGGCTCGCTCTGTCAGCCAGGCTAGAGTGCAGTGCTGTGATCATGCTGTGATCATAGCTCACTGCAGCCTCCAACTCCTGGACTAAAGTGACCCTCCTACCTCAGCCTTCTGTGTAGCCGGGACTACAGTGAGGATACTGCGCCCTGCCTGTAGAACTTTCTAAAGGTGCTTCTTGATAATCTGCATCAATATTCTTTCATGATCCATTCCCTTCGTCTAACAATTATATATTTACCATTTCATCATGAACAGATAATGGGCAGAGAAAAATTCCTAAAGTATTTACTGCAGTTCAGTGGATAGTAGCAAAAAGTTGGAAACTACCAAATGTCCAGCAACATGGAGACTGTTTTAGTAAGTTAAATCCATATGCAATTATTCAAAATAATTCTGTAGGTCTGGTGCCGTGACTCACGCCCGTAATCCCAGCACTTTGGGAGGCTGAGGTGGGCGTATCACTCAGGTCAGTAGTTGGAGACTAGCCTGGCCAACATGGCGAAATGCCATCTCTACTATAAATACAAAAATTAGCCAGATGAGGTGGTGGGCACCTGTAATTCCAGCTACTCGGGAGGCTGAGACAGGAGAATCACCTGGACCCTGGAGGTGGAGGTTGCAGGGAGCCAAGATTGTGCCACTGCACTCTAACCTGGGTGACGCCAGAGCAAGACTTTGTCTCAAAAAAAAAAAAAAAAGCAGAAATTAAAGAGTTTAAATAATGCCACACTCCCTATTCAATAAATGCTGCTGGGATATCTGACTAGCCATATACAGAAGATTGAAACTGGACCCCTTCCTTATAACATCCACAAAAATAAACCCCAGATGAATGAAAGATTTAAATGTACAACCTAAAACTATAAAAACCCTGGAAGATGATCTAGGAAATACCATTCTGGACATGGGACCTGGCAAATATTTCATGACAAAGACTCCAAAAGCAATTTTAACTAAAACAAAAATTGACAGGACCTAATTGAACTAAAGAACTTCTGTAAGCCAAAGTAAACTATCAACAGAGTAAACAGACAATTTTAGAACGGGAGAAAGTATTTCCAAACTGTGTATCCGAGAAAGGTCTAATATCCATAATCTATAAGGAACTTAAATCAACTAGAAAAAAAACGAACAACCTCATTTAAAAATGTGCAAAGGAGGCTGGGCGCAGTGGCTCACGCCTGTAATCCCAGCACTTTGGGAAGCCAAGGTGGACGGATCACTTGAGGTCAGGAGTTTGAGACTAGCCTGGCCAACATGGTGAAACCGTCTCTACTAAATATAAATAATTAGCCAAGCATGGTGGTGTGCGCCTGTAATCCCAGCTACTTGGGATGCTGAGGCATGAGAATCGCTTGAACCTGGGAGGCGGAGGTTGCAGTGTGCTGAGATTGTGCCACTGTACTCCAGCCTGGGCAACAGAGCGAGACTCTGTCTCAAAAAAAGAAAATAAAAAAGGGCAAAGGACATGAACTGACACTCTTCAAAAGAAGGCATACACACGTACACAGCAGGGCAGGGGGAGGGAGAGCATCAAGATAAATAGCTCATACATGTGGGGCTTAAAACCTAAATGATAGGTTGATAGGTGCAGCAAACCATCATGGCACGTATTTAGCTGTGTAACAAACCTGCACGTTCTGCTCATGTATCCTGGAACTTTAAATTAAATTAAATTAAATTATTTAAAAAAAGAAGACATACACATGGCCAACAAGCACATGAAAAAAGGCTCAACATCAGTAATTATTAGAGAAATGCAAATCAAAACCACAGTGACCTGAAAGCCGGCAAAGCCCACCTTGCCTTAACTTTCACTGAAACACAGACACATACGCAATGAGATACCATCACACATTAGTCAGAATGGCTATTATTATTATTATTTTTTTTTTTTTTTTGAGACGGAGTCTTGCTCTGTCTCCCAGGCTGGAGTGCAGTGGCCGAATCTCAGCTCACTGCAAGCTCCGCCTCCCGGGTTTATGCCATTCTCCTGCCTCAGCCTCCCGAGTAGCTGGGACTACAGGTGCCCGCCACCTCGCCCGGCTAGTTTTTCGTATTTTTTAGTAGAGACGGGGTTTCACCGTATTAGCCAGGATGGTCTCGATCTCCTGACCTCGTGATCCGCCTGTCTCAGCCTCCCAAAGTGCTGGGATTACAGGCTTGAGCCACCGCGCCCGGCCCAGAATGGCTATTATTAAAAAATTTAAAAAAAAAACAGATGCTGAAAGGTTGTGGAGAAAAGGGAATGCTTATACCCTGCTGGTGGAGATACAGATTAATTTGGCAACTGTGGAAGGCAATATGGCAATTTCTCAAAGAACTCAAAGCTGACCTACCATTCGACCCAGCAATCCCATAGTTGGGTATATATACAAAGGAATATAAATCATTGTATCATAAAGACACATGCATGCATGTGTTCATCACAGCACGATTCACAATAGCAAACACATAGAATCAACCTAAAGAGCCATCTATGGTAGACTGGATAAAGAAAAGGTGGTACATATACACCATGGAATATTGTGCAACCATAAAAAAGAACCAGATCACGTCCTTTGCAACAACAAGGATGGAACTGAAGGCCATTATCCTAAGCGAACTAACAAAGGAACAGAAAACCAAATATTACATGTTCTCACTTCTAAGTGGGAGCTAAACCCTGAGTCTACATGGGCATAAAGAAGGGAACAATAGACACCTGGACCTCCGTGAGGGTAGAGGGAGGGACAAGAATAAGAATAAAAAAACTACCTATTGGTTACTACACTTATTACCTGGGTGATGAAATCATCTGTCCACCAAACCCCCATGACACATAATGTACCTATAAAACAAATCTGCACAGGTACCCCTGAGCCTAAAAATTAAAGAGTTGAGAAATTTGGGGATACAGGGTTAGAAAAGCTCACAATGTCTATATCCCAAATAAGAAGAGAGGAGACAAAAAAAGACTTCGTGTCACAAAGTGTACAGGAAAGGCTTTGTCATGATATGCTGGTGACGCTGCACATCTTCATGTAGGCCACATGAGCAAGGCTTGGCTGCAGTCTGACCTGAGTGTTGGCAGAATGCCCCCTGATTCCTACTGGAACAAGGGGGAGATGAAAACAAGGAACTGCTGCAAGGCAGTTTCTTGTCCTTATCTTGTGAGAGACTGTGTCTCCCTCATTTGGGGAGGGCAACCCTTTCCACCTTCCCCACCTCCGAGCTAGGGTGCAACTGCGTGTTTCTGAGGCACTCTACAAAACTGATCAACCATGGTTTATACCTGGCTTTTCTGCAGCAGAGTGACCTGTCACTCCAGGGGCCTGTCATTTGGCTCCTCAGCTTCCATGCCACCCTGTGGGACTAAGGACTTGGGAAGCCGACACCATGCTGATCTTGCTTACGTTGTCTCTGTAAGTAATATACCATTCCAAATCCATGTGGCCTCATTACCTCTTACCAGCCAAATCTACAGTAGTGTGGCAAGCCAGCCTAAGAGCTGCAATAGTGTCAGCCACTATGCTGCTGCTGCTTAGGGAGTGCTTCACCCCTTGGCACGATGGCCCATAAGACCTCTCACTTAAACAGAGAGACCCTGCCCTAAAGGAAAAATTGATTAAGGGCGTTGGTGCCCTCACCTAAGCATATTGCTTGACATGACATCAAGGTAGCCACCATTAATCTGAAAGGGAGAGAAGCACAGGACCAGTGAAGCAAATACTACATAAAGGAGACTTTACTACTATGTCTAGGAAAGAACATCGGGCATGGTTACAGCACATGGAACTGTCTGGAAGCAAAGAGATCTGAAACCTTCTGTGGTTTTGAAGGAATTAATTACCAAAGAAACCAAGAGCCTGCTCTTAAAACGCTGTAAAATGACCCTTGGGCAGGAAATGATCTGAGAAGGCTGCCATGGTCTCCAATCCCCATCATTATCTCTCTGACTTCATTTCCTACTTTCCCCCTCACTCCCTCCGTTCCAGCCAGCCTCCTTACCATCCCTTTAACAATAAACATGCTACCACCTTTGCCTTTGCTGTTACCTCTGACTGGAAAAAAACGTTTTTTTCAGAAATTCACATGGCAAAGGACACTGTGGATTCCAGCCCAAAGCCTATTTAGGGGAAATTGATAGAAACTGTCTAGTTTCCTTCCTGCAAGCTGCCACTCCCACAGGCATCCAGGTCCACTGTTGGCATAAAACAAAAGCTAAGTGAAACCTAATTGCCTTGCCACCTGTCATGCAAGAACCTCAAAAAGGCCGGGTGCGGTGGGTTACACCTATAATCCCAGCACTTTGGGAGCCCGAGGCAGGGGGCTAACCAGAGGTCAGGAGATCAAGACCAGCCTGGCTAATACGGTGAAACCCCATCTCTACTAAAAATACAAACATTACCCAGGGGTGGTGGCATGCGCCTGTAATCCCAAGTACTCGGGAATCGCTTGAACCCGGGAGGTGGAGGTTGCAGTGAGCCGAGATAGTACCACTGCACTCCAGCCTGGGCAATGTAGCGAGACCCCATCTCAAAAAAGGAAAAAAAAAAAAGAACCCGAAATCTCCACAAAAAGCACCTCATTATTTCCAGGAGTTGCTAGGGGTTGTCACACATACTTAGGAACAAGTCCACTGCAACAGTCTCTGTAAGACTCTACTCTCAGCTGGATGCCACAGACACTGCTGCCACTCTAAGGGCTCTGTAGGGTGCTGGTTTCTCCTGCAGGATTGCAATAGTTCTGCCCTGGTGGCTCCTGGACTGTAGGGGGCTGCAGGAGGTGTGCAGTGGTCTGTGGGTGGTTGGGATGAACAGATCTCTCCCCGTGTTATCTTCTGCTAAAGCAGTACAGGGTGGTGCCAGATGGAAATGTAGGCTAAGGCAGCTATCGAAGTACTGTAGTAAGAAAAGGGCATTGGTGCTCTCCAGGTACACTTGTAAATTGGAACCACATTTCAGAGGACACATTTTTTTCCTTTTTTTAGAGACAGAGTATCGCTCTATTGGCCAGGCTGGAGTGCAGTGCCTATTCACAGGCCTGATCACAGCTTATCGCATCCTTAACTCCTGGCCTCCACCAATTCACCTACTTCAGCCTACCCATTAGCTGAGACTACAGGTATGTGCCATCATGCCTGGTTAGAGAACACTTTTCCTTTCTTTTCTTTTCTTTTCTTTTCTTTTCTTTTTTTTTGAGACAATTTCATTCTGTCGCCCAGACTGGGGTGCAGTGGTGCAATCTCTGCTCCCTGCAAGCTCTGCTTCCCGGGTTCAAGTGATTGTCCTATGTCAGTCTCCCAAGTAGCTGGAAATACAGACGTGCACCACCACACCCAGCTAATAATTTGTCCTTTTTTTTTTTTTTTTTTTTTGAGACGGAGTCTCGCTCTGTCGCCCAGGCTGGAGTGCAGTGGCCGGATCTCAGCTCACTGCAAGCTCCGCCTCCCGGGTTTACACCATTCTCCTGCCTCAGCCTCCCGAGTAGTTGGGACTACAGGCGCCCGCACCTCACCCGGCTAGTTTTTTGTATTTTTTAGTAGAGACGGGGTTTCACTGTATTAGCCAGGATGGTCTCGATCTCCTGAGATTGACCTCGGATCTGCCGTCTCGGCCTCCCAAAGTGCTGGGATTACAGCTTGAGCCACCGCGCCCGGCCAATAATTTGTACTTTAAGTAGAGACGGGCTTTCGCCATGTGGGTCAGGCTCGTCTTGAATTCCTGGCTTCAAGTGATCCCCCCGCCTCAGCCTCCCAAAGTGTTGGGATTACAGGTGTGAGCCACTGGGCCTGGCCTTAGAGAACGCATTTTTAACATCTAATGCAATTTCAAAATATACATTCTCTCTGACCCAGCATTTCTACTACTATCTATCTACATTAGAGAGACACTCCTAAACAGAGACAAAGACACAGGGACAGAGATGTTAATCACTGGATTTTTGTAATAAGGAATGCAGGTCAACAGTGAAATAAACCTAAACCATGGCATATGCATACTGGGGAATATTACGCAGCACTTAAAAAGAATGAAAGGAATCTATATGCCATAATTTAGAATAGTCAATTCTAAGACAAACTGTTTACTGAATAAAGCAAGTTACAATGTATATTATGAAATAAAATCAAAGAATCTAAAAAGCCATGCCATATATATTTCAATGGATCTCTATGTATACAAGCACATGTAAATGATAACTGATAATGGTGGTTAACTCTGGGGAGAAGGAAGAGAAGGATTGGGGATGGTGACTAGAATTTTAGCCCTGTGCTTAAGAGCAAAGTATCTTTGATGGATAATGAATGCTTATGTAGTTAAGAAATTAATTTTTTATAACAGCCATTTGCCTGTGTAGAAAACATTGTCATGCCCCCTACCCCTGTCCCTTGTCTCTCATCAATTTAGCGCACACTGGCCCAACTTCAAACTGCTGTAGCTCCTGCATTACATTGCCCAACAACTTTCTCTGCCACTGAAGCTTGATTTCCTGCTGGAGTCAGCTTTACCACCTATGTGACAGACTGAAAATACTGGTGCTGCTCACCTCATGCTGGCACTGCCGATGGGCCTGCCTCGAGGCTGCTTCTGTGATGCTGGAAAACCACCAACTGGATTCTGGTGTGGACTCGGGCAGGGCGTTGGTGGAGTGGAGAGAAGAAACGTTCCTGGTGGGGAAACTGAGAGAAGCGGGAGCATGCGGGAAGGACGGAAAGCACTCTGCTCTCCACTTGCTCTTGTGTTGTGAGGGTTAATTCGAACCGGCCTGAGTTGAATCAGGACCCAAACAATGTCCACATATTGTTTTGGTGAATATGTCCCTTAAGCCTCTTTTACTTATAATCCTTCTTCTATGGGTTGAATGTATGCGCTAAAAAGAATGTATTAGAAACTTAATCCCCAAAACAACCATATTGAGAGGTGGGGCTAATGAGAAGTAATTAGTCCAGGAAACAGATTAGGCCTCTGTCTTCATGAATGGATGAATGCTGTTATCTCCAGAGTGGATTCATTATAAAGAGATGGGTAGATCCTCTTTTTACTCTCAGCTTTCTGCCCTTCACAGCACAAAGGCCCTCACTAGACGCTCAAGACACTGTCTTGATCTTAGACTTCCCAGCCTCCACAACTGTGAGAAATAAATTTCTGTTCATTATAAGTTACTGTGTCTCAGGTATTCTACTATGGCAGCACAAAGGGGCTAAGACGCCTTCCTTCCATACTTCCTTTTCTCTATTTTGTCATTTACTTAGTGAATAAATCATGTCACTTGTCCTACAGAATATCCCATATTTTAAATTCATCTGGTTGTATCCTATTGGTATCATATAACATGTTCCTCTGTTCCCTTTATTTTCTATAAGCTGGTAGTCACATTAGGAGACTTGATTAGATTCAGGTTCAATTTTTTGGCAAGCATATTTCATAGGGTGCTGTGTACTTCCTCACTGGGAGGCACGTGGAGATTTTTTTCCCCCCGATATGGAGTCTTGCTCTGTCGCCCAGGCTAGACTACAGTGGCGTGATCTCGGCTCACTGAAACCTCCACCTCCTGGGTTCAAGCAATTCTCCTGCCTCAGCCTCCCGAGTAGCTGGGATTACAGGTGCCCACCACCATGCCTGGCTAATTTTGTATTCTTAGTAGAGACGGGGTTTCACCATGTTGGCCAGGCTGATCTTGAACTCTTGACCTCATGATCTGCCCACCTCGGCCTCCCAAAGTGCTGGGATTACAGGAGTGAGCCACCGCATCCAGCCCCACAATGGAGATTTTTGAAAATTGAAGTGTAATTTTAAAATTGAGATAAAAGTATTAAATTAAGATTAAATTAAGTGAAACTACCTAAAATATAATGTATGAATATTAAGTGAACAGCTTGATGAATATTTACATATTGTACAACTATGTGACCACCATTTACATCAAGACAGAAAGCATTTCCATACCCAGACTATCCTTCATAAAAGCTGATGCTCCAATTCTGTCATTTTGTGTGTGTGTGTGGCAGAGTCTCGCTCTGTCGCCCAGGCTGGAGTGCAGTGGTATGATCTTGAATCTCTGCAACCTCTGCCTCCCGGGTTCAAGTGATTCTCCTGCCTTAGCCTCCCAAGTAGCTGGGATTACAGGCACACACACCAAGGCGCTCACTTTTGTATTTTTAGTAGAGACAGGATTTCACTATGTTGGCCAGGCTGGTCTGGAACACTAGACCTCAAGTGGTCTGCCTGCCTTGGCCTCCCAAAGTGCTGGGATTACAGGTGTGAGTATCTGCGCCCGGCCTCATTATGCTTTTTGATGCTCAAATTATCCATCTTGTGCTAGTGAGGGACCTTAAAAAGTCGGCTCCTTAGTACTGTCATACAACCCTTGGAATCTGTAATTTCTCCCTTAACTTTTAGTAATTCCACGTTCATCTTTTACATTTCCAGCCTGGGAATTGGAATTAGCCAGTTCCCTAAGGAGTTCTGCTTGTTTGTTTGTTTTAAATTATGTTTACTCGCTATGATATGGATGCTGGGTCTTTATTGCTATCATGCTGTCATTTCTTTCAGGTCTTTTCAGTGCACAAAGCTAAGAAAATTTTTTTCAAAATAAAAATAAATTATGAATAAATATTGCTATTTCTAATCTAAATTAAAGATTAAAGGGTTTTTACTTAATTTCTTTGATTTTGTGTTTGCATCTCTTCTCTCATGTGTAAAATCTTGGTTCCTAATGATATTAACATAATGACCTATTTGCTTTCTTCCCCTATATAAATGAAATAGTTTCAGGATAACAATACCGATGTTATTACTAACAGTTAGATCACTAAATGTCATTTAAGATTTATTCGCAGTTATTTTAGTCCTTAAGATCCAGCCCACTAAGGATGTACAGGAAAAATACTGTGTTCATGAATCACTAAAATCATTATTATATGTGTTGTTTTGCCACCAACTTGATATATAATAAAGTTCAATTTCTTTCAGTTTGTCTTCAATTTTTAATGACTGCTTCTTTTCTTTTTTATTATATTCAGTTGTTAAATTATTATTATTATTTTTGAGATGGAGTCTCTCTCTGTCGCCCAGGCTGGAGTGCAGTGGCACGATCTTGGCTCACAACAACCTCCGCCTCCCGGGTTCAAGCGATTTTCCTGCCTCAGCCTCTTAAGTAGCTGATATTACAGGCACGTGCCACCAAGTCCTGTTAATTTTTTTGTATTTTTAGTAGAGACAGGGTTTCATCATGTTGGCTAGGCTGGTCTCAAATTCCTGACCTCAGGCGATCCACCTGCCTTGACCTCCCAAAGTGCCGAGATTACAGGCGTGAGACAGTGCCTGGCCCAGTTGTTAAATTATTTACAACAGTCTTACTATTCTAACATCTACTGGTGCATAACAAATGATACCAAACTTAGCAGCTGAAAATAACCAAATGTTATTATCTCACAGTTTCTGTGAATCAGCTTTTATTATCTCATCAGTTTTCGGTGCAGTTTAGCTAGGTGGTCCTGGCTCAGGGTCTCCTCCTGAAATGCAGTCAAGATGTCAGCCAGGGATGTGGTAAGGCTTGACTAAGGCCGGAGGATCTGCTTCTGCCAGGGCTCACTCACGTGGCTTTGTTGGGCTTTGGATCCTCGCCACATGGGACTGCTCTACAAGGCAACTGGTTTCCCCAGAACAAGTGATCCAAGAGAGAGAAACAGGGTAAAAAGGAAGCTATATTGTCTTTTAGAATCTCATCTTGGAAATTTTTAAACAATCACTTCTGCCAAATTCTGTTTTTTTTTTTTTTTTCCCACACACACAAAACAGATGAAACTTCTGCCAAATTCTATTGGTCTCACAGATCAACCCTGGTGCAGTGTCAGAGGGGACATTACAAGGGTGTAAATACCACGAGGTGGGGATTCTTGGGGGCCATCTTTTACACAAAGCAAAATATAAAGCAAGATCCATTCAGAGAGTTCTAGTTTTCACCTTTGTGTGTTCCACATTGCCTACCTCCACCTTTAGGAAACCACTTTTGTTACTACTTGCTTTATTTTTCCATTGTTTTGTTTGGAAAAATATCAGAAAATATGTACATATATCTGTAGTTCCAAAATTAACTTACTATACACCTTTCAGCACCTTGCTTTCTTCAATTAACGCCATGTTCAACAGACCACCTAATGATAACCTATAGATCTTTATTCCATTTTATATCTTAATTCAACTCCATTATATAGTGATCCTGTAGTTTACATAATGTTGTAATGGCTTCGTCATTTATCAGTTTTTCTCCAATTTTTGGACATTAGTTACTTATAATTTTCATCATCATAATGCCACAATGAATATCTTTGTGTATAAAGGTTTTGCTCGATGCAGGTTTATCTTAGGGTACTAGATGCACAGATAGAGATTTATTAAGTCAAAGATATGAAAAGTTTCATGTTCTGCTTATGTGTTGCTAAATTGGTTCACAAAAGAGTTATACTGCATTATGTTTCCACCTACTATGCAGAGAGTGTTCATTTTCTATGTATTGTGATCTGCATTTGGTAGCCTAATTCTTTTTAATCTTCACTATTTTAACAGATATACCTAAGTGGATTTCTGTAGTGTCCATATATTTTCACATCATTCTTACTACTAAGTTAGTTTACTTTATGTATTTCAATGATAACTTGTTACTTTAAAAACTGTATTATATATATTTCAAATACCATTGTTTACTATTTAATTTTTCTATATATTAACCTGAACTACATGTGGACTTAGAGAATTTTCTGAGCTAGTAAAATATTTAGTACTTACACTTCCGTGAAGACTATAATGTGTACAAAAATGATTAAGTGCGTCAATGATTTTGATTACATTCCATATAATATTCACTAAAAATTATTCCAAACATTTTTAGTATAATATATTCAGGTACTTAGAGAGAGTGAAATATTCAAGTTATTTTGTTGGATTTGTAGCATTATAGTTTTATCTTGGCTATAATAATAACTGTTAAACTTTTTTTGCTAATAAAACATAAACTAGAATTACAGATCTATTATTTATGAACTATATAGTCCTTCAATGTTTTCAAAATAGCACTCTCATGTTTCCCATTAAGATAGCTGTGGCACATGTTTCTAAAAGTTCAGGTGTCATCATTCTTCATTAAATGAGCAAAATTATTTCTTTCCCCTTTTACTTTTCAGAGTGATATTTTAAAAATATTTTTGTCGGCCGGGCGCGGTGGCTCAAGCCTGTAATCCCAGCACTTTGGGAGGCCGAGACGGGCGGATCACGAGGTCAGGAGATCGAGACCATCCTGGCTAACATGGTGAAACCCCGTCTCTACTAAAAATACAAAAAACTAGCCGGGCGAGGTGGCGGGCGCCTGTAGTCCCAGCTACTCGGGAGGCTGAGGCAGGAGAATGGCGTGAACCCGGAGGCGGAGCTTGCAGTGAGCCGAGATTGCGCCACTGCACTCCAGTCTGGGCGACAGAGCGAGACTCTGCCTCAAAAAAAAAAAAAAAAAAAAAAAAAAAAAAAAAAAAAATATTTTTGTCATTTATTAGATATGCAGAGTGTAATACATAGATCATGAAAGAATTATTTATATAATAAAGTACTTTGGCAAGATACATTCAGAGAGGTCTAGCTTTCGTCAATCATATTCAATACTGTGAATACTAATTGTGAATATATATTTAGGTATTGGTAATACCTAGCTGTTTTCCTGAAATGTAACAAGACTCAACAGCAGGGCTCCCTGGGGGTAGAGGATGGGGGTATGTAATACCAAGACCACCTGCTATCATCAATCTCATTGTAGTTTTTTTTTTTTTTTTTTAGGCAGCGTTTCACACTGTCGCCAGGGCTGGTGTACAGTGGCTCAATCTCCGCTAGCTGCAACCTCCACCTCCCAGGTTCAGGTGATTCTTCCGCCTCAGCCTCCCAAGTAGCTGGGATTACAGGTGCACACCACCATGTCTGGCTAATTTTTTGTATTTTTAGTAGAGACGGGGTTTCACTATGTTGGCCAGGCTGGTCTCGAACTCCTGACCTCATGATCCGCCCGCCTTGGACTCCCCAAGTGTTGGGATTACAGGCGTGAGCCACTGCGCCTGTCGTTTTTTTTTTGTTTTGTTTTGTTTTTTCTTTGTTGTTGTTGTTGTTGTTTTTGAGACAGTCTCACCTTGTCGCCCAGGCTGGAGTGCAGTGGCAGATCTCGGCTCACTACAGCCTCCACCCAAGTGATTGTTCCGCCTCAACCTCCCAAGTAGCTGGGATTATAGTTTCCCACCACCACACCCGGCTAATTTTTGTATTTTCACTAGAGATGAGATTTCGCCATGTTGGCCAGGCTGGTCTATAACTCCTGACCTCAGGTGATCTGCCCGCCTCAGTCTCCCAAAGGGCTGGGATTATAGGTGTGAGCCATCGCGCCGGCTAATCTCATTGTTATCAATAAACAATTCTATCAAACTGGGTCAAAATGCTCTGAAAATCTTTCCGGCGTAGGCCCCGCCCCTCCCTGCCCCATCCCGCCTGTGAGGTTCCTAGCTAAAAGGAAACATTATTAATTTGTATGTTTGATGAGGTTCCTAGCTAAAAGGAAAAATTATTACTTTAAAAATTATTTATTTATTTAGTTTTTTGATACGGAGTTTCACTCTTGCTGCCCAGGCTGGAGCGCAATGGCGCCATCTTGGCTCACCGCAACCTCCGCCTCCCGGGTTCAAGCGATTCTCCCGCCTCAGCCTGCCGAGTAGCTGGCATTACAGGCACATGCCACCACGGCCGGCTATAACAGTTATAACGGCTATAACAGTTATATAGCAGTTATTATTATAGCCAAGATTTCGTATTTTTTTAAGTAGAGACTGGGTTTCTCCATGTTGTTCAGGCTGGTCTTGAGCTCCCGACCTCAGGCGATCCTCTCGCCTCAGCCTCCCAAAGTGTTGGGATTACAGGCGTGAGCCACCGTGCTCTTCCAGGAAACATTATTAATTTGTATGTTTCTTGCCTTGACCAGCAAAACAACTCAGGTCTGTTGGAATTATCACTCGCAGCACAGGAACGAAGACATCTACTGTATTTCAATACTTTCCAAAAAGCCAAAACAGTCTGGAGCATATTTTTTGACTACAGTGCAAAAATTAGCAAATATGGACAGTAAAACTCTACACAAAATGAGATTTAAAACAGATACTTTCGGCCGGGAGAGGTGGTTCACGCCTGTAATCCCACCACTTTGGGAGGCTGAGACAAGTGGATCACGAGATCAGGAGTTCAAGACCAGCCTGGCCAAGATGGTGAAACTCCATCTCTACTAAAAACAAAACAAACAAACAAACAAAAATTAGTCGGACATGGCGGCGGGCGCCTGTAATCCCAGATACTCAGAAGGGTCAGGTAGAGAACTGCTTGAACCCAGGAAGTGGAGGTTGCGGTGAGCCGAGATCACGCCACTCTACTCCAGCCTGGGCAACAGAGTGAGACTCCTTCTCAAAAAACAAACAAACAAAATAAAGATACCTTTTCTTTTTTTTTTTTTTTTTTTGAATCAGGGTCTCACTTTGTCACCCAATCTAGAATGCGGTTGTGTGATCATAGCTCACTGCAGCCTCCAATTCCTGGGCTAAAGTGATCCTCCTGCCTCAGCCTCCTGAGTAGCTGGAGCTACAGTGAGGATGTAGTGAGGAAAATAGACCTCTTAATTCACTGCCGGACTGCCGGTGTGGTGGCTCACACCTGTAATCCCAACACTTTGGGAGCCTGAGGCAGGGAGATCATGAGTCATGAGTTTGAGACCAGCCTGACCAACATGGTGAAACCCCATCTCAAAAATACAAAAATTAGCCGGGCGTGGTGGTGCACACCTGTAATCCCAGCTACTCAGGAGGCTGAGACAGGAGAATCACTTGAACCGGGAAGTGGAGGTTGCAGCGAGCAGAGAAAACATGAATTTGTAGGGACTTTCAAAGGTACTTCTTGGTAATCTGCATCAAAATTATTTCAAAAATCCATTCCCCACTTTTTTGTTGTTATCAATTATATGTTTACAATTGCATCCCAAACGAATAATGGACAGAGAAAAATATCTAGGGTGTTTATTGCAGTACAGTGGAGAATAGCAAAAAGTTGGAAACTACTAAATGTCCAGCAATATGGAGACTGTTTTAGTAAGTTAAATCCATATGCAATTATTCAAAATAATTTTGTTCAAGTCTATTTTGTTAGTTGCATGTCTAATATCCTTTATGCTCTTCTATACTAACAATCTGGATACCATTCAGGGCAGCATTGTTCACTGCTCCAGACACAAAATCCTGACAATTCTGATACTACTTTCGCAGCCTCCCTTGCACCTGGGGCTGGACATTTTTAGTTATGGCCGATAAAATGTAAAGATAAATCTACTGAGGATTTCTCCGAAAGTTTTTGTTTTCCTAATAAAAGGGATAGATAGCATTGATGCCAGCAATCACCTACTGAGAACCTGTTAACTGAGACTAATTTCTATTTATGAAATAAGGGATGGTTGAGTTTTCTGCTGGTTGAAATCAATAGTGTCCCTAACTATGGTGGGTTCTGTGATGCAGGGCTCAGATCCCACTTCAGGACTCCCAGCTATTGGGAGTGCTACAGGCTTCATCTGCCTCTGGGAATTGAATTCAGTTGAAGTCAACTGCCTTGCTCAATGTCACCCCCACCCCTTCCCAGGGACGGCTCACATCAAACGACATGGGTGTATAAAGACCCAGCTTTCTTTCTTCAATTTGGGACAGCATTGCAGGGCCCTCTAAGCAACAAAGCCGGAGCCCTTGTTGGTACTGCACCACAGTCTAACTTCTCCTCCTGTCTAATCTTCCCTCATTCCCTTCCCCCATATGTGTTGAT
This sequence comes from Trachypithecus francoisi, assembly GCF_009764315.1. Taxonomy (NCBI): domain Eukaryota; kingdom Metazoa; phylum Chordata; class Mammalia; order Primates; family Cercopithecidae; genus Trachypithecus; species Trachypithecus francoisi. Next base: position 97,158,524 of record NW_022681471.1, read on the forward strand.
CCTGAAAGCACTCCCTGATAAACTTCCTGCACACAAATCTCTGTCTCCGAGTCTGTTTCCTGGGAAACCCCACCCACAACACTACTGATACATTTATTCAAATGAAAAGATGTTCAAAATACATAGTTAAATGACAAAACAAGTTATAAAGCAGTATGCATGCTGTCATTTTGTTTTTATTTTTTAACTATACAGGTTATAGGTCGGCCTAGAAAAAATATCTGGTGGCCAGGCGTGGTGGCTCATGCCTGTAATCCCAGCACTTTGGGAGGCTGAGGTGGGTGGATCACTTGAGGTCAGGAGTTTGAGATTAGCCTGGCCAGCATGGCGAAACCCTATCTCTACTAAAAATACAAAAATTAGCTGGCTGTGAATTAGCTGGCTGTGGTGGCACGCACCTGTAATCGCAGCTACTCAGAAGGCTGAGGTAGGAGAATTGCTTGAACCCGGGAGGCAGATCCGAGATTGCGCCACTGCACTCCAGCCTGGAGCAAGACTCCATCTTGAAAGAAAAAGAAAAGAAAAAATATCTAGGAAACTTTTTAGGAGATAATTATAAGAGAATATTTTTGTAATCTTGTGATATTGGGAAGTTTATTAAATAAGACATAGTAGTGCAAACCATAAAGAAAGACTTATACATTTGAATAAATTTAAATTAAAAACTTTTGTTAATGAAAAGACAAAAACACAAGCCGCAAACTAAAGACAATATTTTTATATTTTCAACATGATACCTGACAAGTGATTGTATCCAGAATATATAAAGAATCAATGAGAAAAAGTCAAATCCAATAGAGAAGAGGGCAAAGATTAAAAGGCAATTCACGAAAGAAAATCGTACATGGCCAACAAAACATTAAAAGACTCAATCTCACCAACTCTCAGGAAAATGCAAAACATTTTTCACCCATCATGTAGACAAAAATGAAAAAAATTGATAGTATCTGGTGCTGGCAAAAGTGTGGGGAATCTGGCATTGATACACACAATATAAAAAAATAGTCATTTTGTAGGTAATTGGCCCAGCCTTTTTGAAGAGTAATTTTTAATAGCAAAAAAACTTTAAGCAACCTACATTTCTATTGGGAATAGGGTAGCAAGCAGACGTTAAAGACAAAGAAGCCAGTGTAGATGTGCTGGCATGAAACAAACTCCAAAACAAAATGTCAAGTAGATAAAGCAAGTTACTTAATATGTGAATAGTATAATCCTATTTATTTATTTATTTTTGAGACAGAGTTTCAGTCTTGTTGCCCAGTCTGGAGAGCAATGGCACGATCTCAGCTCACCACAACCTCCACCTTCGGGTTCAAGGGATTCTCCTGCCTCAGCCTTCTGAGTAGCTGGAACCACAGGCATGCGCCACCATGCCTGGCTAATTTGTATTTTTGTTAGAGACAGGGTTTCTCTATGCTGGTCAGGCTGGTCTCGAACTCCTGACCTCAGGTGATCTGCCCATCTCGGCCTCCCAAAGTGCTGGGATTACAGGTGTGGGCCACTGCGCCTGGCCCCCCATTTTGCTTTTAAAAGATCACTGTCTATTTCAATATATACATATATGCATATTTAAAGAAAAGGATTTGGAACAATATCTACCAAACTGTTAGCAGTAGTTGCTTCTGGAAAGGGAGAATGGTTGGGGTGAGTAGAAAAAGGGGGACTTTACTTTTTACTACATATTCTTCTGAATTTTTAAACTTTTTCCTTAACATTTTATTATGAAAAAAAATTTTTAATCAAAATGGAGACAGGGTCTTGCTATGTTGCCCAGGCTGGTCTGGAACTGCTGATCTTAAGCAGTCCTCCCACCTTGGCTTCCCAAAGTACTGTAATTACGGGCATGAGTCACCATGACTGGTCTTATTATGAAAATTTTCATTTAATTTTTTGTTTGCTTGTTGGCTTGTTTTTTTGAGACAGAGTTTTGCTCTTGTTGCCCAGGCTAGAGTGCGGTGGCACCATCTCCGCTCACCACAACCTCCACCTCCCGGGTTCAAGTGATTTTCCTGCCTCAGCTTCCGGAGTAGCTGGGATTATAGGCATGCACCACCAAGCCTGGTTAATTTTGTATTTTTAGTAGAGACAGGTTTCTCCATGTTGGTCAGGTTGGTCTCGAACTCTCAACCTCAGATGATCTGCCCGCCTCAGCCTCTCAAAGTGCTGGGATTACAGGCGTGAGCCACCACGCCCGGTCGAAAATTTTCATTTAATTTTTAAACATAATGGCAACACTGAGTTTTATAGCAAATATTCATAAAATCATCTAGATTTTAGCATTAATATTTTACTACATTTGTTTTCTTACTAATCTATTTATCTATCCTTCTATTCATCCATTAGTCTGTCTTATTTTAATGCATTTAAAGTAAATTGTTAACATCAGTATTCATCTCACTAAATACTTCAGCAGGCAAAGAGTTAATAAGAGTTGAATACTTGTTTACAGTTTTTCTTCTATGTAAAATTTACCTATAGCAAGAGACACATATTTTAAGAGTATATTCACTGAGTTTTGAAAAATGCCATATGATCAAAAGCCCTATGAGGATATAAAACATTCCATTACCCATGAAAATTTCCTCATGTTCTTTCCCAAGCATTGTCCAATCCCATCTACCAGAGGCAACCACTGTTCTGGTTTTTTCGTCTATAGATTACTCTGGTCATTCTGGAATTTCACGTAAATATAATCATACGGTATGTAGTCTTTTATGTAAGGCTTCTTCCACTGAGCATTGTGATTTTGAGATTCTTCATGTTATGGTATCTATCAGCAATTAATTCCCTCTGTGTAGTATTCCATTGTATTGAAGGAGTTCAGAACATGTCACCCTAAAATATGTCACCATGCCATTGACTATTTGGGGTTAAAGGTACTTGAAAAACAGCAGATGCAAGAAGGACACTCTGATCTTCCTTTTCTTTTTAAAAAATACGAGATAAAATTATTATGTGAGCACTGCCTTCTTTATATCAAGAGAATAGAAATATTCTTATCAAGGATGGGCAGTTGAGACTGAGAGAAATCTGTACAAACCGATCTTCTTTAACCTTCTCATATATTTTAGTTACTTTTCCACAATTGCCTCTCTGTTCAACTCAGTATAAAAGCATTTAGGTTTTGCCAATTCTTTTTTTTTTTTTTTTTTTTTTTTAGACGGAGTTTCGCTCTTGCCGACCAGGCTGGAGTGCAAGGGCACAATCTCAGCACACTGCAACCTTGGCCTCCCGGTTTCAAGCGAGTCTCCTGCCTCAGCCTCCTGAGTAGGTGGGATTGCAGGTGCCCGCCACCATGTCCAGCTATTTTTTTTTTTTTTTTTTTTTTTAGTAGAGCTGGGGTTTCACCACGTTGGCCAGGCTGGTCTCGAACTCTTGACCTCAAGTGATCCACCTGGCTTGGCCTCCCAAAGTGCTGGGATTACAGGCGTGAGCCACCACACCTGGCAAAGTTTTGCCATTTCTTTGGGTCTTCATTTCCTTGTTATGAGGTCACCTGTATTACAGAAAACATATTGAATAAATTTGTATGCTTTTCTCTTGCTCATCTGTCTTATGCCAAATTAATTCTCAGGCCCTGCTAGAGATCTGAAGAAGGTAGAAGTAAAATTTTGCCTCCCCTACAGTATGAATATATGAGAGCTTGTTTATCCATTCTCCTATTCATGGACACCTGAGTTTTTTCCTGGGCTTAGCTGCTATGAATAAAGCTTCACTGAGCATTCATATTCAAGTCTTTGTGTAGAGAAACCTTTTCTTTTCTTTTCCTTTCTCTCTCTCTCTCTCTCTCTCTCTCTTTCTTTTTTAGACAGTGTCTCACTCTGTCACCCAGGCTGGAGAGGCTGGAGGGCAGTGGCGCGATTTCGGCTCACTCCAACCTCTGCCTCCTGGGTTCAAGTGATTCTCCCGCCTCAGCCTCCTCAGTAGCTGGGATTACAGGCATGCGCCACCACGCCTGGGTAATTTTTGTATTTTTCAGTAGAGACAGGGTCTCACCATATTGGACAGGCCGGTCTTGAACTCCTGACCTTGTGATCCATCTGCCTTGGCCTCCCAAACTGCTGGGATTATAGGCATGAGCCACTGCGCCTGGACAGACAAATATTTTCACTTCTTTTGGGTAAATACCTAGGAATGGAATTGCTGGGTCATAGCGTAGTAAATGTTTAGTTTTATAAGAAACTGCCAGATCTTTTTCCAGAGTAGTTATACAATTATACATTTTCACCAAAAGGGTTTGAGAGTTCCTGTTGCTTTACATCCTCACCATTTGGGGTGGTCAAGTCATTTTAATATATGTAGTGGTATCTCATTGTGGTTTTAATATGTATTTCTCTAGTGACTAATGACCTTGGTCACTTTTTCATGTGCTCATTGTTCATTTGCTCATTTTATTTTAGGAAGCATCTACTCAAATTGTTTGCCCATTTAAGTTGGGCCATTTGTCCCAGTATTACTGACTTTTCAGGTTCTTTATATTTCCTGTATAGCAGTGCTTTGCCAAATATGTATTCTATGAATATTTTTCCCAGTCTGTGGCTTGGTTTTCAATTTTATTTATTTATTTACTTATTTATGGAGACAGGGTGTCGCTCTGTTGCCCAGACTGGAGTGCAGTGCTGCCATATTGGCTCACTGCAACCTCCGCCTCCCAGGTTCAAGCGATCCTCCCACCTCAGCCTCCCGAGTAGCTGGAACTACAGGCACGGGCACCATACCCAGGTTAATTTTTGTATTTTTGGTAGAGACAGGGTTTTGCCATGTTGTCCAGGCTAGTCTTGAATTCCTGGCCCCAAGTGATCAGCCCGCCTTGGCCTCCCAAAATGCTGAGATTACAGGCGTGAGCCACCATGCCCAGCCATTATTTATTTATTTTTAAGAGATGGAATCTCCCTATATTGCTCAGGCTGGTCTCAAACTCCTGGACTCAAGCAGTCCTCCTGCCTTGGCCTTGCAAAGTGTTGTGATTACAGATCTGAGCCGCTGCGCCTGGCCTCGATGTTCTTAATGGTGTCTTTTGATGAACAGTTTTAAATTTTGATGAACTCTAATCAATGTTTTCTTTTATGGTTACTGTTTTCTGTGATCTGCTAAGCAAACTTTGCCTATCCCAAATCATGAAGATATTCTTCTGAGGTTTCCTCTGAAAGACATACGGTTTTACCATTTACATTTAGGTGTATGATCCATCTCAGATTAGTTTTTGTATATGGTGTGAGGCACAGGTTGAGATTCATATTTTTCCATATGGCATTATTTGTTGCATCAACTTTCCTTCTTCCACTGGATTGCTTTGGTGCTTTTGTAAAAAATCACATGACTATATATGTGTGTGTCTATGTCTAGCTTTTTATTCTACTTGTTAATTTATGTGCCATACTCTATTGATGATAATAGTTTTATAATAATCCTTGAAGTCAGGTAATGTAAGTTCTCAAACTTTGTTCTTTTTCATATTCTTGGTCCTTTACATTTCCATATAAACTTAAGAACTACATTTGCAGCCAGGTGCGGTGGCTCACGCCTGTAATCCCAGCAGTTTGGGAGGCTGAGGTGGGCGGATCACTTGAGGTCAGGAGTTTGAGACCAGCCTGGCCAACATGGTGAAACTCCATCTCCATTAAAAATACAAATAAATTAGCTGCCCACGGTGGCGCATGCCTGTGATTCCAGCTACTCAGGAGGCTGAGGTGGGGGAATTGCTTGAACCGGGTAGGAGGAGGTTGCAATGAACCGAGATCGCACCATTGCACTCTAGCCTGGGCTACAGAGTGAGACTCCTTCTCAAAAAAAACATGCAGAAAACTCCCAGACTTGGGTTCATCATCTCCTCCCCAAAATCGTGGATTTGTTGTCCTACATAATCTTAACAGCAGGGAGACAGGACAATTTTGGCAGAGGCTTAGGTTTTTGATGTTTGTTCTTTTTTGTTTGTTTTTGAGATTGAGTTTTGCTCTTGTCAACCAGGCTAGAGTGCAATGGCGTGATCTCTGCTCACTGTAACCTCTGCCTCCCAGGTTCAAACGATTCTCCTGCCTCAGCCTCCCGAGTAGCTGGGATTACAGGCGCCCACCACCATGCCCGGCTAATTTTTGTATTTTTAGTAGAGACAGGGTTTCACCATGTTGGCCAGGCTGGTCTTGAACTCTGACCTCATGTGATCCGCCCGCCTCGGCCTCCCAAAGTGCTGGGATTACAGGCGTGAGCCACCATGCCTGGCCTCAAGTTTGTTCTTTTTTAAACCCAATAATTTGTTTTTTAAGACAGTTCCGCATTCCAACATTGACTCCCTTACAGTAGGAAAGGTCCTCCAAATCCAAACATAGAACAGAGTGGAGTAATACTTTCTTGGCTGTGATAAAATGTGAAAAGGCAGCCATTGGGACTTCTGCTTCTGAGAAGATGGAGTACATGTACTATTCCTCCTGCTAAGTACAGCTCAAAATCCTAGATTTGTTTGTTGGTTTGTTTTTTTGAGGCAGACTCTCACTCCGTCACCCAAGCTGGGGTGCGGTGGTGCGGTCTTGGCTCACTGCAACCTCTGCCTCCCAGATTCAAGGGATTCTCCTGCCTCAGCCTCCCAAGTAGCTGGGATTACAGGCGTGTGCCACCACACCTGGCTATTTTTTACATTTTTAGTAGAGAAGGGGTTTCACCATGTTGGCCGGGCTGGTCTTAAATTCCTGGCCTCAAGTGATCTGCCTGTCTTGGCCTCCCAAAGTGCTGGGATTACAGGCTTGAGCCACCGCACCGGCCAACACCCTAGATTTTCTATGTAAAATAAGCATATGAAGACTGAAAGGCAGAGAGAAAAAGCACAGTCATTAGGGGCCTTGGGACCCAAGGAACAACATGGCTGTGAATTCCTAGAATTTGCTTTTTGTCTGACATCTTCCTGACTGGGTGCTGATGAAGCCAGGAACCTAGAAACATCAATTGCCACAGACAAAAACACAAAACATAAAACCTCCAAGAAAAGTCTGCTCTTTCTAGCCAAAGGACCAGGAAAAGGACAGCCTAGTAAGACAGAAAACTTCTAGACAACAATCACTTTGCTGCAAAGAAACACAACAGAAAAAAAAATTGTGGCTCCACCCTGTGGGACAAAAGCCAAATGCGAAGCCTAGACTTTCACCCTTACCAGACTGTAAGGACATGCCCCACACCACCCCTTCCCCACACCCAGTGGGATCAGAGAAGGCTGAGTAGGAAGGCAGCAGGAACATCCCTGCTGGGGAGTAAGGAGCCTCCTCGTTCCCTGTGTCAGTGGAAACCACATGGCAGCCTCCACGTCCACCTCCACCAGGCAGTAACAAAGTACTCCTCTCCCTCCTCTGTGGGGTGGTGTCAGAAGAGACCTAGTGGAGAGTTTGAACTTTCACCACTGCTCCATGGTAATGAGGTCACCCTGATACGATGGCATCAAGGGAGGCAATAATGAAACACCTTTAACCCTCCTAACCAGGTGGTATCAGTGGAAGCCTACTGGGGAGCCTGAACTCCCACCCTTGCCTGCCAATAACAAGGAACACTCCTCCCACACTCACTCCCCCTGAGGGGAGAACCTGGACATTCACCTTCATCTGCCAGTAGTAAGGCAAGAGAGGTCTGCTCAAACATGGGATTTAAATAATATTTGGAATCTTACAACATCATGCCCAAAATGTTTTGGTTTCAATTAAAAAAAAAAAAAATCAAAAATCACTTGTTATACTGAGAACCAGGAAGATGTCAACTTGAATGAGAAAAGACAATTAACCTAGATGACAGAATTGCTAGAATTATTTGACAAGGTTTTAAAGCAGCCATCCTAAAAATGCTTTAGCGAACAATTACAAACATGCTTAAAACAACAAAAAAAGTAGAAAGTCTCAGCAAAGAAATCAAAGATATAAGGGAGAACCAAAGGGAAATTTTTAAACTAAAAATTAGAATAACTGAAATAAAATACTCAAGGCATACACTCAAGAGCAGAATATAGACAGAAGAAAGAATCCGAATTTGAGGCTCAAATAGAATTTACTCAATCTGAACAACAGAGAAAAAAATAGACTAAAAAATAAACAAAAAAAAAAGAACAGGGCTTCAGGGTCATGTGAGACTGCTATAACAAAATCTGTATCTAATACTCAGATCATGGGTGTTCCAGAAGGAGAGGAGAAAAATGTGGAACTGAAGAAATTATGGCTAAAAGCTCTGAAATTTAGCCAAAGCAATAAACTACAGGTCAAGAAGCTGAGAAAATCCCAAACAGGATAAACCTAAAGAAATCTATGCTAAGGCCCATCACAGACAAACTTTTGAAAATTAAGACAAAGAAAAAATCTTGAAGCAGCCAGACAGAAACAACATGTTACCTACAGGGGAAAAACAATTCGAACGACTGTGGATTTCTTCTTATAGGAAACCATGAAGGCCAGCAGGAAATGGCAAAACATTTTTCAAGTGCTGGAAAGAACTTACAATGCAGAATCGTATAGCCGAAACATTCTTCAGGAACAAAAAGGAAATTGAGATATACTCTGATGACAAAAAAGCTGAAAGAATTTGTTGCCAGCTGACTTGCCCTAATGAATAGCTAAAGGAAGTTCTCTAAGCAAAACGAAAATGAGAGAAAAAGAAATCTTGGCCCATCGGGAAGGAAGAAAGAATGATAAAGCAAAAGCATGGGTAAATACAATAGACTTTTGTTCTCTTCTCGAGTTTTCTAAATTATATTTGACAGTTGAAACAAAATTATAATCTTGGCTTACGCATAGTTCTCAATGTATGTAGAGGAAATATTTAAGACAATTATATTATAAACGGGGAGGATTGAGAGTTATAAAAAGAGGTAAAGTTTCAACATTTCACTCAAACTGGTAAGATGTTGACAACCGTAGAGTAAGTTATGTGTATATAATGCAATTCTTAGGGCAACTATTAAAGAGATACACCCAAAGAACACTAAAGCTAAATCAAAATAGCATTCTAAAAAATGCTACAGGAAGGCAGGAAAAAAATCACTCTGGTGGCAGATGAGAGGCTGATGGGAGTGGCAGAGGGAATGGAGGCACAGATGCATTGGGGATGGGTATAGGGTGAGGAACTTGCCAGGCTCTTCCACAAAACTTTGCCTTGGTGGATTCGTTTATACTGGTACTGTTTATGCTGGTACTCAGAGAGCTCTTCTTGAAGCCAGCAGGCTGATCAGCCATCACACCAGAAGGAGCTCCCTGCAAAGGGTTGGGCTTGGCTGATTTCAGTACTTTGCGTTCTGATTACAAAAGCCAGAAGCACCACTTTGTGTGTGGCCTATACTGCTGGCAAAATGGAATTCAGATGGCTTTGAAAAGGGCCTCATGCAACCTTGGCAAGGGGGAGAAGCAAGTTCAATACATTTGGAGCTGTGCCCCAGATGCTTAAGCAATATTTGGGTTCAAAATCAGAAAACCTTGGCAAACTTTTTCTACAGGATTATGACAGAGACCTATTTTAATAGGCATCTTCAGTCTTTCAACGATTCAAAAGAAAATGAATACTGATGAAAACTGACTTGCTGAGTAGTTCAATTTCCCTTTCATTTATTGAGGGCAGGAGTTCTGTATCTTTTCAGGTAGGCAGTGAGCCCCCGATCTTTTAGTAGACCACCTCCTAGGACCTGCTGGCTCTCTGCTTCTGGCCCCTTCAATCCTGAGTCTCCCAGAGAATACCTCTGAAGACTTTTCATTACAGTTGCTTATAATTTTTACACTTAAAAAAAAAAAAGAAAAAAGATAACTGGAGGTTATTTTTTAAGATTTTTCTTTTTCTTTTTATTTTTTGATACAGTCTCGCTCTGTCACCCAGGCTGGAGTGCAGTAGCACAATCTCGGCTCCCTGCAATCTCCATCTCCCGGGTTCAAGCAATTCTCCTGCCTCAACCTCCTGAGTAGCTGGGATTACCACCATGCCCGGTTAATTTTTGTATTATTAGTAGAGACGGGGTTTCACCATGTTGCCCAGGCGGGTCTCGAACCCCTGACCTCAAGAGATCCACCCTCCTCAGCTTCCCAAAGTGATGGGATTACAGGCGTGAGCCACAGCACCCGGCCAGCTGGAGGTTATTCATACATTACATGCCATTTACTATTCCAAATGCTGTTTTCATCAGTTCAACATGAAAGCGTCTTAATATTCTCAATAATGGCACTGATTATGGATTAAAATTCATATTCAGAAAAAAGAATAAGCTAGCCAATCTCCCCTTAAAGACACAATATGTAGGTGATTAAATCTAACAGGTTTGTGGAAAATTGATATTTTCGCAGTATAAAGTTTTCCGGTGTAAGTTTCCTTGCATTTCTATTAATAATATCAACAGTATTTTACGGCTTTCTCTGTAGAGTTCTTGCACAATTATGATAGATTTAAGTATTTGCTTCTTTTGTGCTATTGTAAATGATTTCTCTTAAAATTTCATTTCCTAATTTTTTTATGGCATATAAAAATGCAACTGATTTTATATACTAACATTTTATCCTGCACTTTGGTGACCCTCCACATATACAACTTTCCATATACACAATCATGCTTCTAACAAAGAATGAGAGTTATTGCTCCTTTGCAAGACATGATGCATTCTCGTTTATTCTTTCTTACCTCATTGTACTCACTAGGAGCTACATTACAATGGCAATGAAATAGTGAGAGTGGATAACCTCGTCTTGTTTCTATTTCAAAGCTTTCAGTATTTTATCATTGTGTATGTTTGTTGTCGGTGTCATTTTAAGGAAGCCTATGTCTATCCGTAGCTTTCTAAGGATTTTTATCATGAACAGAAGCTGTATCAAATACTTACAATGCATTTTGAGACACATATAATTTTGTTCCTTTATTCTGTTAATATGGCAAATAGTAACATTTATTTTCGGATTGTTCACTAATGCTGTGTTTCTGAAATAAACATATCCTTTTTTTATAAAAATAAGAGGCACTTTTTGCCAGTTCTACTCAGACTGCGTCATGATGAGTCACAGTGGCAGCTTTCTAGAGCTTTGAATATTTTTTATGTTATGTGCTGAAATATTGTGGAAAATGCATTCTCTAAGAGGTAATAACGGAATTGGGAAAAATCTTTAAAAAGATTTACTGGTTGGTTGCTTGTGTGAGTATATATGTGTATGTTTGCTTTAAAACCAGATTCATAATTATCCATCCTTCTCTAATTAATGTAGTTATTACCTATTTTGATTATGCATTGCTACACACACACACGTAGCAATGCATATGTATATACAGTTTCTGTGATCTGAATGACGTGCCCTCCTTTATTCCTGATGTTGGTAATTTGTGTCTTCTCTCTTTTCTTCCTGATCAGTCTAGCTAGAGGTTTACCAATTTTATATTTTCAAGAACAGGTTTTGGTATCATTGATCTTTTTATGTTTGTTAATTTCCTATTATATTGGTTTCTGCTCCTATCTTTTCCTTTCTTTGGGTTTAATATGTTCTTTTTCTAGCTTGTTTTTTTGTTTGTTTGTTTTAACTTTTTCAGAGACAGGGTCTTGGTATGTTGCCCAAGCTGGTCTTGAATTCCTGGTCTCAAAGTGATCCTCAATGCTTCGGCCTCCCAAAGTATTGTGATTACAGGAGTGAGCCACCCTGCCTGGCCCTCTAGCTTATGGTGGAAGCTTAGATAATCAGTTTTAGACATTTCTTCTTCTTTTTTTTTTTCCCCAAGAAACAGGGTCTTGCTCTGCCACCCACGCTGGAATGAAGTGGTGCAATCATAGCTGATTGCAACCTCAAACTCCTTAATTCAATCAATCCTCCCACCTCAGCCTTTCAAATAGCTGGGACTACAGTGCGTAAGCCACTGCACCTGGCCTCTTCTTTCTAATGTAAGTATTTAACATTATAAAATTTCCTCTAAGGTCTAAACACTGCTTTAGCTGCAACTCACAAATTTTGATATGTTGTATTTTTATTTATATCCCATTAAAAATACAGTATTAGTTCCCGTGTGATTTCTTCTTTGACCCATGGCTTAGAAGTGTGTTGTTTAGTTTCCAAATTTGGGGGCATTTTCCAGATATCTTTCTCTTATTTATTTGTAATTTAATTCTGTTGTGGTCGAGGAGCACGTTCTGTTTGCTTACAATCCTCGTAATTTATTATGACTTGTTTTATGGCCCAGCATATGGTCTGTTTGGTGAGTGTTCCATGTGCATCTGAAAAGAATGTGTATTCTGTAGTTGTGCAGGGTATTTTAAAATTTTATTCTTTTCACTGATACATATAGCTGTACATATTAGAGGGTACATGCGACCATGTAATACATTCATATAATCTGTAAGATGAAATCAATATAGTTGGGGTATCATCACCTTAAATATTTGTCTTTTCCAGCATAAAGCTGGAAACATTCTAATTCTTCTCTTCTAGCTGTTTTGACATATACAATAGATTATTGTAAACTGTAGTCACTCTTCTGATCTATCAAACACTCGGTCTTATTTCTATCAAACTGTATATTTGAACCCATTAATCAATCTCTCTTAATCTCCCTCTCCCTGCTATCCTTCCCAGCCTCTGGGAACCACCAACCTACTCTCTATCTTCATGAGATCTACTTTTTTAGCTCCACTTATTAATGAGAACATGCAATATTTGTCTTTCTATGCCTGGCAATAACATGGATGGAACTGGAAGTCATTTAACATAATGCATTCTCCAAGAGGTAATAATATGATAACATTTAACATAATGACTTCCCGTTCCATCCATGTTATTGCAAATGACAGGATCCCATTCTTTTTTTATGGCTGACTAGTACTCCGTTGTGTATATGTACCACATTTTCTTTATCCATTATCTGTTGATGGACACTTAGGTTACCTCCAGATGTTAGCTATTGTGAACAGAGCTGCAACAAACATGGGACTGCAGATATTTCTTCAGTATACTAATTTCCTTTCTTGCGGGTATATACCCAGCAGCGGGACTGCTGGATCATATGGTAATTCTATTTTGTTTTTGTTTTTTGAGACAGAGTTTCACTCTTGTAGCCTACGCTGGAGTGCTATGGCCCTATCTCGGCTAACTGCAACCTCTGCCTCCTGGCTTCAAGCGATTCTCCTGCCTTAGCGTCTTGAGTAGCTGGGACTACAGGTGCGTGCCACCATGCCCGGCTAATTTTTTTATTTTTAGTAGAGATGGGGTTTCGCCATGTTGTCCAGGCTGGTCTTGAACTCCTGGTCTTGAGTGATCTGCCTGCCTTGGCCACCCAAAGCGCTGGGATTACAGGCGTGAACCACCATGCCCAACCCCGTGTGTCTTCTTTTGAGAAATGTCCATTCAGGTCTTTTGGCCATTTTTAAATTGGATTATTAGGAATTTTTTTTGCTATTGAGTTGTTTGGGCTCCTTATATCTTCTGGTTATTAATCCTTTGTCAGATATGTAGTTTGCAGATATTTTCTCCCATTCTGTGGGTTGTCTCTTCACTTTGTTGATTGTGTCCTTTGCTGTACAGAAGCTTTATAGCTTGATGTGATCCCATTTGTCTGTTTTTCCTTTTGTTGCCTGTACTTTTAAGGTCTTACCCAAAAAATCTTTGCTTAGACCAATATCTTGGAGCGTTTATCTAATGCTTTCATCTAGTAGTTTCACAGTCTCAGTCTTTGATCTATTTTGATTTGATTTTTGTATATGGTGAAAGATAGGGGTCTAATTTCATTTTTCTGCATATGGTTATCCAGTTTCCCCAGCACCATTTATTAAAGGGACTGTCCTTTTCCCATTGCATGTTCTTGGCGCCTTTGTCAAAAATGAGTTGGTTGGACCGGGCATGGTGGCTCATGCCTGTAATCCCAGCACTGTGGGAGGCTGAAGCAGGAGGATCCCTTAAGGCCAGGAGTTTGAGACCATGCTGGGAAAAGCAAGACCTCATATCTCTATTAAAAACAAAATTTTAAAAATTAATTTTTAAAAAAGTTCTAAAAAATGAATTGGCTGTAAATGTGTGGATTTTTATGTGGGTTCTCCATTCTGTTCCACTGGTCTGTGTGTCTGTTTTTATGCCAGTACCGTGCTGATTTGGTTACTATGGCTTTGCAGTTTTTGTTTTTGTTTTTTTTTTTTGAGACAGAGTCTCATTCTGTCATCCAGGCTGGAGCGCAGTGACGTGATCATGGCTCATTGCAGCCTTGAACTCTTGGGCTCAAGCGATACTCTTATGTTACCTCCTAAAATGTTAGGATTACAGGTGTGAGCCACCGCACCTGCCCATCTATGCCTCTTTGTTTGGTTTAAGGTGGTTTCTCTAGGGTTTACAAACTGCTCTTTTAACTTATCATAGTTTATTTTCAAATAATATACCACTTTACACATTGTGTACTTCCTACAACAGTGTACTTCCCTTTTTCCCTTACAGGCCTTTGTGTTAATTTGCCATACATTTTATTTCTACCTATCTTAAAAACTCCACAGTACATTGCTATTACTTTTGTATAAACAATTATTTCGTAAAAGAATTAGAAAATTAGAAAAACGACTTTTGCATTTAACAACATATTTACCATTTCAGCACTCTTTAACCCTTTGTGTATATCCAAGTTCCTTTCTGGTATCATATTTCTCTGCTGGAAAAATTTCTTTTAACATTTCTTGTAGTGCAGATGGGCTGGTGCCAAATCCTCTCAATTTCTGTTTGTCTGAAACTTTTTCTTTTTTTTTTTGAGACAGAGTCTTGCTCTGTCACCCAGACTGGAGTGCAGTGGCACAATTGCAGCTCACTGCAACCTCCGCCTCCCGGGTTCGAGTGATGCTCCTGCCTCAGCCTTCCAAGTAGCTGGGATTACAGGCTCCTGTCACCACACCCAGCTAATTTTTGTGTTTTTAGTAGAGACGAGATTTCGCCATATTGGCCAAGCTGGTCTTGAACTCCTGACCTCGTGATCCACCCACCTCGGCCTCCCAAAGTGCTGGGATTATAGGCGTGAGCCACCACGCCTGGCTCTGTCTGAAACTTTTTTTTTTTTTTTTTTTTTTTTTTTTTTTGAGACGGAGTCTCGCTCTGCCGCCCAGGCTGGAGTGCTGTGGCCATATCTCAGCTCACTGCAAGCTCCGCCTCCCGGGTTCACGCCATTCTCCTGTCTCAGCCTCCCGAGTAGCTGGGATTATAGGCGCCCGCCACCTCGCCCGGCTAATTTTTTTGTATTTTTTAGTAGAGACGGGGTTTCACCGTGTTAGCCAGGATGGTCTCGATCTCCTGACCTCGTGATCCGCCCATCTCGGCCTCCCAAAGTGCTGGGATTACAGGCTTGAGCCACCGCGCCCGGCCGAAACTCTTTTTTAACCTTCATTTCTGAAGGATATTTTTTCTGGGTAGAGAATTCTAAATAAACCCTTTTATCCCCCTTTCAGTTCTATAAAGAACTGTTTTTTATGCCTTTCATAGTTTTTGAAGAGAAGTCTACAGATTCTTACCTCTGTACACCTGTACATAATGTACTTTTTTTCTCTGTGTGCTTTTAAGATTTTCTTGGTGGGGCGTGGTGGCTCACACCTATAATCCCAGCACTTTGGGAGGCTGAGGCGGGTGGATCACCTGAGGTCAGGAGTTCGAGACCAAGATGGCCAACATGGTGAAACCCCTGTCGCTACTAAAAATACAAAAATTAGCCGGGTATGGTGGTGGATGCCTGTAATCTCAGCTACTTGGGAGGCTGAGGCAGGAGAATTGCTTGAATCTGGGAGGAGGAGGTTGCAGTGAGCTGAGATCGTGCCATTGCACTCCAGCCCAGGCCGACAACAGTGAGACTCCCTCTCAAAAAAAGAAAAAAAATTTTTTTTTTCTCTTAGGCCGGGCATGGTAGCTCACACCTGTGATCCCAGCACTGTGGGAAGCCAAGGTGGGCAGATCACTTGAGGCCAGGAGTTTGAGACCAGCCTGGCCAACATGACAAAACCCCATCTCTACTGAAAATAGAAAAATTATCCAGGCATAGTGTCATGTGCCTGCAATCCCAGCTACTGGGGAGGCTGAGACACGAGAATCACTTGAACTCAGGAGGCAGAGGTTGAAGTGAGCTGAGATCGAGCCACTGCACTCCAGCCTGGGCAACAGAGCAAGACCCTGTCTCAAAAAAAAAGAAAAGAAAAAAATCTCTTTATCGCTGGTTTTTAGCAATTTGACTTTGTTGTGCCTTGATGCAGCTTTGTTTTGTTGGGGTTCATTGTGCTATTTGGATCTGTGGCTTTACAGGATTTTAAAAAGCAAATTTGGAAATTTTCTGGCCATTCTTTCTTCAAGTATTTTTGTGTCCTCCTCCTTTCTCTTCTCTTGATTCCAATTACACATATATCAAATCACTTGGTTTATTGTATAGTTCTATAGGTCGCTGAGGCTCTATGTATCGTTTCTTTCTTTTTTTTTTTTTTGAGACGGAGTCTCGCTCTGTTGCTAGGCTACAGTGCAGTGGTGCAATCTTGGCTCACTGCAATCTCCACCTCCCAGGTTCAAGTGATTCCCCTGCCTCAGCCTCTCGAGTAGCTGGGACTACAGGTGTGCACCACCACGCCCGGCTAATTTTTTGTATTTTAGTAGAGACAGGGTTTCACCATGTTGGCCAGGATGGTGTCGACCTCCTGACCTCGTGATCCACCCACCTCGGCCTCCCAAAGTGCGGGGATTACAGACGTGAGCCACCGCGCCTGGTCTATGTATCATTTCTTAGCCATTTTTCTCTTTGTGCTTCATTTTGGATAGTTTCTGTCTTCAAATCTCTGGTCTTTTCTTCTGTGGTGTCTAATCTGTTGATAGTCCAATTTGGTGAAACTGTAAATTCAGGTACTTGGTTTATTTTTCATATCTAGAATTTCCTTTTTTCTTTCTTTTTTTTTTTTTTTGAGACAGAGTCTCACTCTGTCACCCAGGCTGGAGTACAGTGGAATGATCTTGGCTCCCTACAACCTCTGCCTTCTGGGTTCAAGGTATTTTCATGCCTCGGCCTCCCCAGTAGCTGAGATTACAGGTGTGTGCTACTAAGCCCAGCTAATTTTTGTATTTTCCTAGAGACCAGGTTTCCATGTTGGCCAGGCTGGTCTCAAACTCCTGACCTTGGCCGGGCGCGGTGGCTCAAGCCTGTAATCCCAGCACTTTGGGAGGCCGAGACGGGCAGACCACAAGGTCAGGAGATCGAGACCATCCTGGCGAACACAGTGAAACCCCGTCTCTACTAAAAATACAAAAAACTAGCCGGGCGAGGTGGAGGGCGCCTGTAGTCCCAGCTACTTGGGAGGCTGAGGCAGGAGAATGGCGGGAACCCGGGAGGCGGAGCTTACAGTGAGCTGAGATCCGGCCACTGCACTCCAGCCTGGGCGACAGAGCAAGACTCCGCCTCACAAAAAAAAAAAAAAAAAAAAACTCCTGACCTTAAGTGATCTGCCTGCCTCGGCCTCTCAAAGTCTTGGGGTTACAGGTGTGAGCCCCCACGCCCAGCCTAGTTCTTTTTTTGTATTATTCATTTATATTTTCATTCAATTCATATTTCCTTTTACTGTACTTCCTAATTTTACTTTACTATATTGAGAATATTTATTTATTTATTTGAAATGGAGTCTTACTCTGCCACCCAGGCTGGAGTGCAGTGGCATGATCTCAGCTCACTGCAATCTCTGCCTTCTGGGTTCAAGCGATCCTCCTGTCTCAGCCTCAAATAGCTGGGATTACAGGCGAGAGCCACCATATCCAGCTAATTTTTGTATTTTCAGTAGAGATGAGAGTTCACCATGTTCGCCAGGCTGGTCTCAAACTCCTGACCTCAAGTGATCCACCCACCTCGTCCTCTGAAAGTGCTGGGATTACAGGTGTGAGCCACCAAGCCCATCCAAGAATATGTATAATAGCTGTTTTATTATCCTTGTCTTTTAACCCCATCATTTTGTAATTCCTGTGTCTATTTCTATTGACTATTTTTCCTCTTAGTTTTGGGCCATACTGTGGTCTTTTGCTTGTTTGTTTGTTTTTTGAGATGGAGTCTTGCTCTGTCACCCAGGCTGGAGTGCAGTGTAATAATGTCGGCTCACTGGGACCTCTGCCTCCCAGGTTCAAGTGATTCTCCTGCCTCAGCCACCTGAGTAGCTGGGATTACAGGCATGCGCCACCACACCTGGCTAATTTTTGTATTTTTAGTAGAGATGGCATTTCACTATATTGACCAGGCTGGTCTTGAACTCCTGACCTCAGGTGGTCCACCCACCTTGGCCTCCCAAAGAGGTGAGATTACAGGTGTGAGCCACCGTGCCTGGCCTTGTTTCTTTATATATTAGGTAATTTCTTTTTTTTTCTTTTTTAGAGACAGGGTCTCGATCTGTTGCCAGGCTGAAAAGCAGTGTTATGATCATGGCTCACTGCAGCCTCGACCTCCTGGGCTCAAGCGATTCTCGCACCTCAGCCTCCTGAGTAGCTGGGACCACAGGCATGTGACATCATGCCTGGTTCAATTTTAATTTTTTTGGTAGAGATGGAGTCTCCCTATGTTGCCCAGGATAGTCTTGAATTCCTGAGCACATACTAGGTAATTTCTCTTGGATGCCAGGCATATGAATTTTATATTGCTAAGTCCTAGAATTCGTCATTCTTCTTTAAATACTGTTGGACTTTGCTCTGGCAGACAGTTTATGTTACTTGCAGATCAGCTTGATCTCTTCAAGACTTGCTTTTTAAAATTTTTAGGGTAGGTTCAGAGTAACCTTTCTTTTAGGACTTGGTTAGCCACACCCCTCAGGTGTGAAGCCTCTGGGGTCTCTACTGAGTTCCCCACTTATTCAACAAAGTTTCTTTACTCAGCTTGGAAGAAACTTGAAGATCCCTGGTCCTGTGTGAACTCTGGTAATTGTTTGAATACAACTTCCTGGTAGTTATTTCTGTAGAAATTGTTCTTTGCGGCCAGGCGCGATGGCTCACACCTATAATCCCAGCACTTTGGGAGGCCAAGGTGGGCAGATCGCCTGAGGTCAGGAGTTCGAGACCAGCCTGGCGTGTCTCTACTAAAAATACAAAAAACTGGACGGGTGCAATGGCTCACGCCTATAATTCCAGCAGTTTGGGAGGCCAAGGCAGGCGAATCACCTGAGGTCGGGAGTTCGAGACCAGTCTGACCAACGTGGAGAAAACCTGTCTCTACTAAAAATACAAAATTAGCAGGGCGTGGTGGCGCATGCCTGTGGTCCCAGCTACTCAGGAGGCTGAGGCAGGAGAATCGCTTGAATCTGGGAGGCAGAGGTTGCAGTGAGTCGAGATTGTGCCATTGCACTCCAGCCTGGGCAATAAGAGCGAAACTCTGTCTCAAAAAAAAAAAAAAAAAATCAGCCAGGCGTGTTGGTGGGCACCTGTGACCTCAGTTACTCGAGAGGCTGAGGCAAGAGAATCTACTTGAACCCGGGAGGCAGAGACTGTAGTGAGCAGAGATCGCACCACTGCACTCTAGCCTGGGCGACAGAGCAAGACTCCATCTCAAAAAAAAATTTTAAAAAAAGGGAAATCATTCTTTGCCCAGCTACGATGAATTTATTCTGTATATGTGGGACTTAATGCAGATTCCTGAACGCCTAGAATTCTGCCTACTGTATTGGCCCACAAGTTTTATTTTGCAGCTTGGTGACCTTGGTGTAATTTCATGAGGGTAAAATTCTGTAAATGTTCTAAATTACCTAATCAATGACCTATCCAGTAATAAATGGATTTGTTTGTTTTGTAGTTTCATTTAAGTCTAATGTTTGAAGCATTTCTAGACCAAATTATATAGTATAATGAAAATATGAACACAAACTTAATCAGTATCACATTAGATTATTTTATTGGTGAAACTACCTTGAATAATTCAGAATCTCCATTTCACCAAAGAGCACACTTGTTACATGTGTTACTACTGTCCGGGTTGTTGGAATGGAACAGAGCTTGTGTGTGCACAGAGAGCCTACCTAGAGCTCACAGGTGTTCACGGGTGTGTCAAGAACGTTTCTCAAAGCTTTTTAAACTTGCTAGCTTTTAAGCCTAAAGGATTCTGAAGCCTTTGTAGGTAAGGTAAAGATAAAGCCTTGTGGCAGAGATGGATTAATAATTGGCCATTTCTTAGCTGCAAGTATGAGGAAGTCAGATGGAATTACATATTATAAAATGTATTATATACTAATAAAGGATTGTCTTAAAACATACAAGATAACTATTTTTTCATGTACGTTATCTGCATGGATGACTCCTTTAGTCAACATATTAGCAAAATTTAGCAATACTTTTTTTTCTTTCTTTCTTTCTTTTTTTTAAATTATACTTTAAGTGCTGAGGTACATGTGCAGAACGTGCAGGTTTGTTACATAGGTATACATGTGCCATGGTGGTTTGCTGCACCCATCAACCTGTCATCTACATTAAGTATTTCTCCTAATGCTATCCTTCCCCTGTCCCCAACACCTGACAGTCCCCAGTGTGTGATGTTCCCCTCCCTGTGTCCATGTGTTCTCATTGTTCAGCTCGCAGTTATAAGTGAGAATATGTGGTGTTTGGTTTTCTGTTCTTGTGTTAGTTTGCTGAGAATGATGGTTTCTAGCTTCATCCATGTCCTTGCAAAGGACATGAACTTATGCTTTTTCATGGCTGCACAGTATTCCATGGTGTATATGTGCCACATTTTCTTTATCCAGTTGATACTCTTTTTTTGTTTTGAGACAGAGTCTCACTCTGTTGCCCAGGCTAGAGTGCAGTAGCACACTCTTGGCTCACTGCAACCTCCACCTCCCATATTCAAGTGATTCTTCTGCCTCAGCCTCCCAAGTAGCTGGGACTACAGGCATGCACCACCATGCCTAGCTAATTTTTGTAATTTTTGTAGAGATGGGGTTTCACCACATTGGCCAGGCTGGTCTCAAACTCCTGACCACGCGATCCGCTTGCCTTGGCCTCCCAAGGTGCTGGGATTACAGGCATGAGCCGCCGCACCTGGCCTTTTTTTTTTTTTTTAAACAAACGGTCTCAGTCTGTTGCCTAAGGCTGGAGTGCAGTGGCACATAGCTCACTGTAGCCCAGAACTTCCAGGATGAAGTGATCCTCCCACCAAAGCCTCTTGAGTAGTTCGGACTACAGGCACATACCCCCATGCCTAGTTTATTTATTTTATTTTTTGTAGAGATAGGGTCTCACTCTTTTGCCCAGCTGTTCTGGAACTGCTGGCCTCAAATGATCCTCCCTCCTCTGCTTCCCAAAGTACCGGGATTATAGGTGTGAGCCACTATGCCCGGCAAAATTTACTAATAGTTTTTTTTTTTGTTTTTTTTTTTGAGACGGAGTCTTGCTCTGTCGCCCGGGCTGGAGTGCAGTGGCCGGATCTCAGCTCACTGCAAGCTCCGCCTCCCGGGTTTACGCCATTCTCCTGCCTCAGCCTCCCGAGTAGCTGGGACTACAGGCGCCGCCACCTCGCCCGGCTAGTTTTTTGTATTTTTTAGTAGAGACGGGGTTTACCGTGTTAGCCAGGATGGTCTCAAACTCCTGACCTCGTGATCCGCCCTTCTCGGCCTCCCAAGTGCTGGGATTACAGGCTTGAGCCACCGCGCCCGGCCTACTAATAGTTTAAAGACTTTTGCTCTGCCTGTGTGATAGCACCGTAACTTTGACACTTATTTTTAGGGAAAGGAATTCTAGATTACTCTTTTTAATCATGTAATAGATAGAGTAAGTACCTGGCAAGACACATACTTTTAACGGTGAGGACAGTTGCTGATTTATTTGCATTTCTTACTCCAAATTTTTCGAATGCATAAAGGTGCCACTGTGAAAAATGCAGAAAAGGTACCAAGGAACATTTTAACAGAACCGCTGCCAATGAAACTGTAGCTTTGCATTAAATTATTAAAAATTCAGCCAGAAAAATTTAAAATTATTTGTGATTTTGGTGAATGAATAGAGGTTTTTCTGAAGTGCATTGTTTATATTTTTGGCAATTACCATCCATGATTACCATATTGGATGCTCAATAAACATTTGTTTTCTTCTATATTGAAAACAAAACTATTGAAATATATATATATATATATATATTTTTTTTTTTTTTTTTTTTTGAGACCGAGTCTCCCTCTGTCGCCTAGGCTGGAGTGCAGTGGCCGGATCTCGGCTCACTGCAAGCTCCGCCTCCCGGGTTCACGCCATTCTCCTGCCTCAGCCTCCCGAGTAGCTGGGACTACAGGCGCCTGCCACCTCGCCTGGCTAGTTTTTTGTATTTTTTAGTAGAGACGGGATTTCACCGTGTTAGCCAGGATGGTTTCGATCTCCTGACCTCGTGATCTGCCCGTCTCAGCCTCCCAAAGTGCTCTGATTACAGGCTTGAGCCACCGCGCCCGGCAAGAAAATATATTTAATGGTTAATAGCACTAGCACTTAGTAGAGAATCTCAGGGTGCTGAAAAAATAGATGTTATGAAAACATTTTTAAAAATGCTATATCACAATGATTCTAAAATGTTTACGTTTTCTTTAGATTTTAGATTTTAAGTTTGTTTATATTGAGGCAGGAGAATAGGGTCTGGAGGCAGGGAACGCTGCAGGCCGATTCACGCTGACTTCCTAGAACTAAATCAAAATGAAAACCCCAACTTTCCACACCTAAGTAACAAAAGGACCGGAGGCTACTCCCTTTGCAAACTCCCTCCCTTTTCTGCGGTGGCAGATGGAAAATTGAAAGTACCTCTGACTGGTTGCTTTCTGCCACCAATCAGACATTTGCATAGGAGTATAACCTTTTAACTTCACTTCAGCCTCTGATTGGTGCTTTCCACAACCAATTAGACTTGATTTGCATAGAAGTGTAACTTTGTAACTTCACTTTTGCCTCTGATTGGTTGCTTTCACAACCAATCAGATGCTTGCATGGAGTGTAACCTCTGTAACTTCTCTTCAGTCTCTGATTGGTTGCAGAAAGCTTTCTGCAACCAATCAAACTGATGGCAGGCCACTACTTCATTTACATAGGGTGTACACCAAGTATCAATGTTTCTAGAGGGTATTTAAACCCCGGAAAATTCTGTAACCGGGCTCTTGAGCCCCTGTGCTTGGGTACCTTCATTTTCAATAAACCTCTGCTTTTGGGGCCGGGCGCGGTGGCTCAAGCCTGTAATCCCAGCACTTTGGGAGGCCAAGACGGGCGGATCACGAGGTCAGGAGATTGAGACCATCCTGGCTAACACGGTGAAACCCCGTCTCTACTAAAAAAAATACAAAAAACTAGTTGGGCGAGGTGGCGGGCGCCTGTAGTCCCAGCTACTCGGGAGGCTAAGGCAAGAGAATGGCGTAAACCCGGGAGGCGGAGCTTGCAGTGAGCTGAGATCCGGCCACTGCACTCCAGCCTGGGAGACAGAGCAAGACTCTGTCTCAAAAAAAAAAAAAAAAAAAAACCTCTGCTTTTGTTGCTTCATTTTTTTCTTGCTTTGATTGTGCATTCTGTCCAATTATTTGTTCAAAACGCCAAGAACCTGGATACCCTTCACCCGTAACAATATTGCTATTTTTTTTGTTTGTTTTTGCCAAAAGGAACATGATATAGTGATGTTCCTGGAGTTAAAATATCTGTGTTCAAAATTCTGGTTCTATCACTTATTAGCTTTGTGACTTTGGGCAAGTCATATAATCCCCCTAGCTCAGTTTTCTCATCTTAACCTCTGTGTGTGGCCCACTAGCATGAACACCACCTGGGAACTTTTTAAAAGCGCAAATTCTCAACCTCACCCCAGACCTACTGAATCAGAAGCCTTGGGGGTGGGGCCTAGCACTCTATATTCATAATCTCTCCCTCTGATGCACGCTGAAGTTTGAGAACCACTGTCGTAAGCCACTGTGGTGCCTTCCATGGCTTCTGCTCATCTTTTGTGAAGGTGATTATAGCCGTTCTATTTCTTGGCATTGTGTGTGAAAGTTGACATCTTAAGCTTCCATTAAAAGTGTATGATGGCGGGCTTGGTGGCTCACACTTGTAATCCTAGCACTTTGGGAGACCGAGGCGGGTGGATAACCTGAGGTCAGGAGTTCGAGACCAGCCGGGCAAACATGGCAAAACCCCGTCTCTACTAAAAATATATTTTTTAAAAAAATTAGCCAGGCATGGTGGCGGGCGCCTGTAATCCCAGCTACTAGGGAGGCTGAGGCAGGAGAATGGCTTGAACCTGGCAGACAGAGGTTGCAGTGAACTGAGACCACACCACTTCACTCCAGCCTGGGCAAAAGAGAGAAACTCTGTCTCAAAAAAAAAAAAAAGTGCATGATATTGACTGGGCGTGATGGCTCACGCCTGTAATCCCAGCACTTTGGGAGGCCGAGGTGGGCAAATCACCTGAGGTCAGGAGTTCGAGACCAGCCTGGCCAACATGGTGAAACCCCTCTCTCCTGGGTGACAAGAGGAAAACTCTGTCTCAGGTGGAAAAAAAAGTGTATGATGTCAGTGAATAGCCAGTAGATTATAGATATTTAAAGAAAATGTTAAGCAGACTAAATTTTAGAGGAGTCACAGAAGACCCCCCAGTAAGGGATGCGCACTTTTTTTTTTTTTTAATACAGGGTCTGGCTCAGTTGCTCACGCTGGAGTGCAGTGGCGTGATCTCAGCTCACTGCAACCTCCGCCTCCTGGGCTTAAATGATCCTCCCACGTCAGCCTCCCAAGTAGCTTAGACTATAGGCGCACGCTACCACACCTGGCTAATTTTTTTGGTATTTTTTGTAGATACGGGGTTTCGCCATGTTGCCCAGGCTCATCACGAATGGGATGCACATTTTTAACAGTGGACTTGCTCTGAGTGTCCAGCATGTCTTATTTCGGGCAGTGGGATGGGACAGATTGGGAACGGCTGGGTTGCGCTTTGGACCTTGCAGCCTAGTTCTAGGCACAAAGACAAAATTCATTCCAGCAGGTATGACACAGTATGGAGGTAATAATAGCAATGGTACTAAAGAGTTTGGCAGTGAACAACAAATGAAATGGTCAGCATGGAAGGCTGAAACATGGGAATGGAGCAAAGGGGTTTCTCACCAAGACAGCAGAACTTGGCAACCTAGGCTCCAGGGGAAGGCAACATTCAGAGCCTGAGGCAGGCCGACAGCTAAGCAAGGAGTCTATTTAGGGAATGTTTGCTGGCAGCTGCAAAGACTGCAATCTCTGGAACAATTACGGACAAAAGTCTGGCAGAATACAGTCCTACAGAGGGAAATTACCCACACTGCGATTCTTATACCTAGAACAACGCAGGGTGACCACATGTCAGGAACACTGGGCATTCCCTTGCCAATCCTCAAATGGCAGTTGGGCCAACTTGATGCTGAGTCCCAGCATGGTGCTAGGGGTCTCCTATAGCTTTCTTATCCAGTGGGTCTTGTTTGGCCTTAGGGCTGAGGTCAGACTGAGCCTGTATGTGAATCCACAGTGGCCGAAGCTGTGGGTAAAGGTGAGCTACAGGCAGGGTCACACAATTCAGGGAGGTGATTCCGATGGAGAAAATTTCAGGCCGGCAAGGAGCAAAAGGGTAGCAGTGGAGCTGCTTGGTTAGACTTCTCCACAATCTATTGGTAACTGTGCTGGGTTTTTTTGTTTGTTTGTTTTTTGTTTTTGTTTTTGTTTGTTTGTTTGAGACAGAGTCTAGGCTGGAGTGCAGTGGCGTGGTCCAGGCTCAATCTTGGCTCACTGCAACCTCTGCCTGCTGGTTCAAGCAATTCTCGTTCCCCAGCCTCCCAAGTAGCTGGGATTACAGGGTTACACCACCACGCCCAGGTAATTTTTGTATTTTTAGTAGAGATGGAGTTTCACCATGTTGCCCTGGCTGGTCTCGAACTCCTAGGCTCAAGTGATCCACCTGCCTCGACCTCCCAAAGTGCTGGGATTACAAGCCCGAGCGACTGCGCCTAGCAGTTCACATAGTTCTAAATTCAAAGTATTAAAGAGTACATAATAAAAAAAGTCTCCTTCTCATTTCTGTTTCTCCAGACATCCAGTTTTCCTCCCCCAGCAATATTATATTTTTGTGTGTATGGGCGGATCACTTGAGGTCAGGAGTTCGAGAGCAGCCTGGCCAACATGGTGAAACCCCATCTCTAAGAAAAATACAAAAATTAGCCGGTGTGGTGGCACATGCCTGTAATCCCAGCTACTCAGGGGGTTGAGACACGAGACTTGCTTGAACCTGGGAGGCAGAGGCTGCAGGGAGCTTGGACCGTGCCACTGCACTCCAGCCTGGGTAATAGAGCGAGAGTATGTCTCAAAACAAACAAACAAACAAACAAACACACATACACACACACACACACACACACCCAAAAGGCAGAAGCTTCAAACTTCCTGAACTGTGAGAGTCCTGAGTCATTCCTGCCCTATTCTATTGACCTAAGCTAGTCACAAAGCTAGCCCAGACTAGGGAAGTGAAGGGAGAATGGCCTTCTCTGCCAGAAAAATAATAATAATAATAATAACGTATTTGTAATTTTGACAAATTTTGCAAAATCAACCTCTAGGGACATACCAATTTACATTCTACTGGCAATGTGTAAGAACAGCTAGCAATTGAGTATTTTCACTGTGTATTTTGTCTGTGTAAAAAGGCTGATGCTATGACTACAGAAAAGTATTTCATGGGAATGGTTCCTGCAAGCACAGAATACCAGGTAAGGCTGAAGCTGGGGAGGATCATGTCTTTCTTGAATTTGTGGAAAGCTATTACTTTATTTATAGAAATTCATTAATCGTTATAATTTATAATATTAATTTCTGCTTTTCATATGGAAGCTCATTAAATAATCTTTCTAATTTGGAATATTACATTTTCTGCTTTTTATAAAACTGAAATGTGAACCATAACCCCATGACAAACACCAAATTAAAATGCCACTTTATAGTTTATGAAGTGTTTTCACACACACACACACACACACACACACACACACATATATATATTTTTGAGATGGAGTCTCACTCCGTCACCCAGGCTGGAGTGCAGTGTCACGTTCTCGGGTCACTGCAACCTCCACCTCCTGGGTTCAAGCGATTCTCCTGCCTCAGCCTCCCAAGTAGCTGGGACTACGGGCGCACGCCACCATGCCCAGCTACTTTTTTGTATTTTTAGTAGAGACGGGGTTTTGCTGTGTTAGCCAGGATGGTCTCGATCTCCTGATCTCGTGATCTGCCCTCCTTGGCTGTCACCCAGCTGGAGTGCAGTGGCACGATCTAGGCTCACTGCAACCCCTGCCTCCCGGGTTCAAGCGATTCTCCTGCCTCAGCCTCCCAAGTAGCTGGGATCACAGGCGCGCACCACCATGCCCGGCTAATTTTTGTATTTTTAGTAGAGACCAGGTTTCACCACATTGGCCAGGCTGGTCTCGAACTCCTGACCTCAGGTGATCCATCTGCCTTGGCCTCCCACAGTGCTGGGACTACAGGTGCGAGCCACCGCATCCAGCCCACATATATATTTTTAAACCTACTTTTCATCTGAAATACAGGTTTAAAACGAGATACTGAATTTCGAGAACTTTGCTTCAGAAATACTAGTAAAGTAAAAACTGAACTAGAACGAGAAATCATTTGTCAAATTTATACCAACATGTTCCTCATGTCCAGAGGCCCAGTTCTGCACTTCAAAGCAGTTATTTTTCTAATAGTGTTCAGAACTCCTAGTGGGTCTTGAATCCAGGCCTGTGTGTTAAAAATGAATGATAGCACCATCTTATCATGACTGATTCCTGCTTTAATCATTGCTGCAAAACCTCTTCGCATTCCAAGACAATGAAAAGTGCAAAAAGCTGTTACAAACAGCTGAGTCAAGATCTAATTCTCTAGTATGCTCATTCTTTTTTTTTTTTTTGAGACGGAGTTTCGCTCTTGTTGCCCAGGCTGGAGTGCAATGGTGCGATATTGGATCACTGCAATTTCTGCTTCCTGGGTTCAAGCAATTCTCCTGTCTCAGCCTCCCGAGTAGCTGGGATTACAGGCATGCACCACCATGCCCAGCTAATTTTGTATTTTTTGTAGAGATGGGCTTTCTCCGTGTTGGTCAGGCTGGTCTCGAACTCCCGACCTCAAGTGATCTGCTCGCCTTGGCTTCCCAAAGTGCTGGGATTACAGACGTGAGCCACCATGCCCAGCCCTGCTCATTCTTATTAAGTTCTACATAACCTATTGGCAAAGGAGATTGAATAACACATTCTGGCAGAAATGAAAATTACTGACAAACAGCTACATGGTGCTAGATGGAAAGGCATGATAAGAATCTTTCTATGGAATCTTTTACCCACCCATTTATTTAGTGCAGGTCATGTGACCATCTTTGCAGCTTGTGGGAGAGGAATAGAATTTGCTTGTGCAGTGCAGCAAGCCTTAAAGAGGTCTATTTTTTCCTCTGCAAAGTCCCTGGTCACGAGAGAATCTTGAAAAGCTTAACAGCAGGAGATAATGCTATTCATTTGGAAAATAACCAAAGCCCATTTTTTTCACTAGTAATTTGTCCACAGATGTTTCATAAAATTGATGGATCAATATGTCAATCATGTAATCCTAGCACTGCAAAAGATGTATTTTTAAAGACTTTTTCAATAGAGGATTCTCATGTCTGTATTTAATAATGTTAGTTATCTAGGCAGGCTTCATTTACACCCTTTGCTGGGGTTGGCCTCATTTCTTGTTTTTCTTCAGCAGCTGTGGATAGGATGTCACCAATAAGTTCCAATTAAAAATCATTCATCCACCTCACCAGTTCTAGCAGAAAATATGGGCAGAATTCTCTAGACCAGTGCTTCTCAAATTTTAAATTGCAAATTTACTATGGCTGGGGGCGGGGTGGTGGATCTTTTTAAAACGCAGAGGCTGATTCAGTAGGTCTGGGTGGAACCTGAAGAGTCCGTGTTCCTAACAGAATACAGGTGATGCCTAAGTTGCTGATCTGAGGACCATATTTAGTCAACAAAACTGCCTTATTACCTGGGAGAGGATAAAGCTTTTACAACTGGGACTCAAAGTACAAAAGCAATAAGGAAAACATAGATTAATCTGGTTACACTAAAATAACCTGTTGCATGCATAAAAGAAACAAAACCACCTTAGATAGAATAAAATAAGTGAGAAAATGGGAAAAAAATAGTTGGAACTTGTATCACAAAGAGTTACTATCCCTAATATATGAAAAAGCTTTTAAAACTAGAGAAGAAAAAGACTAACAATTCATGAAAACAGGCTAAAGATATGAGAAATAAATGCAAATAACTCCCTATCATATGGAAAGCGCTCAATCTCACTCACAGTAAGAGAAATGCAAATTAAAACTACCATGAGATACCTTTTCTCTCCTAGCAGGCGAGAAAAGAAAAGAACTTTGTTTGAGGAATGCCAAGTCTCTTTAAATTATCAGGCCCAGAGAGATATTAAAATGATACAGCAATCACATCCTACTCCCCCCTTGAGCTACGTATTCATCTCTTCAAACCGCTTGCGATTGCCACAGTGGCTATAAATCAATTTAACAATGCTGGACACTAACCCACACCCTGTAGCTTAACAATGAACAGTCAATCACTAATCAGTGCTACTTCTGTAAACCAATGAGAATTTTCGACAAACAGCTTTTTATCAGCCCACCCCTTCTCCTCCTTCTTTTTGCCTTTAAAAAACTGTAACAAAAGCCAGCAGGAGCTCTTATCCAAGGTTACTTTGGGGGGGGGTGGGGGGGCTGGGTCTCCTGGGCAGCTGTCCTCACTTTGGCTCAAGTAAACGTTTTAAATTAGACTTTGTGCCTCAGCCTCTTCTTCCTTTTAGGTTGACGCAGGTTAGCAAAAATCCAAAAATTTGACCGCAAAAATCCGAAAGTTTCACTTTTAGGAACGTATCCCAAGGGTACATTATAAAAAGATGAAAGCACAAACCTATTGATTGCAGCATTAATTATAGTAGCAAAAGACTGGAAACAACTTTCATGCTTATTGGGGGCTTAACTGAATAAATTCGGATATATCTACACAATGAGATACTATGTAAGTATAAAAGAAAATAAATAATATTTCTATGTACTGCTATGAAGTATTTTCCAGGATATAATGAAAAGTAAAAAAAAAGCAAGGTAGAAAAATCAAAGAACATATACAAATATGTATATATTATGTACTTATATTTTTAAAAGACAATAGAAGGATAGACCATAAATAAAATGGTTACCTGTGGGAGGAAGAAGGAAATAAAGGGACAGAACCTAGTTTTTCTGAAAATACTTTGACTTACAGATTTAACTTTAGAACAATGTTAATATTTTACATAATTATAAAGCATCATTAAATCAACAGTTTAAAACACAGCATTTAAAAATCAAAAGCAAAATGAAACGAATGGATCTGTGTATTGAGCTGCAGGCTTAATCATATGGAGACAAATTATTTCAAGTGAACTTTAAAAGACAGTAATTTGATTGTAAGTTTCTAATGGGGTATACCCTAAGGATAAAAAAGAAATACAAGCCAGGTATGGTGGCTCACACCTGTAATCCCAGCACTTTGGGAGGTCAAGATGGGGGAGGATCGCTTGAGCCCAGGAGTTGAGACCAATCTTGGCAATATAGGGGACTTTGTCTCTACTAAAAAAAAAAAAAAAAAATTAGCTAGGCGGGATGGCGCGTGCCTGTAGTCCCAGCTACTCTGGAGGCTGAGGCAAGAACACGGCTTGAGCCTTGGGGCTCAAGGCTGCAGTGAGCATGTTCCTGCCACTGCACTCCAGCCTGGGTGACAGAGTGAGACCCTGTCTCAAAAAAAAAAAACAAAAAAAACCAGAAATCTACCCTCTTGGATGTTAGGGAAAGCTATTCATTACTGGGTCCTGCTGGCCACTACACACTGCAGGAGCTGGGCACTGCAGAATGTACCGTGCTACAGGAGCCTGGTGCTGGACAATGCTACAGGAGCTTGCTGAGAGAGTGCACAGAACCCAAGAAAGCAAACAAACAAACAAAACCCCTTTCCTCCTGCTATCCTGTCTTATTTTGTTTTTTTGTTTGTTTGTTTGTTTTTTGAGATAGAGTCTTGCTCTGTTGACTGGACTGGAGTGCAGTGGTGTGATTTTGGCTCACTGCAACCTCGGCCTCCTGGGTTCAAGTGATTCTTGTGCCTCAGCCTCCCGAATAGCTGGGATTACAGGTGCCCGCCACCATGCCTGGCTAACTTTTGCATTTTTAGTAGAAATGGATTTCACCATGTTGGCCAGGCTGGTCTGGAACTCCTAACCTCAAGTAATCCGCCTGCCTCAGCCTCCCAAAGTGTTGGGATTACAGGCGTGAGCCACCGTGCCTGGCCGTAGAATTGTCTCTTTAGCGTCCCCTACTGACAAAAATTCAGTGCCTATTGACAAAGGAAAAAAATTTAAAGGGCCCAGATTCATTTTCTTTTTTTTTTTTTTTTTGAGACAGAGTCTTGCTGTGTCGCCCAGGCTGGAGTGCAGTGGCACAATCTCAGCCCACTGCAAGCTCTGCCTCCCGGGTTCACACCATTCTCCTGCCTCAGCCTCCTGAGTAGCTGGGACTACAGGCGCCCGCCACCATGCCCGGCTAATTTTTTGTATTTTTTAGTAGAGACGGGGTTTCACCGTGTTAGCCAGGATGGTCTCGATCTCCTGACCCTGTGATCCGCCTGCTTCGGCCTCCCAAAGTGCTGGGATAACAGGTGTGAGCCACCACGCCCAGCTCTAGATTCATTTTCACAGAACAGTCTGAAAGGATGAATTTGGACCTGAGAGGCAATACATTGAACGCCACAGCATTCCTGGCACCTGGATTATGATCTTTGAATATCATTTCCTACTGAAAGAAACCAGAGCTCCTTAGAGAAATGTTTCATTCCAGGTCTGAGTCAGGAAAAGTACTGTATGACCAGGGAACATCTTGTACAAGAGGCAGGGAAGCTGTCAAAGATTACTGGGGTCATGTCAATAGGACTCAGTAGCCAATGTGAAGAGGCATTCCTTAGCAAATAATGGGATGATTTAAGTATCAATAAAAATAATAATTGCAATGGATTGAAACATCAAATATGTTAAAATCCATTAGTTCATAATGAAACAAACTAGTGAAGAGGCCCGCTATGTTACTCAGGCTGGATTTGAACTCCTTGCTCAAGCTATCCTCCTGTGTCAGCCTCCTGAGGAGCTGGGACCAGATTTTGAGGCCATGGCCTGGCCTCAAGAACCTTATTAAACAACAACAAAACAACAACAACTAATAAATAAAGGGAAAGAATCAAGAAGGTAACTTCCTTTCTTGCCTTTCTTGTACAAACTGACCTCAAGGTGACCACATAGTGAATGAGGTCAATTTTCTCTCTATGGAAGTATTCCAATTTAAAAATGAAGAAGTTGTGCTCTGAATGGAGAGGCTAATGAACCAAATTTTTTTTTTTTTAAGGTAAAAATGAAGAAGGAATGATAGAAGTAGAACAATGGTTCTGGAAGTGTGGATTCTTGGACTCTTTCAGGGGTCCATGAGGTCAAACTATTTCCATAATTCAACTAAGGTATTACTTACCTCTTTCACTTGGTTGACCAGGGATGGTGCAAAACCAAGAGTAGCTAAAACTGCTGGTACCTCAGTATGAATCAAGGCAGTGGTACGGACTAAACTAGTAGTCACTGTATTCTTTATTACCACATTCACAGTAAACGAAATTGCTAGTTTCACTTAACAATGGCCTTGTTGAAGGAGTCAAAATTATTAATTTTATTACATTTCAACCCTTGAGTACATGTTTTCTAAATATTCTATATGGTGAAATGGGAAATCTACATAAAGTACTCCACCTGGATAT
Source organism: Trachypithecus francoisi (assembly GCF_009764315.1). Taxonomy (NCBI): domain Eukaryota; kingdom Metazoa; phylum Chordata; class Mammalia; order Primates; family Cercopithecidae; genus Trachypithecus; species Trachypithecus francoisi. The sequence goes on from NW_022681471.1 coordinate 97,191,336, forward strand.
GCTGGTACACACCCGTGTTCCCAGCTATGTGGGATGCTGAGGTGGGAGGATTGTTTGAGTCCAGGAGTTCTGATCCAGACTGGGCAACATAGTGAGACCCCTGTCTCAATTAAAATAATAATAATAAGCACTTTGGCTGCACTCTGAGAGATGGTGGCTATCTTGAGGAAAGGCAGTTGGGCAGTTGTTTGAGTTGAGAGCTGAACTAGCCACTTTTTTGTGGAACGCCATTTTTACTTGAAAGAACCACTAACAGCAAATTATGGATATTCAGACAATGGTATTTGGCAGATATTTTATTGAAAATTAAGAAGTGAGCCTCGTCACTTCAAGGGAAACAATTTGACAGTATTTGTTGCCAGTAATAAAATTGGAGCTTTCAAATGAAAATGGGAATTTTGGGAAACTTGTATCTACCACTGTAAGCTTAATATCTTCTCAATACTTAAAGACTTTTCTGATGAGATTGGTGGTGACATTAATGAATGGGACATTTTGGATATTGTGTAATGAAATGTGTCAACATTTGAAATACCTGTAAAATGCAGTGAACCAATATTTTTGAAATGACTAATGCATGATGTTACACAATCAAGGATGAGTAAGAGCTCCAAAGTACAAAATAGATTTTAATGAAACAGAGTATAAAGAGGACATTGATGTGGTTTCAGATTCCACATTGCAATTAACCTTTATGATGCAACCACTTTCAAAAAAGAATATCCATAATTATCTGTAGAAGCTATTAAAATGTTTCTCCCTTTTCAAACTATATATTGCGTGAAGCTGGATGTTTTTCATGTACTTCACCCAAAACAACAAGGACAGGGTCATGTTTCTCATTCCTTTTTGTTTGTTTGTTTTGGGGAATATAGGTATTTTTCATAAAATATGTTATATGTAATAAAATAAATCTATTTATTTATTTAATAGAGACAGGGCCTTGCTCCATCATCCAGGCCAGAGTGCAGTGGCACGATCATAGCTCACTGCAGCCTCGAACTCCTGGGCTCAAGCAATCCTCCCACCTCAGCCTCCCAAAGTTCTGGGATTACAGGCATGTGCCACTGAACCCAGTGATAGTTATTTTTAGACTTCATCTTAGTCAAAAGGCCAAGAAGCGATGTGATTGTTATTTATTTTTTATTTTTGCAACAAAGTTTTGCTCTGTTGCCAGGCTGGAGTGCAGTGGCAGATCTCGGCTCACTGCAACCTCAAACGATTCTCCTCTCAGCCTCCTGAGTAGCTGGGACTACAGGTGTGCATCACCATTCCCAGCTAATTTTTATATTTTTAGTAGAGACGGGGTTTCACCATGTTGGCCAGGATGGTCTCGATCTCTTGACCTCATGATCCGCCCTCCTTGGCCTCCCAAAGTGCTGGGATTACAGGCGTGAGCCACTGCACCCGGCAATGATTGTTATTTTTAAATGAACTAATACATTTTAAAATTTCTCAGTTTTAATATTAAGTATGATAAATATGAATAGATATAACTGACATAAAGAGCTCCAAAGTATATAATAGATTTTAATGAAACAGAGTATAAAGAGGACATTGATGTGGTTTCAGATTCCACATTGCAATTAACCTTTATGACACAACCACTTTCAGAAAAGAATCTCCATAATTATCTATAGAGGCTATTAAAATGTTCCTCCCTTTTCTAACTACATATTGTGTGAAGCTGGATATTTTTCATGTACTTCACCCAAAGCAACATATTACAACAGTTTGAAAACAGAAGCCATAAGAATCTAGCTGTCTTCTATTAAGCTAGACATCAAAGAGATTTAAGCAAATGGACAGTGCCACTTTTCTCATTACTTTTTTGTTGTTTTGGGGAATATAGTTATTTTTCATAAAATATGTTATGCTTATGATACTTATGTTTTTTTTTTTTTGCTGTTTGTTTGTTGTTTTTATGAGATGGAGTCTCACTCTGTTGCCAGGCTGGAGTGCAGTGGAACGATCTCGGCTCACTGCAACCTCTGCCTCCGGGTTCAAGCGATTTTCCTGCCTCATCCTCCTGAGTAGCTGGGATTATAGGCATGCACCATCATGCCCAGCTAATTTTAGTAATTTTAGTAGAGATAGGGTTTCACCATGTTGGCCAGGCTGGTCTTGAACTCCTGGCCTCAGGTGATCCACCTGCCTCAACCTACCAAAGTGCTGGGATTACAGGCGTGAGCCACCATGCCCGGCTAGATATTTATGTATTTAATAGAGATAGGGCCTTGTTCTGTCACCCGGGCCAGAGTGTAGTGGCACGATCACAGTTCACTGCAGCCTCGAACTCCTGGGCTCAAACAATCCTCCCACCTCAGCCTCCCAAAGTGCTGGGATTACAGGCATGTACCATCATGCCCAGTGGTTATTATTTTTAAATGAACTAATACATTTAAAAATTTCTCAGTTTTATATTAAGTATGATGAATATGTATAGATATAACCATATAAACAAAAGCTCTTTGGGGGATCCTCAATGATTATTAAGAGCATAGAAGAACTCTAAGTTCAAAAAGTTTGAGAACTTTTGAATTAGAATATCATTATTTTCCAAATAGTTACTGAAGTAACAGATTTAGGCATTAATCATCAATGGCCACCATATGACCAAAAAAAGGAGCTCTCATTTACCTCCTGATAGAGGTTTACAGCATCGCCTATGACGTATTGTTGCCAAAAAAAAAAAAAAATCAAATCTGATTTTGATAAAACTTCTATATTCCACTACCAATTTATATGAAATACAGGGGGCAGAGGAACCTGTTAAAGACATTCTGGGATGCAATAAGCAAAACCCCAATGTAACAGGTCATTCTATAGGACAAATCACCCCATTTTTTTTCAATGAATAAATTGCAAGGGAAAGAAAAGAGGGAGAAAAAGAGAGAGAGAGAGAGGGAGGAGCAGCAACCCGTGGATTTCTGTTTGGAGTGCTCTACCCTGCTTTTCCACTTGGTGAACTCTTACTCATTTTTGTTGTTGTTGTTGTTTTTTGAGACGGAGTCTCACTTTGTCATGCAGGCTGGAGCGCAGTGGTGCGAACTCAGCTTGCTGCAACCTCCGCCTCCCGGGTTCAAGGGATTCTCCTGACAACCTCCTGAGTAGCTGGGACCATAGGCGTGTGCCACCACGCCTGGCTAATATTTTGTATTTTTAGTAGAGATGGGCATTCATCATGTTAGCCAGGATGCTCTCAATCTCCTGATCTTGTGATCCTCCCACTTTGGCCTCCCAAAGTGCTGGGATTACAGGCGTGAGCCACCACGCCTGGCCATCTTATTCATTTTTCAAGTGAAAGTTCACGTTACCTCCTCAGTGAAGCCTTTCCTGTCTTCCTTAGGCAGAACCTGTTACTCTCTTTTGTACTGCAATGGCATTTCATGTGGATCTTTAGTTTAGTACTTACCATACTGTAATAGTGTCTGTTTACATGTTTATTCCCCCTTGAGTGCTAGCACCATCTTCTCCATATTGATGTATTTCCTAAGACTCAGCACCATCATTTTGCTTCATAGTAGGCACTCAGTAGACGTTTGTTAAATGAATGAATGGGATGATGGTTATGTCCATGCTCAAAGTCCGTGAATCTACTCTTCATTCCTTTTCTGATGAATTTCACTACCTTTCCCTCTCCTACATCTTTAGGTTCTTTACCATTTTCCTTTATGCAGGAAACTAGACTTGACACAATGTCCTAAGGTTCTGATCAGGACTAATCTTGACAGGAGACAAGTTTAACAGTAAGCAAAAATGGTTATTGAACGCCTGTTCTATGGCATGCTGTAGCAGTAGGATGGTCTGAGGATGAAGCAATGTGGGGCCTGCTCCCTTGTGCTTGTATCCTACTTGAGAGACAGTTAATAATCAAGTGAACTCATAACAGTGATTCCAGCTATGGTAGGTGCTCTAAAGAAAATAAACTGGACATTTTGATGGAGAATCAGGGTGTGTGTATGTGTGGCTGGGGGCAGTAGGGGTTACTCTAACTAGGATGGTAAGGGACGAGGTAACATTTAAACTGAGATTCAAGGAGGCAGTCATGCATGGAAATGGGGGAAGAACTTGACTACAGGCTTGGGGAACAGTAAGTGCAAAGGACCTGAGGCAGGGAAGAGCTTGGTATGCTCAAATTGTTGGAAGGCAGCCAGGCCCAGTGACTCACTCTTGTAATCCCAGCACTTTGGGAGGCCAAGGTGGGTGGATCACTGGAGCTCAGGAGTTCGAGACCAGCCTGGGAAACATGGTGAAACCCCATCTCTTAAAAAAAAGCTGGGCATGGTGACACACACTCCTGTGGTCCCAGTTAATTGGGAGGCTGAGGTGGGAGGATCACTTGAGCTCAGGAGGTTGAGGCTGCAGTGAGCCAAGATTGCGCCACTGCACTCCAGCCTGGGCAAGAGAGTGAGACTCTATCTCAAAAAAAATAAAATAAAATAAAATAAAATAAAGAAAGCATCGACAAATGTTAAATGCTATTGAAGCTGGGTAAGGGGTACAGAGAGGTTTATTGTGATCTTTTGTGTTTGTTTGGAAACTTTCACAAGAAATAGTTAAAAATAATGCCAAGGGCAAATTACAAATAATTGCTATTGTGGCAGACCTTCTTTTTTTTTTTTTTTTTTTTTTGAGACGGAGTCTCACTCTGTCACCCAGGCTGAAGTGCAATGGCGTGATCTTGGCTCACTGCAACCTCTGCCTCCCGGGTTCAAGTGATTCCCCTGCCTTAGCCTCCTGAGTAGCTGGAATTACAGGTGCGTGCCACCATGCCCAGCTAATTTTTTGCATTTTTCTTTCTTTATTTATTTTGAGACAGAGTCTCCCACTGTCGCCCAGGCTGGAGTGCAGTGGCGCGATCTTGGCTCACTGCAACCTCCGCCTCCCGGGTTAAAGCAATTCTCCTGCCTCAGCCTTTCAAGTAGCTAGGATTACAGTCACCTGCCACCATGCCCAGCTAATTTTTTTGTGTGTGTGCATGTTTTTAGTAGAGACGGGTTTCATTATGTTGGTCAGGCTGGTCTCAAACTCCTGACCTCATGATCTGTCTACCTCAGCCTCCCAAAGTGCTGGGATTACAGGCATGAGCCACCGCTCCCAGCCATTTTTTTGTATTTTTACTAGAGATGGGGTTTCACCATGTTGGCCAGGCTGGTCTTGAACTCCTGACCTCAGGTGATCCACCCGCCTTGGCCTCCCAAAGTGCTGGGATTACAGGCGTGAGCCTCTGCTGTGGCCAACCTTCTTTTCAAAGTTACATTGGTACATTTATGGCTCGTGGTTAGTCTCTTCTCAGTTAAGATCTCTAGGTGTTCCGCTAGATCTGCGTAGCCTCTTCCCTCCCCGTGCTGCTGTGGTGTACATCTTGTTCCTTCTCCAACTGGGCTACCCTCCATTGAATTTTCTGAATATAAGAAATGCAGAATATATCAGAGTCACTTGAAATACGTGCTGGGATCTGAGAACTTGGATATTGGAACTCTGTTTTCCCAGTAACTAGTGCGACCTCGGGAAATAACTTCAACTCTCTGAGCCTCGAATTCCTCTTTGTAAAAGGAAATCAATATTTTTTACACGTAGGTTGATTTAAATAAGAAATATATATTTAAGTAAGAAATATGTGCAGAACACATTTCCCAGGACTGTGTAAATAAATGTGAGCCTGGCACTCATTCCCTCCTCGAGTTGTGAGAAGCTCATGTGAAACTGGCCAGCAGGGATTTCTCTTCCATCATTCAATAGGTCAAGGGAAAATTCTAATGTGAGCATAAGGGGAGAAGGGACCCCTGCGGAAAGCCATTTGTTACACTGAATCCTCTTGCCCCCAACCAGCTAGAACTATCCCTAAGGTTGAGCAGCTCTTTCTAGCGGCCTGACTCACTGATTTCCCCTGGCTCTGCTGAAATATGTGTGGAGTACCTTTGAGGCATGGTTATGTCTCCAATTAGTTCAGTTCTACCTTTGAGAAAATATTCATGTCACCAGCTTGCAGGGTGGATGAAACCAGAGGCGTTTGCATGGTGGCCTGCGATTAGCTTGCCCAAAGTCTACCCCCCTTGCGGGCCTCCCCACCTCAGTCCTCTTCCCTCTGATGACGCCTGCCTTGGCTGTGCCTGGGGAATTTCCTGCCTCTCTGCGTCTCCAGGCAGGCCAGCCTCTGGTTCCTGCTTCTTCCTTTCTTCCCAATTCGGCTTCCCTCTCCTCTCTCATAGTTGCTTCCTCTCAAAGCAAGTTTTCTCAATGTCCCCTTTTCTGTGGTCCCTGAAGACAGGTGGTGTGTCTGTTTTGGTTTTAAGGGTTTCAAAGGATGGCAAGAGCAACATCTGCTGTGATGCAGGAGCACCTCCTTTGCTGGATTTTATTTTATTTATTTTATTTTGACAGGATCTTGCTCTGTCCCCCAGGCTGGACTGCAGTGGTGCCATCTCAGCTCACTGCAACCTCTGCCTCCTGGGTTCAAGCCATCTTCCCACCTCAGCCTCCCGAGTAGCTGGGACTACAGGCATGCACCACCACACCTGGCTAAGTAAAAAAAATTTTTTTTTTTTTGAGACGGAGTTTTGCTGTTGTTGCCCAGGCTGCAGTGCAATGGTGCGATCTTGGCTCACCACAACCTCCGCCTCTCAGGTTCAAGCAATTCTCCTGCCTCAACCTCCCGAGTAGCTGGGATTACAGGCATGCACCACCATGCCTGGCTAATTTTGTAGTTTTAGTAGAGATGGGGCTTCTCCGTGTTGGGCAGGCTGGTCTCAAACTCCTGACCTCAGGTGATCCTCCCGCCTTGGCCTTCGAAAGTGCTGGGATTACAGGTGTGAGCCACCATGCCTGGCCATAATTTTTTTTTTTTTTAAGACACGGGGTCTCACTTTATTGTCCAGTCTGGTCTCAAACTCCTGGGTTCAAGTGATCCCCACTTGTCTCGGCCTCCCAAAGTGCTGGGATTATAGGCATGAGCCACTGTGCCTGGCACCCTTTGCTGTCTTATCTGATTCTTAGAGCCATCTCAATCCTGTGAAGGTTCCGTGGCATTGAGGAGGCTGAACTGGGTGGTGGTTAAGAGAACAAGCTCTGGTGTCAGCAAACTTGGGTCATATCATGGCCCCCTACCTACTAACTGAGGGACCTTGGCTAAATCATTTAACCTCTCTTGGTCACTATTTTTTCACATCTAAACTAGGGAAAATACCATTTACTTCCAGGGATGGCGAGAGTTAAATGATGTGATGATATGGCATGGAAGGGTTCAATTAAGGAAGAAAATCCTGGTCACTCAGGTAGTGCTAGATAGCTTCTGTTGCTTCTCAGACCTGCTCTTCAGTTTCCTCCACCCTGCTCTCTGTCCCTCTGACTTCTGCTTGGGTTTGGCTAAGGGGGAGCTCCAGCAAGAAATCAAAGGAAGATGTGGGAAGCCAAGGCAGGAGGGTCTCTTGAGGCCAGGAGTTTGAGACCAGCCTTGGTAACATAGTAAGATCTCATCTATACCAAAAGCCAAAAAAAAAAAAAAAAAAATTAAAAATTAGCCTAATGTGGCGGCACGTACCTGTAGTCCTAGCTACTTGAGAAGCTGAGGTGGGAGGATCCCTTGAGCCCAGGAGTTTGAGGTTAAGGTGAGCTGTGATTGCGCCACTGCACTCCAGCCTGGCTGACAGAGTGAGTGAGACCCTGTCTGTAAAGCAACAGGGTAGAGTGAAGCCAGAGATCTACGTTCCTGGTTTTTCCCCTACGAGGTCACTGAAGTGTGGCTGTGTTCCTAGACAAAAGGTCATAGCTCTTTTCAAGGTAGCTTCTTTATGGGACTTTCCCCTTTTGGGTTCCAATTACCACTCTGTCTCATTGACTTTGGACCTATGAGTGATAACGGCCTCAGGGTACTGCACTGACCTTCACTGGCACAGCTGGGAGCTTCCAGAATGACCTCCTTCTTGGTGGGCTCCCTCCTTCTCAAAGGCTTGGGCCTTCACAGCATGTCTCCTCACCAGGACTTTAGGAAATAATCAAATGAAATACTGTCTAGAATACTTCTTCACAGTAAAGCACTGTATGAGTACAAGGGTTTTATTACTACTATGAGTTGACTGAGCCCTAGTGGGTGAAAAATGACTACAAGAGTCATATAGTGGCTGGGTGCAGCGGCTCATGCTTGTAATCCCAGCACTTTGGGAGGCTGAGTTGTGTGGATCATTTGAGGTCAGGAGTTCAAGACCAGTCTGGCCAAGATGGTGAAACTACTATTCTCTACTAAAAATATGAATATTAGCCGGACGTGGTGGCACACGCCTGTAATCCCAGCTACTTGGGAGGCTGAGGCACGAGAATCGTTGAAACCCATGAAGCGGAGGTTGAAGGGAGCTGAGATTGAGCCATTGCACTCCAGCCTGGGCAACAGAGTGAGACTCTGTCTAAGAAAAAAAAAAAAAGTCATATAGGAAAATCATCTGGTCTCCCGAGATGTTTACCTTAGGCCTCTCTCTCTTCTATTTAAATGCTTGGATTATAATTTCAAAACACAATATATAAAAATGACACCCAACTACCATTGAGAACCTTAGAGAAAAATATTGTTAGGCATCTGTGTTGTAGGCAAAGAGCCCTTAGGGTAGTCTCCTGTCTTTTCTACCACACAGCTGCAGCCCTTCAGTCTCATTTAGGATTCCATTTGCTCTGTTTTGGTCACCAACACATCTGTCTCACCAAAAGGTGAGGAACTTTGGTATATATATTTATTTACATATTTATTTTTTTAGATGGAGTCTTGCTCTGTTGCCAGGCTGGAGTGTGGTGGCATAATCTCGGCTCACTGCAACCTCTGCCTCCCAGGTTCAAGCAATTCTCCTGCCTCAGCCTTCCGAGTAGCTGGGACTATAGGCACACGCCACCATGCCCGGCTAGTTTTTGTATTTTTAGTAGAGACAGGGTTTCACTGTGTTAGCCAGGACGGTCTCGATCTCTTGACCTCATGATCTGCCTGCCTTGGCATCCCAAAGTGCTGGGATTACAGGTGTGAGCCACCACGCCTGGCCTTGGTATTTTCTTTTCTTTTCTGTGGTGTTTGTTTGTTTGAGACAGGGTCTCACTCTGTCGCCCAGGCTAGAGGGCAGTGGCACGATCTCCACCTCCCAGGATCAAGCGATCCTCCCCTCTTAACCTCCAGAGTAGCTGGGACTACGGGCATACACCACCATGCCGGGCTAATTTTTGTGTTTTTTGTAGAGACAGGGTTTTGCCATGTTGCCTAGGCTGGCTGTATTTTCTTGGTCTGTGAATTACAGGAGCTTTGCCTAGTCCCTAAATACAATTTGATACAACTTAATGTGCACATCAGACTTTTTAAAATTTCTGAAGTTTTTCCCTCAGGCTGCCTCACAAGCTCTTAGGGCTGGAAGGTAGAGAAAACTCACTCCTTTGGGCACTGGTTTCAGGCCAGAATTAAGCTTTTAGTATTTCTCCCTGGAGCTCACAGGTTCTCTGAATTGTACTCTCAGAGGTGTCCAAGTAAGATCAGCGTTTCTTCAGCTTCTTCTCTTAACAAAATACCACCCACCTCTTCTTGATTGTCTTGCTTCACTTCCATCCTATTTGTATTAATATATGTCCCTTCCGGTTCTGACTTTTCTAAGACTCAATGTTCTCTTCTTCTCTAAACTCTCATTCTTTTTTTTTCTGGTTTTCTTTTCTTTCTTTTTTTTTTTTTCAGGAGAGACAGGGTCTCACTCTGCCCACGCTGGTCTTGAACTACTGGTTTCAAGCAATCCTCCCATCTTGGCCTCTCAAACTGTTGGGATTAGAGGCATAAGTCACAACAATCAACCTCAAATATAATTTTTGAGTCATTCTTCTACCCTGTTGCCTAACCTCTACCTGAGCCTATGAGTCAGTTTATGTCATTGTTACCTTTTCATCCCAAACTCATCTTAGTTATTATCATGAAGGCATAATAACAATTCACATAATGAAGGAAGAGTCATCACAGTTTGGCTAAATCAAGTGATCTTGTATCTGTGGCCACAGAATTTTGTTGAATAAACTCTGAATTGCTATACATGTGTGGGATGTGTGGGTTCCACGTAAGGCCAATTTTTGTTACTCATCCATCCATCCCCCATCAGTTCAATTGAACAGTTACTGTCTGCCTTTTAGGGACTGCTTCTTGATTGAGTTGAGCTGTACTGTGCAGAACATCGAGAAACTCTCAACCATTTTCTTTAATTGATACCCAAGGGTGGCCACTTGCTCTCTAAACTTTTCATGACGGCCTGTTGCTGCCTTCCTCCAGTCCCACGATTCTACAGCCATTCTTCCCTTCAAAAGACAATGTTTGTTCTTGTTAAGGTCTTGTTAAAAAAAAGCAAAACAAAACTAGGCTCAAGATAATGGCAGATATGTGCGTTGAAAGAAATAAGATAACGACCTGAAATCACCTACACGGTACTCTGGTGACACCCTAAAATCACTCAGAAACAGGGCCAGGAATTCTGCTAGACCCCTAAGGATGTCAAACCATTTGGTTTAACACGATTAGTTTTGTTCGAATCAGAGCCAACACCAGCACCAGCCATAAACTGCCTCTTAAAGGAGAGGAAATATATTGGCTTAAATTTTTTGTTTTTGTTTTTGTTTTTTTTTTGAGACAGTCTCTCACTCTGTCGCTCAGGTTGCAGTGCAGTGGCATGATCATGGCTCACTGCAGCTTCGACATCCCAGGCTCAAGTGATCCTCCTACCTCAGCCTCCCAAGTAGCTGGGATTACAGGCATGTGCCACCATGCCTGGCTAATTGGTTTTTTTTGTTTGTTTTTGTTTTTGTTTTTGTTTTTAGTAGACATGGAGTTTCGCCGTGTTGGCCAGGCTAGTCTTGAGCTCCTGGTCTCAAGTGATCCACCCACCTTGGCCTCCCAAAGTGCTGGGACTACACCGTGCCTGGCTTTTATTTATTTATTTTTTAAGAGACAGTGTTTCGTTCTGTGGCCCAGGCAGGAGTGCAGTGGTGCCATCATAGCTCATTGCAGCCTCAAACTCCTGGGCTCATGGAATCCTCTCACCTCTGCCTCCAGAGAAGGTGTGACTACAGGCACGCACACCACATCTGGATATTTTTAAATTTTTTGTAGGGACAAGGGTTTCACTATGTTGCCTAGGCTGGTCTTGAACTCCTGAGCTCAAGTGATCCTCTTGCCTTGGCCTCCCAGAGCATTGGGATTACGGTGTGAAAGGTGTGAACCTTAGCACCAGCCAGAAATTTATTTATTTATTTATTTTATTTTCTGAGACAGAGTCTTGGTCTGTCACCAGGCTGAAGTGCAGTGGCGCGATCTAGGCTCACTGCAACCTCCACCTCCTGGGTTCAAGCTATTCTTGTGCCTCGGCCTCCTGAGTAGCTGGAATTACAGGCACGCGCCACCACGCCCGGCTAATTTTTGTATTTTAGTAGAGACAGGGTTTCACCATGTTGGCCAGGATAGTCTCGATCTCCTGACCTCGTGATCCGCCCGCCTTGGCCTCCCAAAGTGCTGGAATTACAGGTGTGAGCCACTGCTCCCGGCCTGAAAATTATTTAAAACTGGAAAGGAAAGGCCGGGCGCGGTGGCTCACACCTATAATCCCAGCACTTTGGGAGGCCGAGGCGGATGGATCACGAGGTCGGGAGATCGAGACCATCCTGGCCAACATGGTGAAACCCTGTCTCTACTAAAAAAACAAAAAATTAGCCGGGCGTGGTGGTGCCAGCCTGTAGTCGCAGCTACCAGGGAGCCTGAGGTGGGGAATCACTTGAATCCGGGAGGCGGAGGTTGCAGTGAGCTGAGATCGCGCCACTGCATTCCAGCCTGGCAACAGAGCAAGCCTCCGTCTCAAAAAAAAAAAAAAAAAAAAAAAAAAACTGGAAAGGAAATACTTCTGAGTCCAGGCAGACAAAGCCTGGTGGGTTGAGGGGCGGCCCCCAAGGGATGTGTTCTCATTCCTAACTCTGGAACCTGTCAATGTGATCTTATCTGGCAAAAGGGTCTTTGCAGGTGTAACTAAGTTAAGGATCTCAAGATGAGGCGATCACCTGGATCATCTAGGTGGGCCCTAAATTCCAATGACAAGTGTCCTTATAAGGGAAAGGTAAACTGGGCGCGGTGGCTCACACCTGTAATCCCAGCGCTTTAGGTGGCCGAGGCAGGAGGATCACTTGAGCCCAGGAGTTAGAGGTTGCAGTGAGCTATGATCACGCCACTGCACTGCAGCCTGGGTGACAGAGTGAGACCCTGTCTCAAAAAAAAAAAAAAAAAAATTAAAATAAAAAAAAGGGAGAGACAGAGAGAGACTTGAGACAGACGAGAAGATGCAGCTACACAGAGGAGTTTCGACAACAGAGGCAGAGACTGGAGTGATGCGGACACATGCCAAGGAATGCTAAAGATTGCTGGCAGCCGTCGGAAGCTAGAAGGAGTACAGCCCTGTGGACACCTGGTCTCCAGAAGTGTGAGAGGATGCGTTGCTGTGGTTTGAAGCCACTATGTTTGTGGTAATTTGTTGTGGCAGCCCTAGAGAACTAAGACTCCAGTAGTAAACCAGCAAGTTGGAGGTCAAACTCCAGGCAGAGCCAAGAGTTTGGGTCTCTGGAGGTCTCAGGGGGTCCCAAGAGTGGAGACGATCTCTTCTTTGTGAGGATGAGCTGGTGGTTGTCTGGGTTGCACAGTGGTCTCCCTGGGCATTCCTGTGACCAATGGCCAGGAGGAATCCACGGACTGAGGACTGGCTTAAGAACATTTCATACTCTTGACCACTGTCAGCATTAGTGCTGCAGGGATCGGTGGATGTTCTAGACACAAGTGAGAGTGAGAAGACTTTTAAAAAGCAGCCAAGGAGAAAGCAATCTATATTTGCTTGGTGGAAATAAAATTTTACTGCGCTGTGAGCCAGGCTTATTAATTCAGAGTAGAGAAAAGAAATTGGCAAAGCCAGCCACCTTTTATTTGATAAAGTGACCGGCCACCTGAGGCAGGCACGTTTTAAAGACACTGGGTGAAAACGCTCACTGCGTGAGGGTGGAAGAGGGAGACAAACAAGTATGATTTTGAAAGAACGATGGCATAGAACGTTCACATACATACAGGCTCCTAGGAAGAAAACGCTGAATTTCAAAACTCTTCTCCACTGGAAACTGCTCTAAGACCTCCTTTCTCTGTTGCAAAGAGAGGGGGCTACGATAAGGAAGAGAAAGGAAAAGATCTTTGATGTATTTATTTATTAACATTAGAGCTTTGACTATCCACCTCAGCATTATCCAGGTAGATAATATCCTGTTGGTTTTATAATGTTTAAGAATCCTTGAACATCAGTTTGCTCCTGTTCACGTATAATTTCACGTTTAATTTAATTAATGTATCTATTTTGAGATAGGGTCTCACTGTATCACCCAAGCTAAAGTGCAGTGGTGAGATCATTGCTCACTGCAGCCTCAACCTCCTGAGCTCAAGCGATCTTCTCACCTCAGCCCCCAAGTAGCTGGGACTATCAGCCTGTGCCCCACCCCTGGCTAATATTTTTTCTTTTCGAATTTTAGTAGAGACAAGGTCTCCCTATGTTGCCCAGGCTCAATTTCATACTTTATATTTAAATAACTAGATTTCCTAAATAAGAATCACTCCTTTCTCTTTCAAGAGAAGATAGTTACTTAGAGGGTAGATAGGACTGATTATTTTCTTTGGTATGTCCTAAGGAATTATGTAAACCTTGATAGAAAATTTCCAGACTACAAAAATGGCTTCGCTACCAATTCCTTCCCCTCTTCCATCTTTTGAGCTTAGAAAAACAAGATAAAAAAGAAGGTTATATCTTTTCAGTTATTCCTTTCTCATCTATTTCCCCAGTTTGGTCTACACTGAAAGCATACATGATTCATCCTCCATTGGTTCATTTAATAATCTTTTTTCCTTAGTTCCCACATATCCAATCTATAAATCAAGCACATGAGATATATAGATTCTAAGTATCAGGTGGAAGTCTGCCTTACACTCCACAACAGTTTTTTTCTAATGCTGTTTTTCATGTGAAGCAAAATCTGTAAGTATCGTAACAGGATTCAACCAGGGAAACAGAGCCACTGTGAGTATTCTAGGAATAAAACCGTTCACAGCTGTGGGAAGAGCTGGGGAAGTGAATGTCTGGAAGGAGGAGTCAGAGGATCAGAGAGTCACTAGCTGTTGCCGGAAGCACTGGTGCAGTTGGGCAAATCAGAGCTTGCAGGAAAATTCCAGAAGCCAAAGCACATCTAGCCACCGAAGCGGGGCTGCGGAGGGGGAGTTCGTGGAGAGATTTATGGGAGCTGTGGCCTCTATGTAGCTCCCGCCCCATGTGGGGCGACAGCCAAGCCCCTGGTGGTGGGCCCGAGGCAGCTGTTGGGTAGCAGAGCCAACAGCAGGAAATGTTAGCTGGGAGGGAGCAGAGGAGAGAGCCGGATAAACCAGGAGCTGCAGGGCCTCTCAGGGCCCCTCTGTTTCTGTCCTTCACTGTATCTGACGGGAAACCTGCCAAGGGCAGTGACTGCTGCTCGCCTTCCGCCCTACAATTCTTGCACAAGGTTCTCTTTTGGCCAACTCTAACCCGGAATCATAGCAGGGAGGGGCTTCTAGGAAATGGAGTTCCCAGCTTTAATCGAGTTGCCATAGCACAACTCAGCACCGCATCTCCCAGCGTGATCAATGAAGTGACATCACAAGCTCGGCAAAAGCCATTTAAAAATAACTCCTTCATTCTACTGTCCCTCAGCTCAGAAGTCAGGTGCGTGCATAGGTCGCCCTTCGTAAGATTCTCCACTTTCGGAGGTGGTGGACCTGGCAGGGTGTTGTAGGAGGGAGTGGCATGTGCTGAGAAGCTCACAGGATCATTAGTCCTGGCTGTGACTCACAGGCATTGTGTAATCTCAGGCAAATCCCTCCCCTCTGTGCCTCTGGTTTGTTCATCTGTAAAATGGGCAGAATTGGACTCAGTTGGCTTTTGCACAGTCCAAATGAGAAAACGGAAGTGAAAGCCCCTTGTAAACTGCTAAATGCCAGGATAGTTATAAATTCCTTTTTTTTTTTTTTTTTTTTTGCGGGAGCAGGGAGGACAGAGTCTCGCTCTGTCACCCAGGCTGGAGTACAACGGCACAATCTCGCCTCACTGCAAACTCCGCCTCCCGGGTTTAAGCAATTCTCCTCCCTCAGCCTCCCAAGTAGCTGGGATTACAAGCGCCTGCCACTGTGCCCGGCTAATTTTGCATTTTTGGTAGAGACAGGGTTTCGCGATGTTGGCCAGGCTGGTCTCAAACCTCTGACCTCAGGTGATCAGCCGCCTCGGTCTCCCAAAGTGCTGGGATTACAGGCATGAGCCACCGTGCCCGGCCAAATTCCTTTATTTCAAGGAATATTCTTCAGTTGGCAAATGTTTGGAGTTTATGTACAAAATACATACTTAGAAGGAATTATGAAGTGAATGAATTCCTGAATAAACGTGACTTGGCATCATGGGGAAACAATTTACAGTGTTGGTGGGTACATAATTTCAGAGATGGAAGCTGCCAAAAAGAGCTTCTTTTCTCCTAAAAACCCATCCCGTGGACCCTCATTGGTGGCCTGATAACCCAGAAGTTTCCCTGCCACTAAAGAGATCTGTTTATTTTCCAGTTAACAAAGAGTGAAGGGGACATTATCATCATCATCATCAACATCATCATCATCATCATTGTTATTTGCCTGAAGCCCAGAGTACACCGTAATGGACCACTGCTGATGGGAAAGGAATTAGCATTGACCTCTCAGGAGGTTAATTTGGGAGTTTAGCTCATGATCTAGTAATTCTGCTTCTGGGAGTTTATGGGAAGGAAGTGCTCTAATATGTGCACCTGTGTGATCGCTGGGCTTTAGCATTTTAGGGGTGAGCCAACTGTATCTCAGAGGTGACCGTGTCTTGTATTGAGGAGAGAGAGCACCTGCAAGAACTTCCATGCTACATTCTATTTGGGAAGAACTTGAACCTTGCATCATGTAGACGAAGAGAATTAACAAGAATTTGTGCCACCCCTTTTTGTCAGTTCTTCTTCCAGATAATAGGAATATAGCAATAAACAAAACAGACCAAGTTCCTGCCCTCATGGGGGAGAGAGGCAATCTAAACATGAAAAATGGGCCAGGCATGGTGGCTCAAACCTGTAATCCCAGCACTTTGGGAGGCCAAGGTGGATGGATTACCCAAGGTCAGGAGTTCGAGACCAGCCTGGCCAACATGGCGAAACCCCATCTCTCCTAAAAATACAAAAATTAACTGAGCATGGTGGCACGTGCCTGTAATCCCAGCTACTCGGGAGGCTGAGGCAGGAGAATCGCTTGAACCAAGGAGGTGGGTGGGGGTTGTAGTGAGCTGAGATTGTGCCATTGCACTCCAGCCTGCACAACAGAGCGAGACTCTGTCTCAAAATAAATAAATAAAAATGAAAATGAAAAATGTCACCAAATGTCAGATTAAGTACCAAGATGGAAAATAAAGCAATGTCAAGGATTAGAGGTAATATGGGTGCTATTTTTAGATAAGGTGGTCAAGGCGGGCCTCTTTGAGGAGGTGCCGTTGGGTCAGAGACATGAATGAACAAAGGCAGGAAACTATGCTAATATCTGAAGGCAGAACATTTCAGGAGGGTGGAAAGTAATGCACAGGCCGAAGATGAGAAGGAAGTTTATGAACTTCGTTTCTTAGACAAGGTCTCACCCTATCGTCCAGCCTGGAATACAGTGGCGTGATCATAGCTCACTGTAACGTCTAACTCCTGGGCTCAAGTGATCCTCTCGCCTCAGCCTCCTAAGAATGAACTTCTTTATTCAGGGAACAGCAGGGAGACCAACGTGGCTGGAGCATGGTGAGCAAGCAGGGAGGGTGATAGCAGCTGAGGTTGGAGAGAGAGCCAGGGGACAGACCACATTGGCTTTCGATTTGGGTCAAGTCAGATGGGAAACCATTGGAAAGTTTTGAAGTGGAGCATGACCTTTGCTGGCTTAAATATTGAAAGACTATCCATGAGGAGTAAATTACAGCTGGGCAAGAGTGGACACAGAGAGACCAATTAAGATCTGTTGCAAGTGGTCCATCCAGGAGGCTGTCAGGAGGCTGGACCAGGGCAGGGCAGCAGTGGAGAAGGTGAGAAGTGATCAGAGGCAATATACACTATAAGAGCAAAGCTGAAGGGATTTGCTACCAGGTCAAATGTGAATTGCAATAGAAAGATGAGAGTCAAGGACGACTTCAAGGTTTTTGGCCTGAACAAGTGGAAGAAGGGAGCCGCTATTTACTAAGAAGGGGGATGCTAGGCAGGAGCAGGTTGGGAATAATGCAGAATTTAGTTACGGACAGATTGAGAATGAGATACAGCCTGGGCAACATGGCGAAACCCCATCTCTACTAAAAATACAAAAAGATTAGCTGGGCATGGTGGGCATCCCAGCTACTCGGGAACCTGAGGCAGGAGCATCGCTTGAGCCCGGGAGGTGGAGGTGGAGGTTGCAGTGAGCCCAGAGTGTGCCACTGCACTCCAGCTGGGCAACAGAGTGAGACCCTGTCTCAAAAAAAAAAAAAAAAAAAAAGAAAGAAAAGAAAAGAAAAAGAATGAGATACAGAATAACTATCTAAATCAGGTTATTTAGGTTCTGTCCAATACTTCTGTATTTTTAGTGGAGCAATTGGACATGTGAGTCTGGAGGTCAGGACAGAAAATACAAATTTGAGACTCATTAGAATATAGAGGGTATTTAAAGCCGTTAGACTGGGTGAGCTCATGCAGGAGTGAGCAATAATAGAGAAGTGGTCTAAGGTCTGCGTCCTGGGACACCCTGATGCTGAGAGGTCAGGATGAAGAGAATGAGCCAGTGAGTGAGGAAGAAAACCAGGAGAATATAGCATTCTCGAAGCTAAATGAAGATGTTTTAAGGAGGAAGCTGCTGCCTGGGATGTGGGAGGGATTAAATAATAAGCAGGAGGGACTGGGCGCAGTGGCTTATGCCTGTAATCCCAGCACTTTGGAGGCTGAGGCAGGTGGCTCACCTGAGGTCAGGAGTTCGAGACCAGCCTGGCCAACATGGCAAAACCCCGTCTCTACAAAAAATACAAAAATTAGCTAGGCAAGGTGGAGCGTGTCTGTAATCCCAGCTACTTGGGAGGCTGGGGCAGGAGAATCATCTGAACCTGGGGAGGCGGAGGTTGCAGTGAGCCAAGATCGCGCCACTGCACTCCAGCCTAGGAGACAGAACGAGACTCTGTCTCAATAAAAATAAAAGATAAAAAATAAAAATAAGCAGGAGGCGTTTGGAATTTTCAGGGCTGCTTGAGTGAGGAGATAAAGAGTTTAGGTACAAAGGCTGGGCGTGGTGGCTTACGTCTATAACTCCAGCACATTGGGAGGCTGAGGCAGGAGGATTGTTTGAGACCAGGAGTTTGAGACCAGCCTGGGCAACGTAAGGAAACCCTTATTTTTAATTTTTTTTTTTTTCTCCCAGGTTCATGCCATTCCCCTGCCTCATCCTCCTGAATAGCTGGGACTACAGGCATCTGCCACCACGCCCAGCTACTTTTTTGTATTTTTAGTGGAGACGGGGTTTCACTGTGTTAGCAGGATCTCCTGACCTGGTGATCCGCCCTCCTCGGCCTCCCAAAGTGCTGGGATTACAGGCGGGAGCCACTGCACCGGCCAAATTTTTTTATTTTTATTTTTTTAATTAGCCAGACATGGTCATGCATGCCTGTAGTCCCAGTTACCAAGAAGGCTAAGGTGGGAGGATCACTTGAGCCCAGGAGTTCAAGGCTGTAGTGAGCTATGATTGAGCCACTGTACTCCAGACTGGGAGATGAAGGGAGATTCTGTCTCAAAAAAGAAAAAAAAAAAAGAGTTTAGGTACACAGAAAGGAGAAAAGATATAAAAAGGTCAGGGGGTCAGTAAAGAGAGCAGAAGGCAGAAGGTCCCAGGAGCATGGCAGGATCCACGAAGGAATGCCATCCGTGAGAAGTCCCCAGGTGGTGGAGAATGGCCAGCAACTTTCTAGGAACAGTAATATCTGGTGTGAATTTGATTACTTCCTGCCCTGTATTATGATTGTCTTTCATTTCCCCCGAAGCTCAGTGAAAGCTACACGTGGCTGCCATGCATTAGTGGCACTTTGGACACATGAAGGAAGAAAGGCAAAGTCATGTTGAAAGGGGACAGCTGCCCAAGAGGATGAAATGCTTGCAGGGATAAACAGGAAAACAGTGAGAAGTGATTGAGAGAAACGGAACCCCGCAGAGACCTCTTGAAGACCTTGGGGGAAGTGCTGAACTTCCCTTTGTTGGAGGGGATGAGTCTCCAGCATTTTATTTAGATATTAAAGGAAAAGGTAAATTGTGCAGGCTGGAAGACCTGGAGTACCTGGGTAACAAAAATAAATGGAAAAGTGCGCAAGGATATATGTGCAGACATGCTCTTAGCAGCATTTTTTTTTTTTTTTTGGAGACAGGCTCTCACTGTGTCACTCAGGCTTGAGGGCAGTGGGGCAATCTTGGCTCACTGCAACCTTTGCCTCCCAGGTTCAAGTGATTCTCCCGTTTCAGCCTCCTGAGTTGCTGGGGCTACAGGCACGCGCCACCATGCCCTTGTAACTTTTGTATTTTTAGTAGAGACGGGGTTTCACCATGTTGGTCAGGCTGGTCTTGAACTCCTGAGCTTTAGGGATCCTCCTGTCTCAGCCTCCCAAAGTGCTGGGATTACAGGTGGGAGCCACCACACCCAGCCAGCAACATTATTATTTTTTGGGACACAGTTGTGCAGTGGCACGATCTCAGTTCACTGCAGCCTTGACCTCCTGGGCTCAGGTGAGCACCTGGCCTTGCAGTTTTTTGTTTGTTTATATTAACAAATATTGGGAGGCTGCTTGGATGTCTGGCAATGAGAGAGTGATAAAGTAGGTTGTGATGACTCTTTTTCATGCAGCCATTAGAAATGATGACAAGGAGGCCGGGCGCGGTGGCTCACGCCTGTAATCCCAGCACTTTGGGATGCCGAGGCGGGCGGATCACCTGAGGTTGGGAGTTCGAGACCAGCCTGACCAACATGGAGAAACCCCGTCTCTACTAAAAATACAAAATTAGACTGGCGTGGTGGTGCGTGCCTGTAATCTTAGCTACTCAGGAGGCTGAGGCAGGAGAACTGCTTGAACCCAGGAGGCAGAGGTTGCAGTGAGCTGAGATTGTGCCATGGCACTCCAGCCTGGGCAACAAGAGCGAAACTGTCTCAAAAAAAAAAAAAAAAAAAGAAATGATGACAAGAGCACATATTCTGTTGAATGAGAGAAGCAGGTTTTGAAACAGTGCAAATACTGGGATCCCAGTTTCATAGAGGTACTATGTGCACATCTAGGTGTCCACAGAAAGTGGACAAATACATTTGAAGTAGTAGTCCCTGAGTGGTGAGATTATGGGTGACTTTAATTTTTTTCCCCCTTATACCTTCTCTAGTTTCTAAGTTTCTTTTTTACAGTAAATATTTATTACTTTTATGATTAGGGAAAACAATAAATGTTTAAATAATTCACTGATGTATGACTTGGATTTCACTTCTTCTCATTTATATGTTTTATTAGGAAACATTTTTTTTTTTCTTCTTCTTGAGACACAGTCTCAATTTGTCGCCCAGGTTGGAGTTCAGTGGGGCGATCACAGCTCACTGCAACCTCAACTTCCCCGGGCTCAAGTGATCCTCCTTCCTCAGCCTCCCAAGTAGGTGGGACTACAGGCATGTGCCACTATATTAGAAAAAAATTTTTGTAGAGATGAGGTCTCACTATATTGCCCAGGCTGGTCTCAAACTCCTGGACTCAAGCAATCCTCTGCCCCAGCCTCCCACAGTGCTGGGATTACAGGCGTGAGCCGTCATGCCCAGCCTAGGGAAACTTTTTGAAGATAAAGTCATTTTTATGTTAGCACGTAGCTTAATTACGCTGGAATTTTAGGATAACATAGCCTTCTGAGTCTTTGAATCCACTTAGAGGTCAAACGACCTGCCTGATAAGAAAAGCCTTTAAGTATTTAGAAGATTAACCATCTTCGCTTGGGGGTTCAAAGTATACCTACCTCTTCAACTGTCCAGTATTTATATTTCTGATAAAGTTCTGATATTTTACCCTGAAATAATTTTTGTGTATGGTATGAGGTGAAGGTCAAGTTTCATTTTCTTCCTACTCTGATAATGTTTGATGAAATCAATATCAATAATTTCTATTTCTTTGTCTTCCTAACAATTCTTTACCAGAGCCACACATAAGTTGAAAGATATCTATCTCCTAGAGAACTAACCACTTATAAGCCTGTAATCCCCCAATCACTGATTTCTGACAATACAGAGAAGTGCTATTCATCACTTTTCCTTACTCAGTGATTTGGCTTCTCTGAGAGGATTTGGTGCCTTGCTGCCTGTAAAACGTTTTCAGAAAGCCGGGTCTTAAAAATGAAAGTTCTTAAATCCCAGAAGATATATCACAGTGACCTGCAGAGGGAAGCTATCTTTACTTTGTGTTGCTAGAACAGAATACCACAGAATTGGTAATTTATTATTTATTTATTTTGAGACAGAGTCTTACTCTGTCACCTGGGCTGGAGTGCAGTGGTACAATCCCAGCTCACTGTAACCTCCGCCTCCTGGGTTCAAGTGATTCTCCTGCCTCAGCCTCCCGAGTAGCTAGGATTACAGGCATGCACCACCACACCTGGCTAGTTTTTGTATTTTCAGTAGAGACAGTGTTTCACCATGTTGGCCAGGCTGGTCTCAAACTCCTGAGCAATCCTCCTGCCTCAGCCTCCCAAAGTACTGGGATTGCAGTTATGAGCCACCGCGCCTGGCCTGATTATTTATTATTTATTTATTTATTGAGACAGAGTCTGACTGTGTCACACAGGCTGCACTGCAGTGGTGATATCTCGGCTCACTGCAGCCTCTGCCTCCTGGGCACAAGAGATTCTCCTGCCTCAGTCTCCTGAATAGCTGGGACTACAGGTGCACACCAGGGCACCTGGCTAATTTTTGTATTGTTTGTAGAGACAGGGTTTCTCCATGTTGGTCAGGTTGGTCTCAGACTCCTGAGCTCAAGTGATTTGACCTCCTTGGCCTCCCAAAGTGCTGGGATTATAGGCGTGAGCCACCTCGCCCAGCCTTGGATTTTACTTTTTGATTTATTTGTTCTCTAAATTACAAAGAGTGAGCAGGTCACACTTCCACTTTAATGGTAGTAAGAAGCTCATTGAATGGAGCTGTTTTCTGGGCACTGGTTTAATGCCTGTCCCTTTTTCACGAACATCATTTCCTCTAAGCCTTCACTTTGAAGAATGTCTATCTGCTTTTGGAAACCATTGTCTTCCGAATATTTACATCAGTCTGGCATTAACATACACTAGCCTTGCTTTAGTACACTGTAAGTAACTGCAAAGAAGTTTAAAGAGGTCCTAGGCTCAAAATTCACCTGTGACTAATACAGACATATGTCACCGGGATGATTCTGTAGCATTCGCATGTGTTCTGAGCAGTTGTAGTAGATCAGCTCTAGGAGGAAAGGCGATTGCGAAGGCAGAGATTTTACTGTCCCCAGGTTGCTACTTGTTATTTTCTGGTCTGGCTTTCTAAGATCAAAGGAGTGCAGGAGACTCGCTGGATTCACTATGCAGTGTGGGGAAGACAAATGGATGGGTGTCCTGATGGTAGAATGCACGCTTCCGAGAGGTAAGCATGCTGGCTGCCTCTTTGGCCACATAGCCCAGAAGGTGGACATTTCTGCTCTTTTCATCTCCTTGTGTAGCTCGGCTGGACAGTTGGTTCCTTTCGGGTGCAATCATCAATCTTGATGTTTGTGCAAACCAGTCCTGACAAGCTGGTACTGCATGGTCCATTGCACCATGTGTACACAACAAAATCATCAATCATTAACGTAAAAAACCTTCCAAGGGCCACATTCTCAGGGGTTGGGCAAGGAATGATCATAGTTCTAGGGTCCCTTGGAGCTGTGCTAGGAGTGAGCAACCAGATATACCGTTACTCCTTTCTACCCTCCTGTTTTCCAGCTTCGCACCGGGCAGGTACAGTGACTTAGTCTCTCTGATTCCCAAGTTCAACACCCCCAGGGAAAAGCTTTGTTTGGTTCATCTTGGGTCACGTGCTCACTTCTGGGCCAATCAACAAGAGATGGGGGGTGTGTGTGTGCGCGCCATTAGAATTACACAGAATTTCTTAGAAGATGATACTTTTGGGGGAGTTAAGATGAAGCTGCTTGTTGTAGGTGGGGTTCTTCAGGAAACTGACTCTGCAATGGAGTTTAGTGTGCAGGATGTTCACTAAGAAGTGCTCTTGGGATCAACACCTGTGGAAGGTAGGAGGATGAAGCAGAATTGGGTAGAGAGAGAAGCCAAGCTTTGATGCAGGCCTGACAGACTCAGCTGACCCTACAGGGAACTCTGGGGTTAGAATAGCCTTTCAGAGATGTTCAGGGCTGAGTGGAAATATCCAGACCTTTATACCCTTGCATTGATCAGTCAGTGGGCGTGAGCTGCCCTCTGCAGCTGAGGCAGACCTGGAGGGGATGACAGCTGAGGGCTGTCTGCTGACCGCACTCTTGGAGTTGGGCAAGAAGTCCTTCACTGAAGGGGAATTTGGGTAGTGCATCACAGTGCCTTACCTAAAGGGACACACACACACACACACACACAATTACACAATTCTAGGGCATTTGAAACATTTGAAGTCACATTGTACTCCAGAAAGTTTGCATAGATTTATATTACATTTCGATCTGAAATAAAGAACTTTTATAACTCAATATTAAAAATAAAAACAAGTCAATTAAAAATGAGCAAAATATTTGAATAGACATTTCACCAAAGAGAACATACAAACGGCTAATGCACATGAAAAGATGTTTAACATCAGCCGGGCATGGTGGCTCATGCCCTGTAATCCCAGCACTTTGGGAGGCGGAGGCTGGCAGATCACCTGAGGTCAGGAGTTCGAGACCAGCCTGGCCAACATGGTGAAACCCCATCTCTACTAAAAATACAAAAATTAGCCAGGCATGGTGGCACACACCTGTAATCCCAGCTACTCAGGAGGCTGAGGCAGGAGAATCGCTTGAACCCAGGAGACGGAGGTTGCATTGAGCCAAGGTTGCACCATTGTACTCCAGCCTGGGCAGCAAGAGCAAAACCCCGTTTCAAAAAAAAAAAAAAGATGTTTAACATCATCATCATTAGGCAAATGCAAATCAAAACCACAATAAGATACTTCATGTTCATGTTCATTATGATGGCTAGAATCAGAAAAGACAGACGGTAACAAATGCTGGTATAAATGTGGAGAAACAGAAAGCGTCATGTGTTGCTGAGTGGTATGATAAAACGGTATAATGAATTTGGAAAATAGTCTGGCAGTTTCTTGAAAAGTTAAACATAAATTTACTGTATGACCCAGAAATTCTACTCCTAGGTATCTACTTAAGAGAGGCCAAAGCATGTGTCCACACAAAGACTTGTAGGCAGATGTTCATGGCAGCATTATTCATAATAGCCAAAAGATGGAAATAACCCAAATATCCGTCCACGGATGAACGGATAAACAAAATGCTGTCTAGCCACGCAATGGATATTAGTTTGCTATAACTAGGAATGAAGTACTGATAAATGCTACAACATGAATGAATGAAGGAATGATCTTCTCCAGGATGTCTTCCCTGATCTCTGGACTACTCTAGCACTTCACCTATAATCTAAGTAATATAATACCTCATATTATTATTATTATTTTTGACATGGAGTCTCACTCTGTTGCCCAGGTTGGGGCACAGTGATGTGATCTCAGCTCACTGCAACATTCGTCTCCTGGGTTCAAGCAATTCTCCTGCCTCAGCCTCCTGAGTAACTGGGACTACAGGTGTGCACCCCACGCCCAGATAATTTTTTTTTTTTTTTTTCGTAAAGACAGGGCTTCACCATGTTGGCCAGGCTGGTCTTGAACTCCTGGCCTCAAGTGATCCACCTGTCTCGGGATCCCAAAGTGCTGGGATTACAGGCATGAGCCACCACATCCAGCCCTAGATATTCTTATACATGCATTTTGGTGGACATATGCACTCACTTCTCTTGAGTATATACTCAGGAGAAGGACCACTAGATCATAAAGTAAGCAAATGCTTAACTTTAGTAGATACTGTAAAACGGTTTTTCTTTTATTTATTTTTGAGATGGAGTTTCACTTTTGTTGCCCAGACTGGAGTGCAATGGTGCGATTTCAGCTCACCACAACCTCTGCATCCCAGGTTCAAGTGATTCTCCTGCCTCAGCCTCCTGAGTAGCTGTGATTACAGGCATGTGCCACCATGCCTGACTTATTTTGTATTTTTAGTAGAGATGGGGTTTCTCTATGTTGGTCAGGCTGGTCTCGAACTCATGACCTCAGGCAATCTACCCGCCTCGGCCTCCCAAAGTGCTGGGATTACGGGTGTGAGCCACCATGCCTGGGCGTAAAGCTGTTTTTCAAAGTGATGGTATGAATTTTCACTCCCGCCAATGGTGTATGAAAGTCCCAATTGCTCTACATCCTTTGGATGGTGGTTACCAGAATATATGTGTGTGTATGTGTACATATATATGTGTGTGTGTGTGTGTGTGTGTATATGTGTATATATATAAATAAACATTTATGACTAGTGTACTTTACATACTTTAATATATACAGGCCAGGCATGGTGGATCATGCCTGTAATCCCAGCACTTTGGGAGACTGAGACAGCCAGATCGTTTGAGTCCGGGAGTTTGAGAACAGCCTTGTCAACATAGTGAAACTCGGTCTCTACAAAAAATTTAAAAAATTAGCTGAGTGTGTGGCTCACACCTGTAGTCCCAGCTACTTGGTTGGCTGAGGTGGGAGGATGGTTTGAGCCCAGGAGGTCGAGGCTGCAGTAAGCCATGATTGCATCACTGCACTGCAGACTGAGTGACAGAGTGAGACCCTGTCTCAAAAAAAAAAAAAAAAAAAAAAAAATTACACACACACACACACACGTTGTATCTCAATTTTTAAAAGTTGATTCAGAAAAGCCAGGTTCTGAATGTAAAGAAGTTTTAGGAATACTTTAACCAATTTAAATTTTCTTTTTTAAGGTATATCCAAAAGTGACATATGAGAAAAACAAATGTCTAGATAAGTCTAAAAGAACTCTTTGAATAAATATAAAATAAAAATTCTAAGTGATTAAAGACACTACTTGTGTTCACACATATTCCAATTCAGAGGGACCTCACGTGATCACCCATTTCTCAAAAACACAGAAACATGCCCAACCACCTCACTAGACTCCATTCCAGAGAGTACAATGCTGAAACTTCCTCTGTGCGGCCTTTAAGACACCGTCCAGAGAGAGGTTGGCAGGTGGATGGCTGGGCCTGTAAAGGCTGACCAAGGCCACCAACAAGGACTTGGTGAAGGTCAGTGGGCATGTTATCTTGCCAGCTCCTAACCGAGTTCATTTGTAGGTTTCAGGGTCCTGGCTCCACTCTGAAAGAACATCTGTTGTGACTTTCTGGCAATGCCCAACTCAACCCTGGCCCCTGTCCGTGCCCATCCATCGGATTTGGGGCAACCCAGTGTTCTGTTTCATCCTCCCACTGCCAACCAGAATCAGCCCCCAGACTCTCTTTCTTCCATGTTTTGTCATATTTCAAGTGTACTCAATCAGATGCCTCAGCAAATTCTCTCAAAATAGTCAAAAGAGTGATCATATTTTACAAACTTGGGGCCCAATGTGCAAAGTCACTAT
This sequence comes from Trachypithecus francoisi, assembly GCF_009764315.1. Lineage (NCBI taxonomy): Eukaryota > Metazoa > Chordata > Mammalia > Primates > Cercopithecidae > Trachypithecus > Trachypithecus francoisi. The sequence continues at coordinate 97,218,167 of NW_022681471.1, forward strand.
TTGGTCCGGATCTGGTAAGAGTCTTACCTCTAGAACCCAAAGACAGGGAATTGGATATGGAATTCAATTCTAGTTGCCCCCAACCCACCCGCCCCATGACTGGATTGTGGAGAATTAAGCTTAATTTGTTCAGCCTTTCCTTTGTATATTTTTTAAAATAAAAAATAATGCAAATTTTACATAAGCAATAGAGATCTTTTCTGTATTTTTATTCAATTCTCCAAACCGTCATTATACTTTAAATTGGATTCACAGATACAATGTTTGCAGATATTTTTTCTCACTGAGATTTAGTACCTTATTTGTTCCTGGCCTATGTGATTCCCAGGTATCTGAAATGTATAAATTATTTATAGTCCAGATGGTGATCTGATACTATCTGCATCTAAAAATGTTCTGTGCTTTTGCTGCAGACATAGACGCTCAATTACAAAATTCAGGTTGGTCTTTAGGTCCTAGCCTGATAGCTCAAGGCATTCTTGATTACAAAGAAATACTCCAAATTCCAGCAGCCTTTTTTCCGTTTGCTTTCATTGCTTAGCATTAAAAACATTCCTCTGTGGGAGCTACCAAGTTAAGGAAGAGAAAAGGGGGGAAGTTCCTTTTTTTTTCTCCTGCCGGAGGAGGGAATTTTTTTTTTCTTGGCCAAATCGAAAACTTCTAAGTTTCAAAATGGGAGATTGTGGATAGATTGCTAATTGTTCCCCCAAATCCTTTGTGTTCATTTTTTGGTAGCAATAGAAACCCTGAATTTAAGAAGGCAAAATGGCTTCCCAGAATAGAGACTACATTACCCAGTCTCCCTCACAGTTAGGTGTGGTCATGTGACTACATTCTGGCCAACTAGATGTGAGCAGAACTTATGTATGCAACTTCTGGATCATGTCCCTAAAGGGGCAGAGCTTGCTATCCGCTTCCTCTTTGCCCTTCTTGTTGGTTGGAAGAGGGATGTGGTAATGAGCCATCTGGGACCATGTGGACAAAGCTTCACTCAGGGATGGCAATTTCATAACACAGGAGGAGCCCAGGAACCACCATGGTGCTGAAAGAGCAGCTCTGGACTACCTATGCCCAGAGGGAGAAATGCTCTGCTTTCTTTCTCGTAAGACATTGTTATTTTGGTTCTCAGAGACAGCCAAACCTATGTTCTAACGAAAAACACAGACACTTAGGCAGAATTGGAGATAATTTTGATCAAAAGACTAGGAAAGGCCTGGTGCAGTGGCTTACATCTGTAATCCCAGCACTTTGGGAGAGGGAGGCGGGCGGATCACCTGAGGTCAGAAGTTCAAGACCAGCCTGGCCAACAGGGTGAAACCCTGTCTCTACTAAAAATATAAAAAGCTAGCCAGGCATGGTGGTGAGCACCTGTAATCCCAGGTACTCAGGAGGCTGAGGCAGGAGAATCACCTGGACCTGGAAGGCGGAGGTTGCAGTGAGCTGAGATTGTGCCATTGCACTCCAACCTGGGCAACAGAGGCGACAGTCCGTCAAAAAATAAAAAGACTGAGAAAGGCCTGGTGCAGTGGCTCATGCTTGTAATCCCAGCACTTTGGGAGGCCGAGCCTGGAGGATCACTTGAGCCCAGGAGTTGAGACCAGCCTGGGCAACATAGGAAGACCCAGGTCTCTACAAAAAATTAAAAAATTAGCTGGACGTGGTGGAGCATGTCTGTAGTCCCAGTTACTCAGGAGGCTGAGGTGAGAGGATTGCTTGAGCTCGAAGCCAGGAGGTCCAGGCTGTAGTGAGCTGTGATCACCACTGCACTCTAGCTTAGGTGACAGAGCAAGACTCTGTCTCAAAAAAAGAAAAAGAAAGAAAGAAAAGAAAAAAGACCAGGAAATGTCCAATATCTAAGAAAAGAAAAGTCTCAACTCTTCATTTTAAATTGAGGATTGAATGAAAGGAAAGCACTGATAGATTTTTCTTTTCTTTCTTTTTTATTTCTTTAGACGGAGTCTCACTCTCGTCACCCAGGCTGGAGTGCAGTGGTGCCATCTCAGCTCACTGCAACCTCTGCCTCCGGGGTTCAAGCGATTCTCCTGCCTCGGCCTTGCAAGTAGCTAAGACTACAGGCATTCGCCACCATGCCCGGCCTGATTTTTCTTGATACATGGTCATATATATGTTTTGATTAGATACTTGAAGAAAAGTCCTTTCCAGTTTGAGGCTAATGGTCTTTTTGCTTCCTCCTAAGATTATACCAGGTACTGATTCAGCACTCAGAAACAAATCAAAAGCAAATCTCCAAAAAGACAGGAAGAGTCTCGAAGATGTCACAAAAAGTTAACTTAATACTTAAGGACAAGTCTCAAAGAGGCCAGGGAAGGTCTGAAATTTGTTAGTAAGAGTCTCAAATAGGTCAGGAAGAGACTCACATATGACAGGAGGAATAAAAAAACATGTGAGAATGGAGAAGTCAGAAGGCATCAAAAAAGAAGGAAGGATCTCAAACATGTCCAAAAGGGTCTCAGTCAGACAGGGAAAACTCTCAAATAGTAAGGAAAAGTCTCGAACACCTTGGCAAAGTTTTCAAGCAAGCCAGAAGTGGTCTCAAATACATCAGGAAGAGTCTCAGACAAGTCAGGGAGAGCTTTAAACAAGTCAATAACAATCTCAAATACTTCTGGAAGGATCTCAAACAACTCAGGAAGGGTATCGAATACATAAGGAAGGGTCTCAAACAGAAAGAAACAACCTTGAATAATCAGAAAATGTCTCAAGCAAGATAAGAAAGGTCTCAAATATGTCACAAAGGGCCCCCAAATAGTCTGAAAGAGCTCAAAAAATTATGAAGGGTCTTAAGTATCAGGAAATAGCTCGAGCAAGTTATAGAAGGTCACAAACATGTTAGGAAAGTGTCTTAAAGTCATCAGGAAGAGTTTTAGATACATCAGGAAGGGACTCAGACAAGAAGGGTCTCAAACATGTCAGTCAAGGTCTTAAGCAGACAGTAAGAGATTCAAATACGTAAGCAAGGGTCACAAAGTTGTAAGGAAATGTTTTAATGATCTTTGAAAGGGTCTTACACAGACAGGGAGAATCTGTACTAAGATAGAGACTCTTCAAAAAAGGGTCCCAGGCTAGGTGTGGTGGCTCACACCTGTAATCCCAGCACTTTGGGAGGCGGAGGCGGGAGTATCACTTGAGGTCAGGAGTTCAAGACCAGCCTGGCCAACATGGTGAAACCCCGTCTCTACTGAAAATACAAAAGTTAGCCAGGTGTGGTGGCACGCATCTGTAGTCCCAGCTACTTGGGAGGCTTAGGCTGCACTCCAGCCTGGGTGACAAAGCCAGATCCTGTCTTAAAAAAAGGGTCCCAAAAGGGCCCTTTTTGGGAAGAGTCTCAAACATGTCTGGAAGGTTCTGAAACAAGCCAGAAACTATCACGTACATGTCAGGAGGTGTCTCAAGATTTTTAGGGAGTCTTGAATAATCAGGAATGGTCCCAAATAGGTCAGGAAGTGTCTCAAACAGGTCAGCAAGCATCTCAAATATGTCAGGAAGAGTCAAGAAAAATGAGGCAAGTAAAAAATGGTTTCATATGCATCAGGAAGAGTCTCAAACAGATTAGGAAGGGTCTCAGATTCACCAGAAATGATTTCAAACAGAAAAAGAGTCTCAAAGTTGAGAAACTTTTGAAACAGATCAGTAAGTATCTCTAACAAATTGGGATGTTTTGCAAACATGTCAGGAAAGTTCCGAAAGAAAGGGAAAGTGTCTTAAGTACACTATGAAAAACCTCACATACGTCAGGTATCTCAAACATGCCATAAAGAGTATCAAACAAGTCAGAAAAGGCCTCCAACTTGACAGGAATGGCCTCAAAGTCATCAGGAAAAGTCTCGTATGTGTTAAGGTGGGTTTCAAATACATCAGAAAGCATCTCATGTCTGTCCAGAAGAGTCTCAAGTATCAATGATAGACTGGATAAAGAAAATGTGGCACATATATACCATGGAACACTATGCAGCCATAAAAAGGAATGAGATCTTGTCCTTTATAGGGACATGGATGGAGCTGGAAGCCATTATCCTCAGCAAACTAACACAGGAACAGAAAACCAAACACTGCATGTTCTCACTTATAAGTGGGAGCTGAACAATGAGAACACATGGACGCAGGGAGGAAGCAACACACACTGGGGCCTGTCGGAGGGGTTGGGCAGGGGGAGGGAGAGCATCAGGATAAATATCTAATGCATGCTGGGGTTAATACCCAGGTGATGGGTTGATAGGATCAGCAAACCACCATGGCACACTTTTACCTATGTAACAAACCTGTACGTCCTGCACATGTATCCCGGAACTTAAAGTAAAATTTTAAAAAATCTATTAGGAAAAGCATCTAGCAAACAAGCCAAGAAGGGTCTAAACATTATGAGGAAGACTTTTACCAGGTGAGGATGGGTCTCAAACATTTCAGAAAGGGTCTTAAGCAAGTAAGAATGAGTCTCGAACCAGTGAGGAAGGACATAAAACATAACAGGAAGGGGCTCAAAGTCATCAGGAAGAGTGTCAAATAGTCGGGAAGGGTCTCAGATAAGTCAGAGAGTCTCAAATAATCAGGAAGAGAATTTAACACACCAGGAATTTTTTTTTTTTTTTTTTTGAGACAGGGTCTCACTCTGTCATCCAGGCTGGAGTACAGTGGCGCCATCATGGCTCACTGCAGCCTTGACCTACTGGGCTCAAGCGATCCTCCCACCTCAGAGTCCTGAGTAGCTGGGACCACAGGAGCACACCACCATGTCCATCTAGTTCTTTATTTTTTAACGTTTTTGTAGAGACAGAGTCTCGCTTTGCTGCCCAGGCTGGTCTCAAACTCCTGGCCTCAAGCATCATTCTGCCTTAGCCTCCCAAAGTTCTGGGATTACAGGTGTGAGACACTGTGCCCATCCAGAAACGTCTTAAATAGGAAGTGTTTTAACCATTGAGTAAAGATCTCAAACAAGTCAGAAAGAGTCCCAGTCAAGTTAGGCAGGGTCTCAAACAATCAGGAAAGGTCCAAAATACACCAGAAAGGATCTCAACATGTTAGTCAAGGTCTAAACAAGTCAAGAAGGGTTTCACATAATCAGGAAGAGACATTTACATTTCAGGAAGCATCTCAACCGGGCAGGGAGTGTCTCCAATAATCAGGAAAAGACTTCAGCAAGTAAAGAATTTTCTCAACCATGTAAGGAAGGAATAAAACAAGTGAGACCAGGAGGGTCTCACTCAGGAAGATCTCAAACAGAAAGGAAGAGATCAAGTACAGCCAGAAGGATCTGAAACATGTCAGGCAGTGTCTCCCAGAAGCTGCAAAGTGTCTCAATCAAGTCAGAATGATCTGAAACACGTCAGGAACAGTCTGAGACAAGTCACGTAGTGTCCCAGACACTTTAGGAAGAGTCATTTTGTTACTCTTCATTTTAAAAACTTTATTGAGCTGTAAAACACATTCCATAGAATCCACCCATTTGTTATTTTATTTTATTTTATTTTTTGAGACGGAGTCTCACTTGTTGCCCAGGCTAGAGTGCAGTAACACAATCTTGGCTCACTGCAACCTCCACCTCCCTGGTTCAAGTAATTCTCCTGCCTAAGCCTCCAGAGCAGCTGGGTTCACAGGCACCAGCCACCATGCCTGGCTAATTTTTGTATTTTTAGTAGAGATGGGGTTTCACCATGTTGGCCAGGCTGGTCTTGAACTCCTGGCCTCAAGTGATCCGCCCACCTTGGCCTCCCGAAGTGCTGGGATCACAGGTGTGAGCCACCACACCCGGCAATTTAAAGTGTACAATTTAATGGTTTAATTAGTATATTCACATATATGTGCAACCATCACCACAGTCAATTTTAGAACATTTTCATCACTTCACAAAGAAACCCTATCCTTGGCCAGGCGCGGTGGCCCACGCCTGTAATCCCAGCACTTTGGGAGGCCCAGGTGGGTGGATCACTTGAGGTCAGGAGTTCGAGACCAGCCTGGTCAATATGGTGAAACCTTGTCTCTACTAAAAATACAAAAATTAGCCAGGTGTCGTGGCACTGCCTGTAATCCCAGCTACTGGGGAGACTGAGGTAGGAGAATCACCTGAATCTGGGAGGCAGATGTTGCAGTGAACTGAGATCGTGCCACTGAACTCCAGCCTGGGAGACAGAATGAGACCCTGTCTCAAAAAGACACACAAAAAAGAAATCCTATTCTCTAGCTATCATCCCCTCATGGAGAACCTCTACTAGGGCAGTGCAGAAGGAAATGTGGGGTTGGAGCCCCCCATACAGAGCCCCCACTGGGGCACTGCCTAGTAGAGCTATGAGAAGAGGGCCACTGTCCTCCAGACCCCAGAATGGTAAACCCACCAACAGCTTGCACCATATGCCTGGAAAAGCTGTAGGTACTCAATGCCAGCCCTTGAGAGCAGCCGTGGGAGCTGAGCCCTGCAGAGCCACAGGGGCTGAGCTACCCAAGGCCTTGAGAGCTCACCCCTTGCATCAGTGTGGCCTGGATGTGAGAGATGGAGTCAAAGGAGATTGTTTTGGAGCTTTAATATTTAATGGCTGCCCTGCTGGTTTTCGACTGGCATGGGGCCTGTAGCCCCATTTTTTTTTGGCTGATTTCTCGCTTTTGGAATGGGACTATCTACCAAATGCCTGTATTCCTATTGTATCTTTGAAGTAACTAACTTGTTTTTGATTTTACAGGCTCAAAGGCGGAAGGGACTTCCCTTATCTCAGATAAGACTTTGCACTGTGGACTTTTGAGTTAATGCTGAAATAAGTTAAGATTTGGGGGACTGTTGAGCAGGGATGATTGTATTTTGCAATGTGAGAAGGACATGAGACTTGGGAGGGGCTAGGAGCGGAATGATATGGTTTGGATTTGTGTCCCCACCCAAATCTCATGCTGATTTGTTTTGTTTTTGTTTTGAGACAAAGTTTCACTCTTGTTGTCCAGGCTGGAGTGCCGTGGCACATCTCAGCTCACTGCAACCTCCACCTCCCGGGTTCAAGCAATTCTCCTGCCTCAGCCTCTTGAGAACTGGGATTACAGGTGCCAGCCACCATGCCTGGCTAATTTTTGAATTTTAGTAGAGACTGGTTTCATCATTTGGCCACGCTGGTCTTGAACTCCTGACCTCAGTTGATCCACCTGCCTTGGCCTCCCAAAGGGCTAGGATTAATAGGCGTGAGCCACTGTGCCTGTCCTCTCATGCTGAATTGTAATCGCCAGTGTTGGAGGAGGGACCTGGTGGGAGGTGATTAGATCATGAGGGCAGATCTCCCCCTTGCTGTTCTCATGATAGTGAGTTCTCAAGAGATCTTGTTGTTTAACATTGTGTGGCACCTCCCCCTCTCTCTCTTCATCCTGCCATGTAAGATGTGCCTGCTTCCCCTTTGCCATTCACCATGATTGTAAGTTTCCTGAGGCCTCCCAGCCATGCTTCCTGGATAGCCTGCAGAACCATGAGCGAATTAAATCTCTTTTCTTTATAAATTACCCAGTTTCAGGTAGTTCTTTACAGTAGTGTAAGAATGGACTAATACACATCCCCTTTATTCTCCCTCCTTTCTCAGACCTAGGCAATCACTAATCTACTTTCTGTCTCTATAGCTTTTCCTATTCTGGACTTTCATATGAATTAAACCATATAATATGTGGCCTTTTTTGTTTGGCCTCTTTCATGTAATGTTTTCAGGGTTCATCCGTGTTGTAGCATGCATCAATGCTTCATTCCTTTTTATGGTTGAGTAATATTCCATCATATGGATATACCTATTTTGTTCATCCATTGATAGACATTCATTCATCCATTGATAGACATCCATTGATAGACATTGTTTCCACATTTTGTCTATTATGAATAATAATAAACATTTGTGTACAGGTTTTTGTGTGGATATATGTTTTCACTTCTCTTGGATATATACCTAGGATTGGAATTGTCAGATTATATGGTAAATTTATGTCTAATGTTTGAGGAACTGCCAGACTATTTTTCAAAGTGGCTGCACCATTTTACAGTCCCACCAGCAGTGTGTGAGAGTTCTGATTTCTCCATATCCTCACCAACACTTGTTGTTATCTGATTGATTCTACCCATCCTAGTGGGTGAGAAGTGGTATCTCCTGCTTTTATCAGGAAGAGTCTTATACATTTCAGGGAGGGTCTGATGTGTATGACTCTTCCTGATCAGAGTAGGAAAGGGTCTCAAAGAGTCAGAAAGAATGTCAAATTTGTAAGGCATGGATATAAAGTAGTCAGGAATTTTTTTTTTTTTTTTTTTTTTTGAGACGGAGTCTCTCTCTGTCACCCAGGTTGGAGTGCAATAGCACAATCTTAGCTCACTGCAACCTCTGCCTCCCAGGTTCAAGCAATTCTCCTGCCTCAACCTCCCAGGTAGCTGGGATTACAGGCACCCACCATCATGCCCAGCTAATTTTTGTATTTTTGTAGAGATGGGGTTTCACCATGTTGCCCAGGCTAGTATTGCACTCCTGACCTCAGGTGATCCACCTGCCTCAGCCTCCCAAAGTGCTGGGATTACAGGCTTGAGCCACCGCGCCTGGCCAGGAAAAATTTTAAATACCTATAAGGGATCTCACACATACAGAAAGAGTCTCTAATACGTGAGAAAAAGTCTCAAAAAGTCAGGAAGGACTGAAAACATGTTGGGAATAGTGACAAACAAGTCAGAAATTGTTCACTGCAAGTGTAGAGAAATAAAATTGATTTCTGTTTATTGAACTTGTATCCTGCACCCTTGCTGAATTTGTTTATTAGTTCTAATAGTTTGGTTTTTTTTAAGTGGATTCCCTAGGATTTTTTACATGTAAGATCGTGTCATCTGTAAATAGAGATAGCTATACTGCTTCCTTTCCGATCTGGGTGTTTTTTATTTCTTTTCCTGGCCAAATTGCCCTAGGCAGAACCTTCAGTACAAGGTTGACTAGAAGCAGTGAGAGCAAATATACTTGTCCTGTTCCTGACCTTAGGGGAAAGGCAGCCAGTTTTTCAACATTATGTGTGAAGTTAGCTGTGGGTTTTTCATAGATGTCCTTTATCGGATTGTAGAAATTTCCTTCTATTCCTAATTTGTTGAGTGTTATTTATCATGAAAATGTTGGATTTTGACAAATGCTTTTTCTGTATCGATTTAGATGTTCCTGTGGGTTTTGTTTCTATTTTATTGATATGGTATATTACAATAACTTATTTTGAGATGTTAGACCAACTTTGCATTCCTGGAATAGATAAATCCCACTTGATCATGGTGCCTAACCCTTTTAATACATTGCTAGATTTGATTTCTTAGTGTTTTGTATTTTTATGAGATGGTCAGTCAGGTGTGGCCACAAAAGGAGAAACAGGAGAAGCTCAGGAGAAAACAAGGTTTATTATGCTCCCAGGTCTTAGAGACAGGAGGGATGGCAGACCACACAGGGCCACATGGGAAAGGCACCGGAATGGCCAGAAGGCAGAAGACAGGAGTAAGGAGAAGGTTTAGGTTTATTGGGGTTTCCGCAGGAGAGGCAAGGCAGGGCAAGGTGAACAGTTTGGTTAGTTTGAAGAATTTTGGAGGGTTTTGAGCTGCAGTGGTGGTTCCTAGTTGCCTGGCACTTGATACTGGGATGATTAAGGCTGAAGAATACTGCCTCCTGGGGTTCATGAGCTAGATAGAGGAGGGATGGCGCTGGATTGGTTAGTTTGCATATCAAAGACATGCTCCTGGCTGGGGCCTTTGTTATCTTTAAGAATTGACTAGACCAGGGAAGGACAATTTCTCTTCAGCTAGAGAAGTTTTTTTAAGATGTCAAAACATCATGCTTGGCCGGGCGCGGTGGCTCAAGCCTGTAATCCCAGCACTTTGGGAGGCCGAGACGGGCGGATCACGAGGTCAGGAGATCGAGACCATCCTGGCTAACACGGTGAAACCCCGTCTCTACTAAAAATACAAAAAACTAGCCGGGCGAGGTGGCGGCGCCTGTAGTCCAGCTACTCGGGAGGCTGAGGCAGGAGAATGGTGTGAACCGGGAGGCAGAGCTTGCAGTGAGCTGAGATCTGGCCACTGCACTCCAGCCTGGGTGACAGAGCGAGACTCCGTCTCAAAAAAAAAAAAAAAAAATCTTGCTTTTAAAATTTTTAAAAATTTTAAAAATTAAAACATAATTTAAAAAAATAGACTGAGTGCGGTGGCTTACGCCTGTAATTCTAGCACTTTGGGAGGCCGAGGCGGGCAAGATCACCTGAGGTCGGGAGTTTGAGACCAGCCTGACCAACATGGAGAAACCCTGTCTCTACTAAAAATACAAAAAAATTAGCCGGGCATGGTGGCGCATGCCTGTAATCCCAGCTACTCAGGAGGCTAAGGCAGGAGAATCGCTTGAACCCGGGAGGTGGAGGTTGCAGTGAGCGGAGATTGCCATTGTACTCCAGCCTGGGAGACAAAAGCAAAACTCCGTCTCAAACAAACAAACACAACAACAACAAAAAATATATACACAGATACAATATAGTTGATAATTGGCCGATTTTGTGGGGCATCTATATGCATAAGGGATATTGGCCTGTAGTTTCTTTTTTCTCGGGATGTCTGTCTGGTTTTGGTATCAGGGTAATACTGGCCTCGTAGAGAGAACTGAGTATTCCTTTCTCTTCTGTTTTTTGGAAGAGTTGCTGAATAATTGGTATTCATTCTTTAAATGTTTAAATGTTTGGTAGAATTCATCAGTGAAGCTATCTGGACCTCAGTTTTTCTTTGCGAATAGTTGTTTGATTATTAATTAATCTCTTTACTTGTTATAGGTCTATTTATATTCTTTACTTCTTTTTGAGTCCGTTTTGGTAGTTTGTATCCTAGGTATTTGTCTATTTCATGTAAGTTATCTAATTTGTTGGCATACAGTTGCTCTTAGTATATCTTTTTTCTTTTCTTTTTTTTTTGTTTGAGACAGGGTCTCGCTCTGTCACCCAGCCTGGTGTGCAGTGGCGAAAGCATGGTTCACTGCAGCCTTGATCTCCTGGTCTCAATCGATCCTCCCACCTCAGCCTCCAGGGTAGCTGGGACTACAGGAGCACACCACCAAACCTGGCTAAGTTTTTGTACTTTTGGTGGAGATAGGATAGTGCCATGTCGCCCAGGCTGGTCTCCAACTCCTAGGCTCAAGCGATCTGCCTGCCTGGGCTTCCCCAGATGTTGGGATTACAGGCATAAGCCACCATGCACTGGCCCATAGTATTTCTTTATAATCCTTTTTATTTCTTTAAGGTTAGTGGTAATGTCCCTTCTTTCATTTATGATTTTAGTATTATAATCTGAGTCTTGTTTCTTTATTTCTTGGTCAATGCAACTAAAAGTTTGCCAATTTTTTTTTTTTTTTGAGTTAGAGTCTTGCTTTGCCACCCAGGCTAGAGTGCAGAGGCATGATCATGGCTCACTGTAACCTTGAACTCCCGGGCTCAAGCTATCCTCTGATCCTCCTGCCTCAGCCTCCCAAGTACCTGGGACTACAGGCATGTGCCACCACGCCTGGCTGCTTTTTTTATTTTTGTAGAGATGGGGTTTTACCACGTTGCCTGGGCTGGTCTTGAACTCCTGGGCTCAAGTGAACCACTTGCCTCAGCCTTCCAAAGTGCTGGGATTATAGGCATGAGCCACCACACCTGGCCTCAGTTCTTTTAAACTGAGGTTTGTTTTACGGCCTAACACAAGGTCTAATTTAAAGACTGTTTTATATACATTTGAGAAGAATGTATATTCTGCTGTTGGGTGGAATGTTCTAGAGATGTCCATTTAGTGTAGTTGGTTTATAGTGTTGGACAAGTTTTCTCTTTCCTTATTGATCTTCTGCCAGATATACCTTTTGTCTAATTGTCCTATTCATTATTAAAAGGGGTCTATTCATTGTGGAAGACTGTGGCGATTCCTCAATGACCTAAAGACAGAAATGCCATTTGACCCAGCAATCCCATTACTGGCATATACCAAAAGGAGTATAAGTCGTTCTATTATAAAGACACATGCACGTATATTGCATTGCATCACTGTTCACAATAACAAAGGCATGGACTCAACCTAAATGCTCATCAATGATAGACTGGCTAAAGAAAAGGTGGTGCATATACACCATGGAATACTATGCAGTCATAAAAAAGAATGAGATCATGTCCTTTGCAGGGACATGGATGGAGCTGGAGGCCATTATCCTTAGTAAACTAACATAGGAACAGAAAACCAAATACTGCATGTTCTCACTTAAAAGTGGGAGCTACATGATAAGAACACATGGATACACAGAGGGATGGAGAATGGGAGGAGGGAGAGAATCAAGTAAAACAACTAACGGGTACTAGGCTTGATACCTGAGTGATGAAATATCTGTACAACAAACGCCCATGACACAAGTTTACCTGTGTAACAAATCTGCACATGTACCCCTGAACTTAAAATAAAAGTAAAAACAAAAAATACACGAAGATCATTTTCTACTCAATACCAACCCAACTGGTGGCAAAGTAAAGATTTTATAAAAAACAACCCGAAAAAAAGGAGAGGGAGGCTATTGACATCTTTTATTGTTTTTTAACTAAATATTTATTTGTATAAATTTATGGGGTGCAAGTATAATTTTGTTACATTGCTATATTGTACAGTGGTGAAGTCAGGGCTTTTAGTATGTATCACTGGAGCACATTGTACTCCTTAAGTAATTTCTCATCATCCACTCCTCCTTCCCCTCCCCCTTCCAAGTCTCCAATGTCTATTATTCCACACTCTGCTTGGATGTATACACATTATTTAGCTCCCGCTTATAAGTGAGAACGTGTGGTATTTGACTTTCTGTTTCTGAGTTGTTTCACTTAAAATAATGGCCTCTACTTCCAACCATGTTGCTGTAAAAGACATGACTTTGTGTGTGTGTGTGTGTGTGTGTGTGTGTGTGTGTGTGAATACTATTGGGAATTATTATATATATAGTTATATATATAGGGAGTTATATATATACCCTTTTTGGGGGTGAAATGAGTTACTAAAGGTAGCATTTATTTATAAAGAATGCATTGTTAATAGTTTCTCAATTTTCTTTTTTTTTTTTTTTTTGAGACGGAGTCTCGCTCTGTCGCCCGGGCTGGAGTGCAGTGGCCGGATCTCAGCTCACTGCAAGCTCCGCCTCCCAGGTTCCCGCCATTCTCCTGCCTCAGCCTCCGAGTAGCTGAGACTACAGGCGCCCGCCACCTCGCCCGCTAGTTTTTTGTATTTTTTGGTAGAGACGGGGTTTCACCGTGTTAGCCAGGATGGTCTCGATCTCCTGACCTCGTGATTCGCCCGTCTCGGCCTCCCAAAGTGCTGGGATTACAGGCTTGAGCCACCGCGCCCGGCCTCTCAATTTTCATTATCATGGAAAGATGATGATTTCAGCCCACATTCAGTTTATATTCCTAAATAATACAATTGTTAGGACTGTCTGTTCAGTACAATGGAGGACAACTTTTTTCAAGGCAGTTGGGATTTCTTGGTAATGCTAAATCTGTCTTGTCAGTTGAATTCCTCTGGCTTTATGTATATCACATTTTTTAATCCAGTCATCCATTGACAGACACTTAGGTTGATTCCCTATCTTTGCTATTGTGAATATTGCTGGGATAAACATACAAGTACACATTTTTTTTTTTTTTTTGAGATAGAGTCTCACTGTGTTCCCTAGGCTGGAGTGCAGTGGCACGATCTTGGCTCACTGCAATCTCCGCCTTCTGGATTTAAGCGATTCTCCTGCCTCAGCCTCCCGAGTAGCTGGGATTACAGGCACCACCACTATGCCTGGCTAATTTTTATAATTTTAGTAGAGATGGGGTTTCACCATGTTGGCCAGGCTGGTCTCGAACTCCTGACCTCAGGTGATCCACCTGTCTTGGCCTCCTAAAGTGCTGGGATTATAGGTGTGAGCCACGACACCCAGCCTATTCTGACTTATTTGAGAATCTTCCTGATGTATTTAGAAGTTATTTCAGACTCTTCCTGACCTGTTTGAGAACCTTCATGATGTGTTTGAGATGGTTCCTGATATATTTGAGACCCTTCATTGTTCTTCTAAAAACTTTTTGAGAAGTTGAGACCTTTCGCCTCATGTTGGAGGCTCTCTGACATATTCAAAAACCTTCCTTTTGTATTTAAATCTCTTCCTGACATGTTTGACATACTTCATGACTTGTTTGAGACTCTAACTGGCATATTAGGTCTCTTTTCTGACATGTTCAAGACCTATCCAAAGGTATTCGTATCTCTTTCTCTCCGTCTGAGACAATTACTGACATATTTAAAGCTCTTGCTGACTACTTTGAGCCCTTCTAGACTAGTCTGAGGGGACTGCTGATGGAATAGAGATCCTTCCTCTCTCTTCTAGATAAGACCCTCAGAAGACTCAGACACTCCCTAACATGTTTAGATTCCTCCTGGTGTGTTTGAGACCCTCTTTGTCATATTTGAGTTTATGACATATATAAGACTGTTTTAAACCTGTCTGAAGTTTCTTTGAGACTCTTTGTGACATGTTAGAGACATTTTTCGATGCTTGAGATGCTTCCCAACTCATTTACATCCCTTGCTGAAACGTTAAAACCTTTCTGTATGTATATGAGACCATGTATTAGTCTGGTCTCATGCTGCTAACAAAGACATACCCGAGACTGGGTAATTTATAAAGGAAAGAAGTTTAATGGACTCACAGTTGCACGTGGCTGGGGAGGCCTCACAATCATGGCGGAAGGCAAAGGAGGAGCAAAGTCACGTCTTGTCTGGTGGCAGGCAAGCAAAAGCGAGCATGTGCAGGGGAACCCCCCTTTATAAAACCATCAGATCTTGTGAGACTTATTCACTCTCACAAGAACAGCACAGGAAAGACCCACCCTCATGATTCAATTACTTCCCACCGGGTCCCTCCCACAGGACATGGGAATTATGGGAGCTACAATTTGAGTTTTGGATGCGGACACAGACAAACTATATCAGACCATTACTGACCCTTACTGACAGATGTAATGCTTTTCCTAACTACTGTGAGATCCTTCCATTCTGGTTTGAGAGAATTTGTAATAGATTCCAGACTCTTCCTCTCTCTTAGGAACACTTCCTGTCATATTTGAGACTCTTTCTAGTGTATTTGAGACTTCCTGCTGATTTTGAGGCCCTCCTTTGATGTTTTTGAAGCCTTTTCTGACCTGCATGACTTCTCGACGTATTTGAGACCCTTCCTGACACCTATGTGACCATTCCTGAAGTATTTGAGACATTTTTTCTCTGTTTTGAGAAGCATCCTGACTTGTTGGAGATACTTCTTGACATGTTTGAGGCCATTCCTAATTTGTTTGAGACTTGTCCTATGTTTGAGACTGTTCCTGACATGTTTGCTACTCTTTCTGATGTCTTTGAGAATTTTCTTGATGTCTTTGAGACATTTCCTGACTGTTTGAGACCATTATGACATATGGAGACTCTGTTTGTCTTTATGTAATCATTCTTGATGGTTTGAGAACCTTCCTTTTCTTTTTCTTTCTTTCTTTTTTTTTTTTTTGTTTGAGACAGAGTCTCACTCTGTAGCCCAGGCTGGACTGCAGTGGCGTGATCTGGGCTCACTGCAACCTCCACCTCACGGGTTCAAGTGACCTCCTGCCTCAACCTCCTGAGTAGCTGGGATTACAGGCGTCTGCCACCTCACCAGCTACTTTTTGTGTTTTTAGTAGAGACGGGGTTTCACCATGTCGGCCAGGCTGGTCTTGAACTCCTGACCTCAGGTGATCCACCTGCCTTGGCATCCCAAAGTGCTGGGATTACAGGCATGAGCCATGGCACCTAGCCTCCTTCCTTTTCTATTTGAAATTCTTCCTGACATATTTGAGACTCTTCATAACATTTTTGAAATTCTTACTGACATACATGAGATCTTTTCTAACTGGCTTGAGACCCTTCCTAAATTATTTGAGAAACTCCTGGCAAGGTTGAGACTCATTCAGTGAATTTGAGACTTTTTCTTCAGTTTGGTAAACCTTACTTACTTATTTACGGCTCGTCCTTACTACCTTGAGAACATTCTTGACTTGTTTGAGTTGCTTCCTGATGTATTTCTCAAATCCATAAGTCCTCTCTGTTCTGGACAGTTCCTGAGAAGTTTGAGACCCTCCCTGTCATGTTCAAGAACCTTCCTCGCGTATTTGAGGACCCTCCTGATGTATTTAAATCCCTTCCTGACATGTCTTAGAGCATCCATGACTTCTTTCTTTCTTTCTTTCTTTCTTTCTTTCTTTCTTTCTTTCTTTCTTTCTTTCTTTCTTTCTTTCTTTCTTTGACGGAGTCTCACTCTGCTGCTCAGGCTGGAGTGTGCAGTGGCATGATCTGGGCTCACTGCAACCTCTGTCTCCCTGGTTCAAGGGATTCTTTTGCCTCAGCCTCCTGAGTAGCTGGGATTACAGGCGCCCACCACCCGGCTAATTTTTTATATTTTTGGTGGAGATGGGGTTTCGCCATGTTGGCCAGGCTGGTCTCGAACTCCTGACCTCAAGTGATCTGCCCGCCTTGGCCTCCCAAAGTGCTGGGATTACAGACGGGAGCCACTGCGCCCGGCCAAGCATCCATGAGTTCTCTGTGACTTTCTACCCTGTTAGGAATCGTCTCTGACTTGCTCAAGACCCTTCCCAACTTACTTGAAATCTCTCCTGACAAGTTTGAGAGCATTCCTGAGGTATTTCGGTCTTTTTCTTTCTTTTGGCACCCTTTCTTTGCATACTTAATACTCCTTCTGACTACTTTGAGGCCTTTGAGACTTGTTTGAGAAGATTCCTGATGCATGTGAGACCGTTCCCCTCTCTTTGCAACACCTCCTGATGTGTTCGCCACTCTTCCCGATGTATTTGCGATTCTTCCTGATGTTTTTTTGCAACCCCTCCTGACAGCTGGAGATCATTTCTGACATGCTGACTCTCTAGGTTGTATCAGGGACACTCCATTTCTTTTTAAGACTCTTCCTGACTTATTTTAACTCTTCCTTACTACTGAGAAACCTCCAGACCTGGAGGTCTGTTTGTAATGCTTCCTCATGTATATGAAACTCTTCCTCTCTGTTCTGGATATTTCCTGACAAGCTTGAGTCCTTTTCTGTCATATTTGAGACTGTTTTTGATGTGTTTGGGACCTCTTTAATGTGTTAGAGAACATTAGCAACATTTTTATTTGTTTGTTTGTTTTAAGACTGAGTCTTGCTGTATATCCCAGGCTGGAGTGCAGTTGGCGTGATCTCGGCTCACTGCAGCCTCTGCCTCCTGGGTTCAAGCGATTCTCCTGCCTCAGCCTCCCGAGTAGCTGGGATTACAGGCACGTGCCACCACGCCCGGATAATTTTTGTATTTTCGGTAGAGTCGTGGTTTCACCATGTCGGCCAGGCTGGTCTCAAACTCCTGATCTCAAGTGATCTGGCCACCTTGGCCTCCCCAAGTTCTGGGATGACAGGTGTGAGCCACTGTGCCCAGCCTGAGATCATTTCTGACATGCTGACACTCTAGGTTGTATCAGGGACACTCCATTTCTGTTTAAGACTCTTCCTGACTCATTTGTAACTCTTCCTTACTACTTTGAGAAACCTCCAGACCTGTTTGTAATGCTTCCTCAAGTGTATGAAAATCTTCCTCTCTGTTCTGGATATTTCCTGACAAGCTTGAGTCCTTTTCTGCCATATTCCAGACTGCTTTTGATGTGTTTGAGACCTCTTCAATGTGTTAGAGAACCTTTGAGACATTTTTGTTTGTTCGTTTGTTTGGAGACAGTCTCGCTTTATTGCCAAGCCTGGAGTGCAGTGGCGCCATCTCGGCTCACTGCAATCTCCGCTTCCCTGGTCCAAGCGATTTTCATGCCTCAGCCTCCCAAGTAGCTGGAATTACAGGTGCTTGCCACCATGCTTGGCTAATTTTTGTATTTTTAGTAGAGATAGGGTTTCACCATGTTGGCCAGGCTGGTCTTGAACTCCTGACCTCAAATGATTCGCCTGCCTTGGCCTCCCAAAATGCTGGGATTACAGGTGTGAGCCACCATGCCCAGCTGTGACATTTTTAAATTTCAAGACAGGGTCTTGCACTGTTGCCCAGGCTTGAGTGCAGTGGCACAGTCATAGCTCACTATAGCCTCAACCTCCCAGGCTCAGGTAATCCTCCTGCCTCAGCCTTCCAAGTAGCTGGGACTACAAGCAAGTGCCACCCTGCCTGGCTAATTTTTTTATTTTTTGTAGAGACAGGATCTTGCCATGTTGTCCAGGCTGGTCTAGAACTCCTGGCCTCAAGTGATCTGCCCACCTGAGCCTCCCAAAGTGCAGGGATTACAGGCATGAGCCACCCCACCTGGCTGTGACATATTTAACCCTCTTTCTGACAGGTTTTATGAAGGCTCAGAGCCTTCATGACTTTTTGAGACTTATCCTAATATATTAAAGATCTTTTCTGACTTCCTTGAGACCCTTTCCTGCATGTTTGCACCCCTTGCTGACAAATTTATTTATTTATTTATTTATTTACTTTTTTGAGACAGAGTCTCACTCTGTTGCCCGGGCTGGAGTGCACCGGTGCGATCTTGGCTCACTGTAACCTCTGCCTCCCAGGTTCAAGTGATCCTCGTACCTCAGCCTCCTGAGTAGCTAGGACTACAGGTGTGCGCCACCATGCCTGGCTAATTTTTTTTTTTTTTTTTTTGAGGCAGAGTCTCACTCTGTAGCCCAGGCTGGAGTGCAGTGGCGCCATCTCGGCTCACTGCAAGCTCCGCCTCCTGGGTTCATGCTGTTCTCCTGCCTCAGCCTCCCGAGTAGCTAGGACTACAGGTAGCTGCCACCACACCCGGCTAATTTTTTTTGTATTTTTAGTAGAGACAGGGTTTCACTGTGTTAGCCAGGATGGTCTCGATCTCCTGACCTCGTGATCCACCCGCCTCGGCCTCCCAAAGTGCTGGGATTACAGGCGTGAGCCACCCCGCCTGGCCGCCTGGCTAATTTTTGTACTTTTAGTAGAGACAGGGTTTCACCATATTGGCCAGGCTGGTCTTGAACTCTTGATCTTAAGTTATCTGCCTGCCTCGGCCTCCCAAAGTGCTGGGATTACAGGTGTGAGCCACCACACCTAGCCCATTGCTGACAAATTTAAAAGTTCTTCCTTACTACTTCAAGAAAACTTCCAGTCTGACTTGAGAGAATTCATAATGCATTACAGACCCTTCTCTCTTTGACACTCTCTGTAATGTTTGAAACACATTCTCACATAATGAGACTCTTCCTGATGAGGTTGAGGCCCTCCCTGAAGGATGTTCCAAGCCCTTTCTGACTGGCATGAGACTCTTGATTGTTTGAGACCCTCCCTGACATGTTTGAAACCTGTACTTAATTGTTTGAGATTCTTCCTGACAAGCTTGAGACTTCTTGATATATTTGTGACCTTCCCTGATATTTGAGACTGTTCCTCTTTGTTCCAGACTCTTACTGCCCTATTTGAAACTCTTCCTGACTACTTTGAAACTGTTCCTGATTTGTTTGAGATCATTTGTGAGGACTTCAGACATTTTCTCTCTATTTATGACCCTTTCTGACATGTTCGAGACTCTTCTTGACAGCTTTGAGACCCCTGCTAATGTATTTGAGACTCTTCCTAATTTTGCGTATCTATTTAGAACCATTAGAGACATACTTTAAACTCTGCCTGACAAATGTGAGACCTTTCCTTCCCAATTTCAGACCCTTACCTTGCTTGAGTCTTCTATTGCCGTGTTAGATACATATCCGAACTATTTGAGACTCTTCTTGTGTGAGTAAGATGACTCCTGATATATTTGAGACTCTTCCTGACATTGCTACCTTTCCTAACTATTTGAGACCCTTTCTGTTATTTTTTGAGACCCTTCTTAACAGGTTTATGAGCTGAGCTTTACTGATTGATTGATTGATACTCTTGCTTTAATTTTGAGACCCTTTTGTGGCATATTTAAGATGTTCATCTCAGGTACTGACACTTTAAAATCTTCCTGACTACATTGAGACCATTACCAAGTTGTTTGATACTATTTATAATGTATTTGAGACACTGCCTCTCTCTTTGAGAGTATTTATGACATGTGTGAGACACTTCTGATGTATTTGAATCCTTCCTGTATGATTGAGATCCTTCTTGTTTTATCTATGACCTGTCCTGAGGTGATGAAAACTCTTCCTTACTACATGACCCAACAATTCTACTCCTAGATGGAATTTCCCAAGAGAAATGAAAACTTATGTTCACACAAAAACTTGTTTTCAAATGTTCACTGCAGCAGTATTAATAATAGGCAAAAAGTGGAAACCACCCAAATGTCTATCAGCTAATAAATGGGTAAATAACATGTGGTATATCCATACAATGGAATATTATTCAGCCATAAAAAGGAATTAAGTACCAATACATGGTACTACCTAGATGGAGCTTGAAAACATTATACTAAGAAAAGAGAGCCGGAGAAAAAAGGCCACATATTGTATGATTCCATTTATATGGAATGTCCAGAATAGGCAGATCCATAGAAACAAAAAGTATTAATAGATTAGTTGTTGCCACTGGGTGGCAGTAAGGAAGAATGGGGAATGACTGCTAAGGGGTATGGGGGTTTCTTTCTAGGATGATGAAAATATTCTGGAATTAGATAGTGGTGAAGGTTGCACAACTTGTGTATATTCAAGAAACCACCAAATTGTCCACATAAAAGTGGTAATTTGTACTACATGTGAGTTATATATTAATAAAAATTTTATTGGCGTGGATGCAGTGAAAAGGGAACATTTCTACCCTGCTGGTGGGAATGTAAACTAGTACAACCCCTGCGAAAAACAATGTGGAGATTCCTCAAGGAAATAAAAGTAGAACTACCATTTGATTCTGCAATTCCACTACTGGGTTATCCACTCAGAGGAAAAGAAGTCATTATATGAAAAAGATACTTACACTTGCATGTTTATAGCAGCACAATTCACAATTGCAAAAATATGGAGCCAGCTCAAATGCCCATCAATCAATGAGTGGATAAACAAACTGTGGTATAGATATATACGATGGAATACTGCTCAGTCATAAAAAGGAATGAATTAATGGCATTCACAGCAACTGGGTGGGATTAGAGACTATTATTTTAAGTGAAGTAACTCAGGAATGGAAACACAAGCATTGTATGTTCTCACTCATAAGTGGGAGCTAAGCTATGAGGATGCAAGGCATAAGAATGATAAAATGAACTTCGGGGACTCAGGAGAAAGGGTGGGAAGGGGGTGAGGAATAAAAGACTGCAAACTGGGTCCAGTGTACACTGCTTGGGTGATGGGTGTACCAAAATCTCACAAATCACCACTAAAGAACTTACTCACGTAACCAAATCCACTTGTTCTCCAAAAACCTATGGAAATTTAAAAAATTTTTATTACAAAAAAACCTTCCTGATAACTTTCAACTTTGAGATACTTCCTGACATATTTAAGACCTATCCTGACTTTTTAAGACCTAGGAACATGTTCGAGACCTTGTGTATTAAATTATATTCTCTACTACCCCAGATACACCTAGACCATTTTGAGAACATCTTGTCATCTTTGCAACCCTCCTGACTCATCGGAAGAATGTTATGATGTGTTTGTGGTATTTTCTGACTATTTGAGACTCTTCCTTTCTGTTTGAGATTCTTAGTAACTTGTTTGAGACCCTCCCTGACATGGTTGAGACACCTAATGACTTGTTTGAGACTCTTCCTGATGGATTAAGCCTCTTCCTGACACATTGAAATTCTTCCTATCCAGTTGAGACCATTTCTGATGTATTTGAGACTCTTCCTGAATTGTTTGAGATGTTTCCTAACATGTGAGACATGTGATGCTGTTGAGACCCTTCCTAACAGACCTGAGAACTTTCCTGACTATTGGAGGCATTTCCATCCAATTGGAGACCCTTTGTGATATACTTGAGACTCTTCTTGACTTGTTCAAGACGCTTCCTGGTTTGCCAAGACCCTTCCTAACATGTCTGAGACCTTTTCTGATTATTTCGGGGGGCTCTTCTGGACACATTTTAGAGCATTATGGCTTGCTTGACACGCTTTCCCATGTGTTTGAAATCTATGCAGACATATGGAGACTCTGCTTCTGTTTGAAAGCTCTATTGATTCATTTAAAGCTCTTCTTAGGCTGGGTACCGTGGCTCACACCTGTAATCCCAGCACTTTGGGAGGCTGAGGTGGGTAGATCACCTGAGGTCAGGAGTTTGAGACCAGCCTGGACAACATGGTGAAACCCCGTCTGTACTAAAAATACAAAAATTAGCTGCACATGGTGGTACGCACCTGTAGTCCCAGCTACTGGGGAGGCCGAGGCAGGAGAATAGCTTAAACCCGGGAAGTGGAGCTTGCAGTGAGCTGAGATCACGCCACTGCACTCCAGCCTGGGCGACAGAGCGACACTCCGTCTCAAAAAATAAATACATAAAAATAAATAAATAAAGTTCTTATTGACTGATCTGAGGACTTCTCAACTTGTTTGGGAAACTACCCAATGTATTTGAGATCCTTTTTATATATTTCAAGTAGTTTCTGAAATGTTTGAGGCCCTTTCTGAGTTATTCAAAACCCATTGAAACCTTACTGATATATTTGAGCCTTTTCTTATGTTTGAGACCCTTTCTGACATATTTGAGACTCTTTTTAACATACTGAGACCCTTCTTGACATATTTGAAATCTTTCCTGACTTTTCTGAGGCCCTTACTGACATGAGTCTCTTTCTGTCTATATGAGACCCCATCAGATATATTAAAATACCACGTGACAAAAATGAGGCTCTTTCTGAATGTTTGAGACTTCATGGCTTGTATTCTATCCTTTTGAATGAGTCACTTCCTGTCTGATTGAGACTTTTCCTGACACATTTGGGACCCTTTGTGACTTGTTTGAAGCTCTTTTTTACTTGTTGGAGACCCTTTCTGATATATTTTAAACTTTCCTGACGTATTTGAGACTCTTTTAATCTGTTTGAGGACCTTACTGACAAATTTAAAATTCTAAGTATCCTGATATCCTTCTTGACTGGTTGAGATGCTTCCTGATATATGAGTTTCTTTCTGCCTTCTTGAGACATTGCTGACATATTTGAGACCCAACATATTTGAAGCCCTTGCTGACTCTGAGACCATTCCTGACATGCTTAAGACGTTTCCTGAGTTGCTGAGACCCTTCTTCAAGCAGTTGAAACTCTTTGTGAGGTATTTCTGACTCCTTTGAATGTCTTTGAGACTGTTCCTGACTTGTCTGTCACATTCCTGAAGTATTCTAGAGTCCTCCTCTGTGTTTAAGACCCTTTTGGGCCCATTTAAAATTCTGCCTGACAAATGTTAAGCCTGTCCTGACATGTTTGAAACACTTCTGAGTGGTTTGAGACTGTTCCTGACAGATCAGAGGCCTTTCTTGTCTGTTTGAGACCCTTCCTGAGATCATTAAAACTCTTTTTGGAAGTTCTTCTGGAATGGCATCATGAGGAGCTTTGCACACCTGCTTCCCCTCAAAACTGTGAAATTTATTTTTAAAACCACCATTTAAAGTATCTGGAAATGGTCCTAAGAGCATAGTGCAAATAAAGAAACATTCATTTGAGAAAATCTACTAAAACTCGGTAAGAACAGTGTCAGTCTAATGGCGTTTGACCCACAAGCTGCTCCCTCCCTCCCCTTCCCAGCTTAGCATGATGGACACTCTACTCTAGGCGGGTGCAGCCAAAGACTCAGGTCTCCCTGTCCCCCAGTCTCCCATTAACAGTCTACTATGTTCCCAGAAGGGACAGAACTTCAGCATTATTATGCCATCCCTAGGTACCTGTTGCAGAGGTGTTCCAGGTGAGTGAGGCTGAGAGACAAAGGCTCCGTTCTTTCACACAGCCCCCATTCCTTGAGTGCAGGCTCTACCTCAGGTGTGCTGCATTGAGAATGCTGGGGCCCTGATCACTCTTACCTCAGCTTGTTAGTATGACAGAGGTTCCACGCAAGAAGAGGCAGGCAAAAAAGAACAGAAGCTACCCCCTCCACCCCGACTCCATCCCCACTCAGTGCCCAGCTCCTAAAGCAGAGGCATGACTCAGAGAGAAGTGTGCCACTCTCCCTTCTTCAAGCTCTGGAGCCACAGCTCCAAAATTTTGCCCAGAGGTGT
Organism: Trachypithecus francoisi; assembly: GCF_009764315.1. Taxonomy (NCBI): domain Eukaryota; kingdom Metazoa; phylum Chordata; class Mammalia; order Primates; family Cercopithecidae; genus Trachypithecus; species Trachypithecus francoisi. The sequence goes on from NW_022681471.1 coordinate 97,242,374, forward strand.
TACAGGAAAGGGGTCCCGGTCCAGACCCCCAGAGAGGGTTCTTGGATCTCACACAAGAAAGAATTCAGGGCGAGTCCATATGGTAAAGTGAAAGCAAGTTTATTAAGAAAGTAAAGGAATAAAAGACTGGATACTCCATAGAAAGAACAGCCCCAAGAGCTGCTGGTTGCCCATTTTTATGGTTTTTCTTGATGATATGCTAAACAATGGGTGGATTATTCATGCCTCCGCTTTTTAGACCATATAGGGTAACTTTCTGACATTGCCATGGCATTTGTAAACTGTCATGGTGCTGGTGGGAGTGTGGCAGTGAGGACGACCAGAGGTCACTGTTGTCACCATCTTGGTTTTGGCGGGTTTTAGCTGGCTTCTTTACTGCAACCTGTTTTATCAGCAAGTTCTTTATGACCTGACCTTTTGCCGATCTCCTACCTCATCCTGTGATTTAGAATGTCTTAGCTGTCTGGGAATGCAGCCCAGTAGGTCTCAGCCTCATTTTACCCAGCTCCTACTCAAGATAGAGTTGCTCTGGTTCACATGCCTCTGACAGAGGGACAGGCATGCCATAAAACGGAGGGTTCTGAAGCTCTTCCCAAAGGAACTACCTTTATTTGAAACAGTGTGGGGACGTTAAAGGCTAAGGAAGCTCTCAAAAACAATGGAGGTTTTGGTGGAATGCGATTAAGAGGAGACTGATAAGGCCAGGTGCAGTGGCTCATGCCTATAATCCCAGCACTTTGGGAGGCCAAGGTGGGAGGATTGCTTGAGCTCAGAAGTTCAAAACCAGCCTGGGCAACATGGTGAAATCCTGTTTCTACAAAAAATACAAAAATTAGCCAGGCATGGTGGTGTACACCTACTGCCTCAGCTACTCAGGAGGCTGAAGTGGGAGGACTGCTTGAGCCAGGAGGCAGAAGTTGCAGTGAGCTGAGATTGTGCCATTGCACTCCAGCTTGGAACACAGAGTGAGACTCTGTCTCTAAATAAATACATTGATTAAATAAATGAAATAAATAAACCATAGGCCACCTAGTTTACCAGAGAGAACCAGGGTAAGTGACAGCTAAAAGTAGGCCTACTAGAGTCAGAACAAACTTCAAACACTGACCTCAAAAACTATCACTGCAAAGGAGCCTGAATTTAATGGGATCAGTCTGTGGAACAATTATGCCCCCACGACATTGTTGAAAAGAATAGAGCAATCAGCCAGTAATTAGTGGAGTTTAACAGCTGAGTGTGATCAGGGACAGCATAAAGAGAGCCCTACTAAAACCACTTTCACCCCAGGGTGACTGCTTATGCCCAAGACTTTGCTCTCTGAAGAATGACATCAGAGACTTCATGCTGCAGAGGAAATGGACTTCACTAAAATAATCCAGTCAGTCACTAAGCAAATAAACAAGCAAATGACAATAACAAGCCCTGGGGCAAGGGGACTAGTACCTAGAGTTGCTATGATATATAAAATGTCCAGTTTTCAACAAAGAAAATTATAAGACATACAAAGAAACAGAAAAATGTGATTCATATACCAGAACAAAAAGGAAACAAGCTGTCTGTGAGAACAACCAGATGTAAGGTTCAATGGGAAAAAACTACATGGTAGCCATTACAAATATAGTCAAAGAGTTAAAGGAAATCATGCTTAAAGAAGAAAAGGAAGGTATGATGACAGTGTCCCATCAAATAAGAAATATCAGTAAAGAAATAGAAGTTATGAAAAAGAACAAAATGGAAATTCCAGAGTTGAAAACTACAGTTGAAATGAAAAATTTACTAGAGGAGCTCAGAAGTAGATTTGAACTGAGAGAAGAAATAATCAGTTAACTTGAAGATAGATCAATGGAGATTATGCAGTCTGAAGAACGAAGAGAAAACAGAATGAAGAAAAACAGAGCCTCAGAAACGTGGTCCACCATTAAGCACATTGAGCCAATATAATGGGACAAGAAGGAGAGGAGAGAGATAAAGGAGCAGAAAAAATATTCCAAAAAGTAATGGCTGAAAAATTCCTAAATTGATGAAAACCATATAGGAAACTCAGTGAATTCCAAATAGGATGAATGCAAAGTGATCCACAAACAGATACATCACAGCAAGAATGCTGAAAACCAAAGACAAGAAGAAAATCTTGAAAGTGGCAGGTAATGGCTGGGCATGGTGGTTCATGCCTGTAATCCCAGCACTTTGGGAAGCTGTGGCGGGAAAATCATTTGAGGTTAGGAGTTCGAGACTAGCCTGACCAAAGTGGTGAAACCCTGTCTCTACTAAAAATACAAAAAAATTTAGCAGGGTCTGGGTGCGGTGGCTCACGCCTGTAATCCCAGCACTTTGGGAGGCCAAGGTGGGCGGATCACGAGGTCAAGAGATCGAGACCATCCTGGCCAACATGGTGAAACCCCTTCTCTACTAAAAATACAAAAATTAGCTGGGTGTGATGGTGGGTGCCTATAATCCCAGCTACTCGGGAGGCTGAGCCAGGAGAATGGCTTGAACCTGGGAGGCGGAGGTTGCAGTGAGCCAAGATCGTGCCACTGCACGCCAGCCTGGTGACAGAGCAAGACTCTGTCTAAAAAAAAAAAAAAAAAAAAAAAAATTAGCCGGGCATGGTGGTGCATGCCTGTAGTCCTGGCTACTCAAGAGGCTGAGGCAGGAGAATTGCTTGAACCTGGGAGGCGGAGGTTGCAGTGAGCCAAGATCACGCCACTGCACTCCAGCCTTGGCAATAGAGCAAGACTCAGTCTCAACAACAACAACAAAAAATTGCTGGGCACAATGGCTCACGCTTGTAATCCTAAGACTTTGGGAGGCTTAGGTGAGAGGATTCTTTGAAGCCAGGAGTTTGAGACAAGCTGGGCAACATAGGGAGACCCCATCTCTACAAAAAATTTAAAAAATTTGCAGAGCGTGATGGTGCATGCCTGTAGTCCCAGCTACTTGAGAGGCTGAGATGGGAGGATGGCTTGAGTTCAGAAGGTAGGCTGTAGTGAGCTTTGATCATGCCACTGCATTCCAGCCTTAGCAACAGAACAAGATCCCATCTCAAAAAAAAAAAAAAAAGACAAAAAATAGACACTGGCAAGAATGTGGAGAAAAGGGAACAGTTACCCTATTGGTGGGAATGTAAATTAGTATATCCTCTATGGAAAGCAGTATAGTGATTTCTCAAGAACTAAAAACAGAATTATCTATGATCCAGAAGTTCTTTGTGTGTCCAAAGCAAAATAAATTGTTATATCAAAAAGATATGTGGGCAGGTACGGTGGCTCATGCCTGTAATCCCAGCACTTTGGGAGGCCGAGGTGGGTCCATTACCTGAGGTAGGGAGTTTGAGACCAACCTGGCCAACATGGTGAAACCCCTTCTCTACTAAAAATATAAAAATTAGTTAGGCGTGCTGGTGCATGCCTGTAATCCCAGCTACTTGGGAGGCTGAGGCAAGAGAATCACTTGAACCCGGGGAGGCAGAGGTTGCAGTAAGCCGAGATCACACCACTACACTCTAGCCTTGGGAACAGAGTGAGACTCTGTTTAAAAAAAAAAAAAGTCAAAATGAGTATTTGACAGTAAGTGACATGAGAGAAAGTGTCTTAAACTTCTCAGGAACTGTCTAGAACATAGAGGAAAGTTCTCAAACACATCAGGAAACATCTCAAACAAGTCAGGGGTTTCTCAAAGTAGTAAGTCTGAGGTGTAAATAATTCTGTATGGTGTCTCAGAAAGATGGAGGGGTCTTGAATACATCTGAGAGAGTCTCAAACATGTCAGGAAGGGTCTCAAGAAAGTCAGGAAGGGACTCAAAAAAGCCAGAAAAGATCTCATGAAGCAGGAGAATAGGGTCTGGAGGCAGGGAACCTAAGGCCGATTAAGCAGGAGAATAGGGTCTGGAGGCAGGGAACCTAAGGGCCAATTTATCCTAGAGCTAAATTGAAAGGAAAATCCCAACTTTCCACACCTAAGTAACAAAAAGACCAGAGGCTACTCCCTTTGCAAACCCCCACTTTTCTGCATGGCAGATGGAAAACTGAAAGTACCTCTGATTAGTTGCTTTCTGCAACCAATCAGACGGATTGTGGGCCAAGTCTTTGTTTGCATAGGAGTGCAACTTTGTAACTTCACTTTAGCCTCAGATTGGTTGCTTTCCGCAGTATATGAATATAGCTAGGAAGAGTTTTAAAGACTTCAGTAAAGGTCTTAAAGTCAGGAAGACTCTCAGATCCCTCAAGAATGGTCTCAGACATGTCAGAAGGATTTCAGATAGCTCAGGAAGAGTTTCAGACAAGTCACAAAAGTTTTCAAATATATCAGGAAGAGTCTTGAGCAAGTAGGGAAGGGTCTCACATTTGTCAGGATGTATCTCAAAGTCAACAGGAAGAGTCTTAAACATTCAGCAAAGGTCTCAAATACATCAGGGAGCATCTCAAAAGAATGAAGAGGGGATCTTGACTCACTGCAGCTTCTGCCTCTGCAGCTTGACCACTGCAGGTTCAAGCAATCCTCCCAACTCAGCCTCCCGAGTAGCTGGGACCACAGGCATGTTCCACCACACCCAGCTAATTTTTGTATGTTTAGTAGAGATGGGGTTTTGTCATGTTGCCCAGACTGGTCTCGAACTCCTGAGCTCAAGTGATCCTTTTGCCTCGGCCTCCCAGAGTGTTAGGATTACAGGCATGAGCCACCACACTCAGCCCAGAAGGCCTTTTAGCTATGTCAGTAAGTGATATGGTTTGGCCAAATCTCATCTTGAATTGTAGTTCTCATAATCCCCATGTTTCGTGGGAGGGACCCAGTGGGAGATCATTGAATCACAGGGATGGTTACTTCCATGCTCTTCTCATGGTAGTGAGTTCTCATGAGCTCTGATGGTTTTATAAGGGGCTTTTCCCCTACTTGCTCAGCACTTGTCCTTGCTGCCACCATGTGAAGAAGGACGTGTTTGCTTCCCCTTCTGCCAAGATTGTAAGTTTCCTGAGGCTTCCCCAGCTATGCGGAACTGTGAGTCGATTAAACCTCTTTCCTTTATAAATTACCCAGTCTCGGGTATGTCTTCTTTATTAGCAGCATGAGAATGGACTAATAGAGTAAGGCTCTGAAAGAGTCTCAGACACTTCAGGTATGGTCTCAAACGAGTCAGAAAAAGTGTCAAAGTCATCAGTACAAGTTTCAAATATATCAGGAAGGGTCTCAATAATACAGGAGGAGGCTGGGCCCAGTGGCTCACGCCTGTAATCCCAGCACTTTGGGAGGCTGAGGCGGGTAAATCCCTTGAGCCCAGGAGTTTGAGGCCAGCCTGGGCAACATGGCAAAACCCCATCTCTACCGAAAATTAGCCTGGCATGATGGCACATGCCTATAGTCCCAGTTACTTGGGAGGCTGAGGTGCGAGGATCACTTGAGCCCAGGAGGCCAAGATTGCAGTGAGCTGTGATCACGCCACTGCACTCCAGCCTGGGTGACAGAGCAAGACCCTGTCTCAAATAATAATAATACAGGAAGAGTCTCAGATTCATCAGAAAGGGTTTTAAACATACAGGGAGGGATTAACTGTATCAGTCAATATTTCTAACACCCTAAGAAATGTCTCAAACATGTCATGAAGTGAATCAAACAATCACAAATGGTCTCAATCAAGGCAGGAAGGGGTCAGATATGTTAGGAAGTGTCTCAAACTAGCCAGACATTGTCTCAAACATGGCAGGAAGGATATCATAGTCGTCAGTTAGTTTTTGTTATCTCAGGAAGGGTCTTTGTCAGGAAGAGTCTCACCGAGTCAAGAAGGGTCTCAAATACTTTTGGAAGGGTCACAGAGAGGAAGAGTCTCACGTAGTCAACGAAGTTCTCGAACATGTCAGAATCGTCTTCTGCAAGTCATGAGGGGTTTGAAACCTGACTGGAAGAGTCTTAAATACATCGGGACATTTCACAGATAGATCAAGCAGGGTCTCAAACAACCTAGGAAAGGTCTCAAACACGTCAAGAAGTTTCTCACACAGTTAGCAAGACTGTAGAAAAAGTCATGAAGGGTCTTAAACATGTCAGGAAGGATCTGAAATATGTCAGGTGTGGTCTCAAACACGTCAGAAATCATCACAGACAAATTAGGAAGTGGCTAACGTAGTCCAGAAGAGTTTTATTTTCTATTTTTTTGAGACAGAGTCTTGCTCTGTTGCCCAGGTTGGAGTGCAGTGGCATGATTATGGCTCACTGCAGTCTTGACCTCCTGGGCTCAAGTAATCCTCTCATCTCACCCTCCCAAGTGCCTTGGACTTACAGACACATGCCACCATGCCTGGCTAACATTTTATTTTATTTTTTGTGGGTCTCACTATGTGCCAGGCTGGTCTCAAACTCCTGACGTCAAGCAATCCTCTCGCCTTGGCCTTCCAAAGTGCTGGGGTGTCAGCCACTGCATCTGGTTCAGAAGAATTTTAAATATGTAAGCATCTCAAACACATGGAAATAGTCTCAAGACACCAGGAATGGTCTTAACCATGCCAAGAAAGGTCTCAAACAAGTCTGAAAGAGTCTCAAACAAGTCAGGATGTGTCTCCAAGTTGTCCGACAGAATTGGAAATATGTCTGGAAGGATCTCAGACAGAACAAATCTCAAAAATATTGGGAACTGTCTCAAATGTCAGGCATCATTGCAAACAAATCATTGGGAACTGTCTCAGGAAGTGTGTCAAAGTCCTCAGGACTAGTCTCAAATACATCAGGAAGGATCTCAAACATGTCCGGAAGGGTTCCAAACAAGTCAGGAAGAGGCACAAATAGGTCAGGAAGAGTCTTAAATAATTAGGAAGTCTCAAACAAGTCAGGAAATGTCTCAAATATATCAGGAAGTATCTCAATCAAGTCAGAAACTGTCTCAAATATGTCAGGAAGAGTCTCTTATATGGGTCTGAAGCAAGTTAGGAATGGGCTCAAACGTGTCAGGAAGGGTCTTAAATAAGTTAGGAAGAGTCCCTTCCACATCAGGAAGTGTATCTAATTCACCAGAAGGGGTCTGAAACAAGTCAGAAAGGGCTCAAGTAAGTCAGAGTCTCAAACAAGTCTGAAATCTTCTCAAGTATATGAGTAAGGGTCTTAACTTAGACAAGGACAATTCAGTTCTAAGGAAATGTTTTCAACCATTCCTTTCATCACCACGATGATCCTGGGCCTCTAAAGGCTGTATGCCCTATGCACTCAGAAGTTCAGAAACAGCTAGAAATATGTGGCCATTCTTTCTGTCCTCTTCCTCGATCCCTTCATCCGCCATGGTATTTGCTTTGTGGCCAAGTGAATAGAATGCCTAGCTCTTCTGACATAACTTTCAGGTCACGGTCTAAGACCCGGTGTTTATTTCCTTCTCTGTGCATTTATATCACACCTGTTAGCTGAGATCTTCTCAACAGCAAAATTAATCCAAGGTTAGAAGCACCAAAGGCTTTTTTAAAAAGGCTTTTAAAAATATAAACCTGTATTAAAATTAACAGCATTTGAGAATTCTACAGAAAGAAATTCAGTGAACAAAACCTGATTGCCATCATGTTTTTTTTTTAAATAGAAAACCAAAAAAAGGTCTTGTTGTGTGGAAATTAAACTGTGGCATGCCTGTGATTAGCAGTTTGCATCCTCTTTCAGTGGAAAATAAACACAGTGTTCAGCATGGCTGGTTCTGTACTTCCTTGTTTATAGAGGTGTCTGGGTGTCTTTATCAATAATTTGTTTACTGTAAATGCTGTAATTAGACATTGCCCAAGCTTGCCACTAACTGCATTTTTTAGCTCTAGGAAATGTTTCTGACCCAAAATAGAGGACTTCGTGTTTGTATAATGTACGTTAAAAAAACAAAAAACAAAACAAAAAAAACTCTTCTTGTACTGTGGTTTTAGATAATGTCAGAGAAAATGTGAGAGTCAGCAATTGTTGGTTAAAGAGTTAGAGAAGGAAATATTTGGAAAGCCCCTGTGCCTTAAAAATAAAGAATTAAGGAAATAATACTTTGGAAGAGAACACTAACAGTTCCTCAAGTCTCAAGAATTATTGCATGTGAGAACAGTATTGAATTACAAGTTTTCAAATAATAACCACAATAATTAAAAATAGATGACCTAATTTGATCTCATAAATTACTTTTGATATCCACTGACTTATGCCAAGGTGTTTCTGCAGTGAAGACTTAGTCCTGCCCTGGTTTTTTCTCCCATCCAGCCTCAGGGGTGGGAAAGCTAGTGACTACTCCCAATCCCTCCACCCCCAGGCCCTGGCTTAGTCAGCTGAGCAGCAGGAAGAATGTCAGCAGGAAAAATGGTGTTTAGCAAGCACCTTCCAGAAACATATATTGAGTAGTTTTTTGGTGTGTTTCTTTGAAATCAATATCTTTATCTATGGATCAAGTACTAGGGAAACAGGAATACACTATGTAGTGGATTAAACATGGGGTTTCACTGTGTTAGCCAGGATGGTCTCGATCTCCTGACCTCGTGATCCGCCCGTCTCGGCCTCCCAAAGTGCTGGGATTACAGGCTTGAGCCACTGCTTTTGAGTTTCGCTCTTGTTGCCCAGGTTGGAGTGCAGTGGCACAATCTCGGCTCACTGCAACCTCCGCCCCCTGGATTCAAGCAATTCTCCTGCCTCAGCCTCCCAAGTAGCTGGGATTACAGTCATGCACCACCACGCCCGGCTCATTTTGTATTTTTTTTTTAGTAGAGACGGAGTTTCTCCATGTCGGTCAGGCTAGTCCCAAACTCCCGACCTCAGGTGATCTGCCCACCTCGGCCTCCCAAAGTGCTGGGATTACAGGCATGAGCCACTGTGCCTGACCTCAATTTGTTTTTATAATTATGTGAAAATATTTTTATGTCTCTCAAGCAAGGTGTGTTCAGAAAAGTGCATCCTTGTCCCCTCCACTCTGTTCCCTCTCTGTCTCAAAGACTAAGGGAACAATTTTTAATTAATTAATTAATTTATTTTTGAGACAGAGTCTCAGTCTGTTGCCCAAGCTGGAGTGCTGTGGCGTGGTCTTGGCTCACTGCAGCCTCCAACTCCCAGATTGAAACAATCCTCTTGCCTCAGACTCCTGCGTAGCTGGGATTACAGATGTGTGCCACTTTGCCCAGCTAATTTTTGTATTTTTAGTAGAGATGGGGTTTTGCCCTGCTGGCCAGGCTGGTCTTGAACTCCTGGCCACAGGTGATCCGCCTGCCTCAGCCTACCAAGCTGCTGGGATTACAGGCATGAGCCACTACGCCCAGCCTGATTTTTAAAATTAGTTTTTGTTTCTCCTTTTCATTGTTTTTTTAACCCCCAGAGGACATGACTCCAGCACATACCATCCTTACTGACTTAATGTTCTCCAATGTACAGCCCAGGCACATCAGGCACGGAAACCAACATCAAGTCCAAGCTCTTCAAAATTGTGTGTGTGCTCCCACACCAAAGCCATGGCACAGCAAAGTTCAGCTGCAGATGACCTCGCACCACAGACTTACTCACAGGGAAATTTCCCTTGTTGAAAGATACAATTATTGGCTGAGTTAAAGTTCCTCTTTTCAGTATATCTAGCAGGTAATGATTTCAGATGTATGATTTCCTCTTTTCAGTATGTATCAGCTAAGGATTTCAGGCTTAATCAATACCTTAGGAAACCTAACATTTCCAATGTTTTTTGTTAGGATAGTTCATATGTAAAGTTTAAAATTTCCCACAAATATTATATTTCTTTTATAACCCTTAGTCACCATATCAGTCAGGATTAGGTTCCACAGCACAGAAACCCAAATTATGGTGGCTTAAACATGACAGTTTTTTTTTTTTTCCTGTGAAAGGAGTCCAGGGCTGGACGTTCAGTGGTGACATAGCAGCTCTACATATATTAAGACCCAGGTTCTTTCTGCTCCCCTATAGGGCGTGGCTCCCATCATCAAGGTTGCTTTATAGCCCACGATGACTGCTGCGACTGACATTTTATACCACATCCTAGGCTGTAGGCAGGAGAAGGGGCAAGGGCAGAAGGTGAAATCACTCACATTATCAGTTCCTTTTCCAAAGCTTTCTCAGACGACTCAGGCAATGACTTTTGCTTTCACTTTATTAGCCACCAATATCTGCAGGGCAAGCTGGAAAAGTATTGTTTTAAAGCTGGACACATTGCCACCCTCAACAATATAATGTTTCCATTAGTAATAAAGAAGGGTTTCGAGACCAGCCTGACCAACATGGCAAAACCTCATCTCTACAAAAAATACAAAAATTAGCCAGGCGTGGTGGCGTGCACCTGTGGTCCTAGCAACTTGAGAGGCTGAGGTGGGAGGATCACTTGAGCCTGGGAGGTCAAGGCTGCAGTGAGCTGTGATTGTGCCACTGCACTCCAGCCTGGGTGACACCATGAGACCCTGTCTAACAACAACAACAACAACAACAAAAAGGGCAGGCAACTAGTAGCAATCTGTGCCACAATCTATACATTTCAATAATCATAATTTTGTGAATTGCTTGTAGCACACACTGAGCACTGTTAACAGAGGTCATCCTGAGGGATAAGGACGGAGGATCCTCAATAGGGTCCCCTCACAGCAGAAAGCTCTCCACAGCAATTTGTCCAAGACTATTCTGGATGCTTCCTAGTTTCTGCTACCTTGTTTCTTTGCCACCACTGTGGGCTCACTGCCTCGTACACACCAGTTCTCTTGCCTGGTGATATGGTTATGCTCTGTGTCCCATCCAAATCTCATGTTGAACTGTAATCCCCAATGTTGGGGAAGGGATCTTGTATGAGGTGATTGGATCATGGGGGTGGATTTCCCACTTGCTGTTCTGTGATAGTGAGTGAGTTCTCATGAGATCTGGTTGTTTAAAAGTGTGCAGCACGTCCCCCTTCGCCCTCTCTCTTCTGCCACCATGTGAAAACATGCTTGCTTCCCTTCACCCTTCTGCCATGATTGTAAGTTCCCTGAGGCCTTCCAGCCATGCTTCCTGTACAGGCTGCAGAACTGTGAGGCAGTTAAACCTCTTTTCTTCATAGATTACCCAGTCTCAGGTGGTTCTTTATAGCAGTGTGAGAATGGATTAATACACCTGGATTTGGTCACTCACACACTGATGTCTCAGTCTGTTTCCACCATAGGCTCCTAATTGTACCCACTCAGCCTGGTAACTTACCTGTGTCCCCTCATGTCCACCTTAACCCCTATCATATTGATATGGTTTGGACTTTGAATCTGTGTCCCCATCCAAATCTCATGTCAAATTGTAATCCTCAGTGTTGGAAGTGGAGCCTTGTGGGAGGTGATTGGATCATGGGGATGGATTCTTCATGAATGGTTTGGCACCATCCCTTTGATGCTGTTCTTATGATAGAGTTCTCATGAGATCTGGTTGTCTAAAAGTGTGTGGCACTCCCTCACTCTCTCTCTTCCTCCGGCTCTGGTCATGTGAGATGTCCCCCTTTGCCTTCTGTCATGACTGTAAGTTTCCTGAGGTCTCCCCAGAAGCAGAAGCTGCTATGCTTCCTGTACAGCCCGCAGAACCATGAGTCAATTAAACCTCTTGTCTTTATAAATTACTCAACCTCAGATTTTTTTTATAGCAGTGCGAGAACAGACTAATACAGAAAATTGGTACCAAGGAGTGGGGCATTGCTATAAAGATATCTGAAAATGTGGAAGCAGCTTTGGAATTGGGTAAGTGGCAGAGGTTGGAAGAGTGTGGAAGGCTCAGAAGAAGACAGGAAGATGAGGGAAAGTTTAACAAGTTCCTAGAGACTTGTTAAATTGTTGTGACCAAAATGCTCATAGTGATATGGACAATGAAGTCTAGACTACGGAGGTCTCAGATGGAGATGAGGAACTTATTTGGAACTGGAGCAAAGGTCACATTTGTTATGCATTAGTAAAGAGGTTGGCTGCTTTGTGCCCCTGTTTTAGGGATCTGTGGAACTTTGAACTTGAAAGTGATGATTTAGGGTTATCAGGCAGAAAAAATTTCTAAGCAGCAAAGCATTCAAGATGTGGCCTGACTATTTCTAACAACTATGCTCTTAAGCATAAGCCAAGAAATGACCTGAAACTGGAACATATATTTAAAAGGGAAGCAGAGTGTAAAAGTTTGGAAAATTTGCAGTGTGGCCATGCAGTAGAAAAGAAAAACCCATTTTCTGGGGAGGAATTCAAGGCAGCTGCAGAAATTTGCATAAGTAAAGAGGAGCCAAGTGCTAATATCCAAGATAATGGGGAAAAGGCCTCCAAGGTATTTCAGAGACATTCCTGGCAGCCCCTTCCATCACAGGCCCAGAGGCCGAGGAGGGAAGGACGGTTTCATGGGCCAGGCCCAGGACCCTGCCACCCTGCGCAGCCTTGGGACACTGCTCCCTGTGCCCCAACCACTCCAGATCCAGCCTTGGCTCAAAGGGGCCCAGGTACAGCTTGGACCACTGCTTCAGAGGGTGCAAACCGTAAGCCTTGATGGCTTCTACATGGTGTTAAGCCTGCAGATGCCCAAAGTGCAAGAGTTGAGGTTTGGGAGCCTCTGCCTAGATTTCAGAGGATGTCTGAAACACCTGGGTGTCCAGACAGAAGCCTGCTGCAGGGGCAGAGCCCTCATGGAGAACCTCTACTAGGGCAGTGCTGAGGAGAAATGTGGGGCTGGAGCCTCTAAACAAAGTCCCCACTGGGACACTTCGTAGTAGAGCTGTAAGAGGAGGGACACCATCCTCCAGACCCCAGAATGGTAGATCCACTGGCAGCTTGCACCATGCACCTGGAAAAGTCGTAGGTACTCAATGCCAGCCCATGAGAGCAGCTGTGGGGGCTGAACCCTGGAAAGCCACAGGAGCAGAGCTGCCCAAGGATTTGGGAGCCCACCCCTTGCATAAGTGTGCCCTGGATGGAGTCAAAGGAGATTATTTGAAGTGTTAAGATTTAACAGCTGCCCTGCTGGGTTTCAGACTTGTGTGGGGCCTGTAGTCCCTTTCTTTTGGCCGATTTATCCCTTTTAGAATGGGAGTATTTACCCAAGGCCTATACCCCCATTGTATCTTGGAAGTAATTAACTTTTTTTTTTTTTTTTTTTTTTTTTGAGACGGAGTCTCGCTCTGTCGCCCAGGCTGGAGTGCAGTGGCCGGATCTCAGCTCACTGCAAGCTCCGCCTCCCGGGTTTACGCCATTCTCTTGCCTCAGCCTCCCGAGTAGCTGGGACTACAGGCGCCCGCCATCTCGCCCGGCTAATTTTTGTATATTTTAGTAGAGACGGGGTTTCACCGTGTTAGCCAGGATGGTCTCGATCTCCTGACCTCGTGATCCGCCCGTCTCGGCCTCCCAAAGTGCTGGGATTACAGGCTTGAGCCACCGCACCCGGCTAACTTGTTTTTTATTCTATAGGCTCATAGCAGAAAGGAATTTCTTGGTCTCAGATGAGACTTTGGGCTGTAGGCTTTTGAGTTAATGCTGGAATAAGTTAAGACTTTTGGGAACTGTTGGGAAGGCATAATTGGATTTTTCCATGTGAGAGGGTCGTAAGATTTGGGAGGGGCCAGGGCAGAATAAGGTGGTTTTGAATCTGTGTCCCTATCCAAATCGCATGTTGAATTGTAATCCCCATGTTGAGGTGGGGCCTGGTGGAAGGTGATTGGATCACAGGGATGGATTCTTCATGAATGGTTTAGCACCATCCCTTTGGTGCTGTTCTCGTGATAGAGTTCTTATGAGATCTGGTTGTTTAAAGGTGTGTGGCACCTCTCTCATTCTCTCTCTTCCTCCTGCTCTGGCCATGTGAGACCTTTGCTTTCCACCATAATTGTAAGTTTCTTGAGTCCTTCCCAGGAGTAGAAGCTGCTATGCTTCCCGTACAGCCTGCGGAACCATGAGCCAATTAAGCCTCTTTTCTTTATAAATTACCCAGTCTCAGGTATTTCTTTATAGCAATGTGAGAATGAACTAATACACAGGTTTTCAACTTTACCATTCCCAGCTTGTCCCTGATCTCCTGAAAGGGTCTAGCCTTCCGGAGGCAATAAATTCCAGTTCTAATGGTTGACAGTTGCCCCAAATGTTGTTGAATTTTTATTTATTTATTTATTTATTTTTAGAGAAAGGGATTTGCTCTGTCACCCAGACTGGAAGGCAGTGGTATGATCACAGTTCACTTAAGCCTTGAACTCCTGGGCCCAAGAGGTCTGCCTGCCTCACCCTCCTGATTAGCTAGGACTACAGGCACATGCCACCACACCCAGCTACTTTTTAAAATCTTTTGTGGAGACAGAGTCTCTCTATTTTCCCAGGCTGGTTTCAAACTCCTAGCCTCAACCTAGCTGCAAGCAATTCTCCCACCTCAGCCTCCCGAGTTGCTGAGATTACAGTCATGGGCCATCTCGCCTGGCTAGGATTAGAATTGTTAACACATACCCTCATGGGAAACAACTTTAACAACTAGAGTATAGTGTTTATATACAGCTCCTTTTGTCTCTGGTCTTACAGTATCCACTCATTTCCAAAGTTACATAGGTCAGCACCTTTCCTCCCTACCCCCTTCAGTGAAATGATTTCATACATTCGTAATGCAGCTAGATTCTTTTGTCATATTCTGTATTCCATCTTGTGATCACCTGACCTTCTAAATGACTTTTTAAAAATTGCATACATTGTCACTCTTTGTGCTATAAAGTTCTATAGATTTTTAAATAACGCACAATGTCATCTATCCCCCATTATAATATCATACAGAATATTTTCACTGCCCTCAAATTCCCCTGTGCTTCACTTTTCAACCCTCCCCCTTCCTGGCCCCCTAGCAACCACTGATCTGTTTGTTATCTCTAGTTTTGCCTTTTACAGAATGTCATAATAAATGGAATCATACAGTATGTAGCCTTTTCAGACTGGCTGCTTCCACTTAGCAGCAGGCATTTAAGATTCACCCATGTTTTTGCATGGCTTGATAGCAAATTTCTTTTTATCATTGAATAATGTTCACTGTATGGATGTACCACAGTTGGTTTATATATTTACCTATCAAAAGACCTCCTGGTTGTTTCCAGTTCTTGGTGATTATGAATAAAGCTGCTATAAACATTGTGTTTGTGTGTTGTGTGTTGTGTGTTGTGCCTCCTTTTGTGATTTTAGCAGCTGTTGATTCTCATTGCCTAGATCAATTAATTCATAGAGTGTTGCAAAATGATTACAATCTAATTCTATCATTTTATTTCATTTATTAGTTGTGCAGGTTTTTGTGTGGACATGACTTTCAAATTAGTTGGTTAAATACCTAGGAGCACAATTGCTGGATCGTATGGTAAAACTATGTTTAGCTTTGTAAGAAAGACCAAATGGTCTTTCAAAGTGGCTGTGCCATTTTTGCATCCCCATCAGCAATGAGTGAGAATTACTGTTGCTCCTCATTCTCAACAGCAATTGGTATTGTCAGTTTTCTTTGGATTTTAGGATTCTAATAGGTGTGTATTGGTATCTGATTGTTGTTAAATAGTCTTCGGTAGACCACACAGTTTCTCCCACTCTGACATTTTATGCTGCCTTCTCCTTGTGGACTTACATCCAGGCTTTTTGGCATCATTTATTTAATAATGTCTTCACCTTCTCCAGATTTCCTGGTGGAAGAAGAGCTGGCTGCAACCTTTGATACAGTTTTAAGTGCACTGTGAATTGCTGTTAAGGATGCTACAGCATTTATCTGTAATGAAATGGGGTCTCCGGAGCTAGGACTTCCTCACTCGCAGCTCTCAAACAGCACAGTGTTGAAGGCCGAAGTTTTGCTGGCAGTTGGCTGGCATGAGCTATAATGCCCAAATAACTAAACTACTCCAGGAACTAAAATGTGGTACACTCAAAACAACTTCTGAGCCCTTTCCCATCCGTTTTTGCCGGGAATTCAAAACTCTGTCCTGGCACAAACTGATGGTACAATTCAGGTTTTACCCACCCACATGTAGCTGGGCAAATTCCTGGCCCTTAGGTAACCTCTGGGGGCTCACCAGTTCCCTCATCATCCTTCTCTCTGACCAGCTGTTCATGTCCAGTTAGCAGTCCTGGGTGACTCATATGACTACAGTTCATCCCAGAGGCCCCAACTGAACTCTATTTTTATTATAAAACACAGAAAAGCGGCCGGGCGCGGTGGCTCAAGCCTGTAATCCCAGCACTTTGGGAGGCCGAGACGGGCGGATCATGAGGTCAGGAGATCGAGACCATCCTGGCTAACACGGTGAACCCCGTCTCTACTAAAAATACAAAAACTAGCCAGGCGAGGTGGCGGGCGCCTGTAGTCCCAGCTACTCGGGAGGCTGAGGCAGGAGAATGGCGTGAACCCGGGAGGCAGAGCTTGCAGTGAGCTGAGATCTGGCCACTGCACTCCAGTCCGGGCGACAGAGTGAGACTCCGCCTCAAAAAAAAAAAAAAAAAAAAAAAACACAGAAAAGCATACAAACGAATGTACAGAATAGTACATTATTATAAAGCCACACCTTCATAACTAACATCCAGGTCAAGAAGCAGTACTTTGCCAGCCACCCCAGAACCCCTCCATGGCCACTATCCTGATTTTTTTTTTTTTTTTTTTTTTTTTGAGACAGAGTCTCGCTCTGTCGCCCAGGCTGGAGTGCAGTGGCCGGATCTCAGCTCACTGCAAGCTCTGCCTCCCGGGTTCACGCCATTCTCCTGCCTCAGCCTCCCGAGCAGCTGGGACTACAGGCGCCCGCCACCTCGCCCGGCTAGTTTTTTGTATTTTTAGTAGAGACGGGGTTTCACCGTGTTAGCCAGGATGGTCTCGATCTCCTGACCTCGTGATCCTCCCGTCTCAGCCTCCCAAAGTGCTGGGATTACAGGCTTGAGCCACCGCGCCCAGCCACTATCCTGATTTTTATAGCAATCATTTCCTTATTCTTCTCTACAGCTTTACCACCCAAGTGTGTATCCTTAGACATTCTAGTTGTGCCATGCTCATTAAAAAGTTTGATTTGTTTTTTTTTTGACAAGGTCTGGCTCTGTTGCCCAGGCTGGAGTGCAGTGGCGCTCTGCCTCCCAGGCTCAAGCCATCCTCCCACTTCAGCCTCCCCAGTCAAGTAGCTGGGACTACAGGTGCATACCACCACACCTGGCTAATTTTTTTTTTTTTTTGTAGAGACAGGTTTTGCCATGTTGTCAAGGCTGGTCTCAAACCTTGGCCTTCGAAAGTGCTGGGATTACTGGCATGAACCACTGTGCCTGGCCTTGATTCATCTTTTAAATCTCTTTTGATCTACAGTTTTGCTCTATGACTTTGTTTTTTTTTTTTCCTTTGAGACAGGGTCTCCCTCTGTTGCCCAGGCTGGAGTACAGTGGCTCGATCTCAGCTCACTGCAACCTCCGCCTCCCTGGTTCAAGTGATTCTCCTGTCTCAGCCTCCCAAGTAGCTGGGACTACAGATGCATGCCACCACACCCGGCTAATTTTTGTATTTTTAGTAGAGACAGGCTTTCACCATATTGGTCAGGCTGGTCTCGAACTCCTGATCTCAGGTGATCCACTAGCCTCAGCCTCCCAAAGTGCTGGGATTCCAGGTGTGAGCCCCCGCGCCCGCCCTCTATGACCCTTTCTTTGCTTTATTCTCTACTTTTGAAGAATAAGACAATTTGACCTAAAGTTTCCTAAAATCTGCATTTTGCTGATGACACACTCATGGTGCATTTCAACATGTATTCTCTTCCCTGCCTTTCTTGCAAATTGTCAGTTGGATCCAGAGGTTTAATTAGACTGAATTTCTATCTTTTTTGCAAGACTATAAGTGGTGCTGAGTTCTGAGACATGTAACGTCTGGTTGTGTCTCCTTTTGTGATTTTAGCAGCTGTTGATTCTCATTGCCAAGATCAATTACTTCATAGAGTGTTGGAAAATGATTACAATCTAGTTCTATCATTTTATTTCATTTATTAGTTGGGATAATTGAATAATTTTATAAAGAGATGCTTCCCCAATCTATTATTTGGTTACCTAGTGGCACAGTTTCTAAAGGAAAAGCAGGATATATATTTCATTTTTTTTCCCCCTTTTTATCTTGTTTCAGATGATGAATTGGTCCCCTGACATCCTTCAAGGTGGCCAGTTTTTAATATCATCATGAATTTAAACATTTAAACATACTTTATAGGTTTTAATTTGCTGCATTTCATTGTGGCAAAATATATATAACAATATTTACCATTTGAACCATTTTTAAGTATACAGTTTTATGGCATTAAGTATCTACTGCATTTTAATACTTATTGAAGCTCTGTTTCATTTTTTAAAATCTGTTCTGTTTTTTAAAATCTTTAAATATTTCCTAGCTTAGAATCTTTTGAATGAAATTAGGAGAACCTCATTCCCACATTTGCTTTCCTCTTATGTCCTTACTTCCCAATCAGTACAAGCAAACATGAGCCAAAGTGAGAAGTGAAACACCCCGCCTCCCAGATGCTGTCTGCAGTGTCACAAGTTATGACTCACGTTTAGCCCAGAGATGGTTGCCAGAGTTAGCAGAAGGAAGACAGGCTTTTGAAGTGTGCCAGGGCTGAGGTTTTAAAATTAATACAGTTTAAACGTTAATGATGTTTAAATCGGAGCCAGATTACTTCTGTTCTGCTCATGGGCTTTATTAAAATTCACCCCTGGATTTTTCATGTATAAAAATATTTGAGTTTCAAATATTTTAACTTTTCTTTTAATTGGAAAATATGTTGATGGAGAGCTTTCCCTTTGAACTTTAACCCAGACTTTGGCAGCTGAGGAGACAGCTGCAGAAAACTTGCACAATACAGTTGAATGGACAAGTTGTCCTGACGTTTATTCATTTCTCTCCTTTTGAGTTAGTTGGTTCCCTATTTTTATTTTCCCCCGTCTTCATTCTGGGCTTACCCACTTAGTTGGACAAACAGTTGGGAATCCAACCGACAAGTATACATGGAAGCATTACAAGTTTCTTTTCTAAGGTCTACGAGACAAATTTTCGTAAAGCAATCAAAGCCTACATATAAATAAATTTCAGCAAAGTAGGAACAATATCCACAAGAGCCAATATATGGCTGTTTTGGATATAAGGAAGCCCTGTATTGGGCTCCATTCCAGAGTGCTTTAAAAAGTAGGATACACCCAAGTATCCCAGTGCTGGGACACCACTGTCTTAACAAGTACTGAGGAGGTAGAGGAAAGCTTACTTAGAGTAACAAGTACTGAGGAGGTAGAGGAAAGCTTACTTAGAGTAACAAGTACTGAGGAGGTAGAGGAAAGCTTACTTAGAGTAACAAAACACAAGAGATTGATGGCCATGTCAAATGAAATGATATTTTCAAGCCTATCTACTGAAAATGAAAAGTAATAATATAATTAATTTTTCATTGACAACTATTTCTTTCTTTCTTTTTTTTTTTTTGAGACAGAGTCTTGCTCTATTGTCCAGGCTGGAGTGCAGTGGCACAATCTTGGCTCACCACAACCTCCACCTCCTGGTTTCAAGCAATTCTCATGCCTCAGCCTCCTGAGTAGCTGGGACTACAGTTGCCTGCCACCACACCTGGCTGATTTTTTGTATTTGTAGTATAGAAGGGGTTTCACCATGTTGTTCAGGCTGGTCTCAAACTCCTGGCCTCAAGTGATCCTCCCTCCTCGGGCTCTCAAAGTGCTGGGATTGCAGGCGTGAGCCACCGCACCCAGCCTCATTGACAAATATTTCTGAAGTGCCAATTATATACTGAGCTCTGTGCCTGCTGCTAAGAACATGGCTATGAAAGGTCTTCATAGATCCAATGGTTGAGAAGGGGAAGCAGACCAGCATAAAGAGCTGTGAAGGGTCTGAGATTTTACCCTACTTGCAAGCTAATAAGATAACTTGTCACAGTTTCATGGATGTGGACAGAAAACATGAGACTCTTGGTCAAAGGCGAAAGATTTCATTACTCATGACACAGCAAGCAGTATAAGCATGAGCACATTTACATCAGTTCCCTGTGTCCCCCAAGTCTGATGATGGTGATATGGATGTGCTCAGATGAATATCTGCACACACAGTGGATTGCATTAAAGGAGAAAAGTACTAAAGTTAGAGGATCTAAATTTTTTATGATAGGTGGTGAGCATGCTTGCCCTTTACTCTGGAGGGAGATACCATCTCTATCTTCCAACTTTGTTAGCCATGCAAACATCTTTAAAAAGACAGTCTGGAACAAGCAAATGGCAGTCTAGATCAGTCAATAGACAAGCACTCCTAGATCTGGATGAGCCTAGCCAAGATGAGCAGGTTGTTTAGCTGGCCTCCAGTTGACCCCAGACATGTAAGCAATAAACACTCTGTTTACCACCGAGGTTTTGTTGTTGTTACATGACGTTATTATAGCAATAAACAACTGATACCATCACAGATGGCTTTTTAATTCCAAAATCTAATTTCTCTTTTCTATTGGAACCAAAGATTTCTGAAATACAGACCTTATCACATCACTTTACTGTCTAAAAGCCTTCGGCTATAGACTGCAACCCTAACATGAAATCCAAAGTCCTCGGTGGTCTGGTTCCTATTTTCTTTGTATTTATTTAATTAATTAATATATGTAAGCTGACAAACAAAAATTGTATATACTTATGGTATACAACATGATGTTTTGCCCATATTATTATTATTATTATTTTTTGAGATGGTGTCTCGCTCTGTCGCCCAGACTGGAGTGCAGTGGCACGATCTCAGCTCACTGCAAGTTCCACCTCCCAGGTTCATGCTATTCTCCTGCCTCAGCCTCCTGAGTAGCTGGGACTACAGGCATCTGCCACCACGCCCAGCTAATTTTTTGTATTTTTAGTAGAGACAGGGTTTGACTGTGTTAACCAGGATGGTCTCGATCTCCTGACCTCGTGATCCACCCTCCTTGGCCTCCCAAAGTGCTGGGATTACAGGCGTGAGCCACCGTGCGCGGTCTGCCCATTATTTTTTTAACTTCACCTTTTACCTCTCATTCCTCTCATTGTATTTCCCTCTCATTCTCTTTCTTGCTTCTGGCATTCCACTCACATAGATTACACAAATTTCCCTGCACTTAAGAAAAACAAAATCTTTAGAATATTTTTTAAGATTATAAAAGTTATTTATTCAGGCTGGGCGCCGTGGCTCATGCCTGTAATCCCAACACTTTGGGAGGTCGAGGCAAGTGGATCACTTGAGGCCAGGAGTTTGAGACTAGCCTGGCCAACATGGCAAAATCCTGTCTCTACTAAAAATACAAAAATGAACCCCGTGTAGTGGCACATACCTGTGATCCCAGCCACTCAGGTGGCTGAGGCACGAGAATTGCTTGAACTCAGGAGGCAGAGGCTGCAGTGAGCCAAGAATGGCGCCACTATACAACAGCCTGGGTGACAGTGCGAAACTCTGTCTCAAAAAAAAAAAAAAGTTAGTATGTATTTTAGTAAATCTGAAATGTATAGAAAGGTACAAAGAGCATCACCTAGGGCAACCTTCCCTTGAGGCTTTTGTTCCTCCAGGTCTTTTTGCATATAGGGTATGCTAATATCAGATGCTTTTGTTTGCCATCACTAGGTGTAAAGGTATTTTCTATTTAGAAAATTTAGAGGAAAAGAAACACCCCTAATAATTTTAAAAGACAAATGAGCATTTAAGAACTATGATAGACAAGGAGCTAATACCTTTACCATATAAATGGTTCCTACAAATCAATTAATAAATATACAGGAGGCCCTCCTTATCCGTGGGTTCTGTATCTGTGGATTCAACCAACTTTGGGTAAAAAAAAATTGGAAAAAAAAAACCAACAAAAAATAGCAATACAACAATAAAAAGAAGACAAATTAAAAACCAATACAGTATAACAACTATTTACATAGCATTACATTGTATTAGATATTTTAAGTAACCTAGAGATGATTTAAAGTATACAGGAGGATGTTGTAGGTTATATGCAAATACGACACCATTTTATCTCAGGGACTTGAACATCTACCATGCAGACACCAAGGGCCGACTGTACATACATGAGAGGGGGCAAAGAATAAAACAGGCAAATCCCAGATAACTACAAATGACCAAAATGCAAAACAAAAATACATTCACCTTTAAAGGTGCAAATTACAACAATGTACATAATGTTTGGCTTATAAGATTATAAGATTTTATCCTACTTGCAAGCTAATACAATAACTTGTCACACTTTCATGGATGTGGACAGAAAACATGAGACTAACACTATACTCCATTGGTCAGAGCAGTCACAGCCTCTGCCAAGATGTCAGAGGAGGGAATACAGACCCTACATTGTACGTGGAGTACGTGGAATGGGATACACACATTGATGCAGCCATCTTGGGAAAATACAACCTGGCACACTTCCCAAATTTCAACAGGAATTCACCAAACATCTTGGATCTATATTCTTCAGAAGGAAATGAAAATCTCAGAGAACTTTCTTTCTTCTCTCCCTTCTTTCCCTCTACCTCTACCTTCCTTCTTCCTTCCCTCCCTCCTTCCCTCTTGTTCTTCCTTTCAGTTATAGACAGCGTAACTATCAGTGAGTTACTGTTTCACAGTGTGAAGTCTTGCCAGCAGGGTAATTTTGATGGTCTGCCTGGAGGCTCCCTAATTTTTTTTTGAGATGGAGTCTCACTCTGTTGCCTAGGCTGGAGTGCAATGGCGTGATCTCGGCTCATTGCAACCTCCACTTCCCAGGTTCAAGCAATTCTCATGCCTCAGCTTCCTGAGTAGCTGGGATTACAGGTGTGCACCACCTTGCCTGACTAATTTTCATAGTTTTAGTAGAGATGGGAGTTTAGTAGAGATAGGGGTTTCACCATGTTGGCTAGGCTGGTCTCGAACTCCTGACCTCAAGTGATCCACCCGTCTTGGCCTCCCAAAGTGCTGGGATTACAGGTGTGAGCTATTGTGCCTGGCCTCCCTAATTTTATTTTTGCTATGTTTATATTTTATTTTCCACATCGCCACATTCTTTATGCTATAGAGACAAGAAGGCTATCTTCTCAAATAATCCTTTGTCATATCTTACCTAATTATTTCCAAGAAAGATTTTATAACATTAAAAATGTTAGAATTGGGGCAATGTTTTCATTTCACTATATTCCAGGCACTGTTCCAAACAGACCATTTACAAATATTAACTTGCTTAATCTTCATAACATTATTCTGAATATACAGATGAGAAAACCTAGGCACAGAGAAGTTAAGTAACTTGCCCGAGGTCACAAAGCTGTCACACGGCAGAGACAGGTGTCAAACTCAGGGCATCTGGCTCCTAAATCTATATTCCTAGCCACCATGCTATGTTGCCTCTCTATCATTATTCTACTCCATTGGCTCCTTATTAACTTGAGCAACAAGAAATATAGCCTCTGAGCCTCCACCTCCTGGGTTTGGGCGTTTCTCCTGCCTCAGCCTCCAGAGCAGCTAGGATTGCAAACATGTGCCACCGCGCCCAGCTCATTTCTGTATTTTAGTAGAGATGGAGACGGGGTTTCACCATGTTGGCTAGGCTGGTCTCGAACTCCTGAACTCGGGTGGTCCACCCGCTTGGGCCTGCCAGGGTGCGGGGATTGCAGGCGTAAGCAACCGCGCCCCACCTTGTGTACCTTATGTGAGGAAGTCCTGCTCTTAATCAGGATGTGTCACACAGGCCCTGATCTTGCTACTCTGGCTCCATGTCCTGTGAAGACCAAAGCTTACCAAGATAGCTTTTTCCCTTCATGGTGGCAGACAGTCTTGCCCCCTGCACCATCCATAACTCAGAAATACCCACCATTTCTCCCCCTGGGCTTCAGGATAGAATTACTTGGTTTCTCTGATGATCAGAACTCTTCCTTAAAACCCAAATCAGGAAGGAATGAACAATTTTCTTTGTCTGGCATGGATGAAATTAGCACTGTTTGCCTTTGTAGGCCCCAGACAGGCAGGCAGCTTAATTTTTTTCCTTGCATATTCTAGTCTCCATAAGTATTACCCTTTGTCCTGCTGGTAATGACATAGTAGATAGTAGACCAGCAACTGGGCATCTGGGGATTTTAATCCTGAAAACAGTGGGTCTGATACTGCTTGTGTTTTTCATCAGTGTCCATCCCAAGTGGGTCTTCCTGCTACTATCTTCACTTAGTTGCCCCCTACTTGCCATCTGAGCAGTTGGCGAGGATGTGCCAGGCCTAGGTTAAACTTGGAAATATGCTTGACCATTCTATTCCCTGCTCCTTTCAGATCAGTTTGGCTGTAATTTTGGTTCCTGGGACTCTCAAGCATAGCTGGGAAATCAAGTTAAAGGCGTAACTGCCTTAAAATGTGCCAGCTTATGAGGTAATTAGATTGGTTCTCTCCAGAGGTAAACTTCCAAGAAGAGATGCTATAGATGCTACTCTTATACTGTAAAAACATTGTGAAATCAGATTACTTTCAATGATGTATTACAAGTTATGGAAAAAAGCAGTTGTGACTAAGGAAGCCCAAGGCTTATATCCCGCTCTGTCGTACACTAAATATGGATACTGTGTTTCCACTCTTGTCTGTAAAATGGGAGCTTATATCCACCAATCTGTGTGCCTGACTGTGGTGGAAAAGGTTTAAGCAAAACAATAGTTTGTAATTTATTCCGTCAGAGCACACTGCTGGTAAATAAATAAAAGGGAGTAACTTGACTAAAAATAAAATTTTTTTAAAAATAAGAAAAACCATAATAAAACAAGTTTGTAATTTATAATTGTATACAAATAAAAGATGTTATTTAAAAAAAGAAAGAAATATAGCCTCTGAGCCAGGTGTGGTGGTGTGCACACTTGTAATCCCAGCTACTGGGGAGGCTGAGGCAGGCGGATTGCTTGAGATCAGGAGTTTGAGGCTGCAGTGAGCTATGACTGCATTACTGCACCCCAGCCTGGGCAACAGAGTGAGACCCCGATTCTTAAAAGAAGAAATAAATAATGGTTTGTGGAAAATCATGAGCTCTCAGATGTATAAAATAATGGGTTGCAGGCTGGGGGCAGAGGCTTGCGCCTGTAATCCCAGCACTTTGGGAGGCCAAGGCAGGTGGATCACCTTAGGTCAGGAGTTCAAGACCAGCCTGACCAACATGGCAACACCCCACCTCTACAAAAAATACAAAAATTAGCCGGGCATGGTGGCGGGCGCCTGTTATCTCAGATCCTGGGGAGGCTGAGGCATGAGAATCGCTTAAACCCGGGAGGCGGAGGCTGCGGTGAGCCGAGATAGCGCCACTGCACTCTAGCCTGGGTGACAGAGCGAGACTGAGTCTCAAAATAATAATAATATAGGTTGCTAGAGAAATATTCCTGGATTCCTGAATAGGCCAGAGGGCGGGGTTTGTTACCAACCCAAACCTGCCCCTGTCCTTGCCCCTCCCTGCCTTAGTAAGTTCACAAGGACTTGCCTGAGGCTGCCCTCTGGCTGA